>NC_080178.1:14452671-14801421 GCF_950295315.1 Erinaceus europaeus
TGTGTGAGAGAATGTGTACAATTTAGGGCTGGGAAGACAGCATATGGTTATGTCTGAGCCTCTGAGGCTGCAGTTTCAATCCCAAGCACCACCATAAGCCAGAGCAGCAGCCTGCATCTCTTTTTATCTTTCTCTCTTTCACTAAAAATAAATAAATAAATAGTGATCCGGGAGGTGGCGCAGTGGCTAAGGCACTAGACTCTCAAGCATGAGGTCCTGAGTTCGATCCCTGGCATCATGTGTACCAGAGTGATGGCTGGTTCTTTATCTCCTCCTATCTTTCTCATGAATAAATAAATAAATTCTTTAAACTTCTTTCTCTCTTTCTCTCTTTCTTTCTTTCTTTCTTTCTTTCTTTCTTTCTTTCTTTCTTTCTTTCTTTCTTTCTTTCTTTACCAGAGCACTGCTAAGCTCTGGCTTATGTTGGTGCTAAGGGCCTTGGAGCCTCAGCATGAAAGTTGTTTATAGAACCCTTATGCTGGGGACCGGGTGATGGCACACCTGGTTGAGCGCACATATTACAGTGCACAAGGACCTGGATTCAAGCCCCTAGTCCCCACCTGCAGGGGGAAAGCTTTGCAAGTGGTGAAGCAGTTCTGCGGGTGTCTCTCTCTCTATCATCCCCTTCCCTCTAGATTTCTGGCTGTCTCTATCCAATAAATAAAGTAAAAATAATTTCAAAAAAATTTTTAAAAGAACCCTTATGCTGTCTACCCAGCCCATAAAATAGTTTTTTTTAAATTTAAAACATGATTGGATAAAATTTCAGATTTATTTGTTCTCAGATCATTTAAAATAATTATTTTTTCCTGAGTTCTTATATTAATTTAAAATACATCGCTTGAACCCAGGGCCTTGACAAGGCACAGTGCTGCTCTACCTGGTGAGCTATCTCTGCTCCTGTCCCAGTATCCTGTTGAGCTGACTGTACTGGGAACCTGTCATTGAGCCTTGTCTGGACAGCAGCTTTGGATGCTTGCTGGCAAACTCTGGTGGAGGCCGAGGGGTGGAGGAGTCCCACTACCCCACCCCCCGTGTCTCTGAAGCTGACAGGCTCACCTGAGACTGTGGAAGAAGAGGAACCAGCTACAGTGTCTGGCTCTTTCACCAGATATTTATTGTGTATTTACTATGTGCCAAGGACCGGCTAGCTGTGGCCAGGTTAGCACAGCAACCATCCCCTCTGCTTATATCCTTCTTTCCCAGATGACAGGAGTGGATGAATGAATGAATGAATGAATACCAGGTGGAGCCCACAGACACTGTGAAGTGACTGGAGAAGCCAGACTCTGGCCACTCAGTGTGCCCCTTTCCCTCTCGTCTGTCCCCTCCCTGTGTCCCCCGCAGGATTACGAGAAAGCCCTCTTCTTCCCATGCAAGGCGGCTGAGCTCGTCAACGACTATGGGAAAGGCTGGAGCCTCAAGTACCGGGCCATGAGCCAGTACCACATGGCTGTGGCCTATCGCTTGCTGGGCCACCTGGGCAGTGCCATGGAGTGCTGTGAGGTGGGCAACAGGGGCGGGAGGTGAGGGCAGAGCCTGGGGCTGGTGGGGCCTCTTCCTTCCAAATCAGCCCACTGAGACCCCCGAGCCTTGCCCCCTGCCTAGCCTCTCCAACTGAAACCCTCTGTTCTGGGTTCTGAGCCTCCCTGACCCCTCCCTCCCCCAGTTAGCCTTCAGGGGTGAAGCTTCCTGGGCTCTGTAGAGAGAGAGCTGGTGTCTGATCTGGTGTTCCACTGCCTAGGCTTGAATCCCAGCTCCTCCACTTGCTAGCCAGGAGGCCTTGGTGCCCTGTCACTCAGCACTGTGACTGCCGCATTAGGCTCTGAGGCTCGTGGTAACTTCTGAGCTGCCCCATCTGAGGAGTCCCCTGGGCAGTGGTGACTGAGTAACTGTTCCCCACTCCCTCCCCTGCACCCCCACAGGAGTCTATGAAGATTGCTCTGCAGCACGGGGACCGGCCGCTGCAGGCACTTTGCCTGCTCTGCTTTGCTGACATCCACCGCAGCCGAGGCGACCTGGAGGTGAAGTTACTGGGGTGCGGGGACACAGAGTGGGGTGCAGGCCAGCCTGCTCTGACTTTACAACTCCTCCCTCCCCGATTTTCCACATCTCGCTGTGCAGACAGCCTTCCCCAGGTACGACTCTGCCATGAGCATCATGACCGAGATTGGAAACCGCCTGGGGCAGGTGCAGGTGCTGCTGGGTGTGGCCAAGTGCTGGGTGGCCCGCAAGGCCCTGGACAAGGTGAGGCGGCCCCCTGCCTACAGGTCCCCAGCCCCCCACTGATGGCAGCTTCACTTCAGATCCTCACCCCAGTCCCTTGAGTCATTTTCTAGACTTGGAAGTGGCCCAAATAGGGCCCAAATACCCCAAACAGGGTAAGGTGTGTGACCAGAGACCCACAGCCATTAAATAAATCAAGCTGGAGCAGGGTTATAAATAAAGACTCTCTTCATGCCCACCAAGGGACACCAAAAAAGGGGGGGAGGGGAGAGACTCTCACGCCTCTCACCAAAAGCGAGGGCTATGCAGTGCTCTGGTAAAAACAAACAAACAAAAAAACCCAAAACTGGGATTTGAACGTTAGCTGTGAACCCCAGCCCTCCATAAGCTGTCACAGCACTCTGTAAGAGGGAGCCCTTCCTCGCACTCTGGATCTGTCAGCTGAAGCCCAGGGGTACTCACACACCCAGGCCTCTTCCTGCTCTATGTGCCTACCTGCCAGAGGGCCCTCCCCTCATCCATCTTTCTTCCCCATGAGCTGAGCTCATCATCCGGCTCAGCCTGTAGCCCTGGCCTCTGCTCACCTTTCAGGCTCTGGATGCCATTGAGAAAGCCCAGGACCTGGCTGAAGAAGTGGGGAACAAGGTCAGACCTGATTTCATCTTCTGGGTCTGGAGCCAAGCTCCAAGATGGGATCTTGGGTTGGAGGAGGGCTGCCCTCAGTCCTTGATGATCTCTAGGAACTGCTCCGGTAGCCCTGGGCCTTCTTATTCAATTCTCTCCCACCAGTAGAGCTGGCAGAGAGTTGTGTAAGAATGCTGTTGGGATTGGATATATAACTCACTTGGTTAGTGCATTGCTTTGCCATGTGTAAAACCAAGGTTCAAGCCCAGTCCCCACTGCATTGAAGGGAGCTTCAATGCTGTGGTCTCTTGCACTCTTTCTCTGCCTGACTCTGCTGGGAGAAAACGGTATAGGTGGTATCAGGCCAGAATTCCTTAGTGTCTTCTCAGTGGCCACTAAAACTCCACCAAGTACCAGCATCTCAGGGTTCGAATTCTTACTGTATCCCTGAAAGGTGGGTACCAGGGAGCCCCATTTTACAGGTGGGGCCATTGAGGTTGCTCACCTGGGGATATGTTTGCCTGGAACACAAATCCCAAATCCCTTTAGGAGTATATGCGACCTCTCACTAAACTGAACACACACACCTAGGTTTGAGTCCTTGATCCCCACCTGCAGGAGGAAAGCTTCATGAGTGGTGAAGCAGTGCTACAGGTGTCTCTCTTTCTCTCCCTATCTCCACCTCCCCTCTCAATTCTCAATTTCCCTCTTTCCTATCTAAAAACAAATAACAAAACCAACCAACCAAACAAACAAAAAACAGGATCAGTGGATTCAACAACAAACATATGAGGTGGGAGAGTCAGGTGGTGGTTTGCCCAGTAGGGAACACATGTTACAATGTGCAAGGACTTGGGTTCAAGACCCCTGTCTCCACGTGCGGGGCGGGAGGGACATCACAAAAGATGAGGCAGTGCTGCAAGTCTTCCCTTCCCCTCTCAGTTTCTCTCTATCTCTATCCAATAAATAAAAATAAAATAGAAAGAAAAAGATATGGGTTGAGGGTCTGACCTCATTACTCCTTCACTCTGCGCAAGATAGAACCCCTGGCTCAGAGAGGGCAGGGCATTATCTCCAGGATGATCAGCTGGCAGGATCAGGCCAGGGTTGCGGGGGCGGTGGGCGCGAGGAGGGTTGGATGAGGAGGGCCCCTGCCCCGCCCTGACTGGTCTCCCCTTGCCGACCGCGCCCCCAGCTGAGCCAGCTCAAGCTGCACTGCCTGAGCGAGGGCATCTACCGCAGCAAGGGTCTGCAGCGGGAGCTGCGCGCCCAGGTCGTGCGCTTCCACGAGTGCGTGGAGGAGACGGAGCTGTACTGCGGCCTGTGTGGAGAGTCCATCGGAGAGCGCAACAGCCGCCTGCAGGCCCTGCCCTGCTCGCATATCTTCCACCTTAGGTGAGTGTCCGGGGCAAGTTGGGGGCGTGGCTCACAGCAGTCCTCCTGACACCCTCTGCCTGTGTCCCCAGCCTGTGTGCAGAGCTTCCCCCAAATGGACTTAGGGAATCTTCCCAGCAGCCTTGGCAAGTGGCCATTTATATATTTATTTACTTAATTATTATTATTTTAAATTATTTTTAAAAAATATTTTATTTATTTATGAGAAAGATAGGAGAGAGAGAAAGAACCAGACATCACTCTGGTACATGTGTGGCCGGGGATCGAACTCAGGACCTCACGCCTGAGAGTCCAATACTCCCATCTACTGTGCCACCTCCCAGACTACTTAAAAAAAATTTTTTTGTCTTTTTTTTTGGATAGGACAGAGAAATGGAGAGAGGAGGGGAAGATAGGGAGAGAGAAAGATAGACACCTGCAGACCTGCTTCACGGCTTGTGAAGCAACTCCCCTGCAGGTGGGGAGCTGAGGGCTCGAACCGGTATGTTTACGCAGGTCCTTGAGCTTTGCACAATGTGCACTTAACCCGCTGCGCATCCGCCCAACCCCCCTTTTTAATGTTAATTTATTTGCAAGGGGGGGAATAGCATAATGGTTATGCAAAAGCCTTTCTTTTAAAAATAGTTTATTTTTTAAATATTTATTTATTCCCTTTTGTTGCCCTTTTTTTTTTTATTGTTGTAGTTATTGTTGTTGTTGATGTCGTCGTTGTTGGATAGGACAAAGAGAAATGGAGAGAGGAGGGGAAGACAGAGAGGTGGAGATAAAGATAGACACCTGCAGACCTGCTTCACCGCCTGTGAAGCGACTCCCCTGCAGGTGGGGAGCTGGGGCTCAAACCCGGATCCTTAGCCGGTCTTTGCGCTTTGCGACATGTGTGCTTAACCCGCTTTGTTCCCATCTTATTTTTATTTTAATGAAGAGAGAAAGACCAGAACCCTGCTCAGCTCTGGCTTATGGTGGTGCTGGTGATTGAACCTGAGATCTCAGAGGCATGAACTCCTTTTGCATGACTATTATGTCTGCCTTTGTCTCTCCCTATCTTCCCCCCTCTCAATTTCTCTCTGTCCTAGCTAATAATAATAAAAAATGACTAGGTGGGGCTGGGTGGTGGTGCACCAGGTTGAACGCTCATATAACGGTGCACAAGGACCCACGTTGAAGCCCCAGTCCCCACTTGCAGGGGGAAAGCTTCACAAGTGGTAGGTAAAACAGGGCTGTAGGTCTCTCTCATATTTATTTATTTATTTATTTATTTATTTATTTATTTATTTATTTATTTGATAGAGACAGCCAGAAATCGAGAGGGAAGGGAGAGATAGGGAAAGAGACAGAGAGACACCTGCAGACCTATTTCACCATTCACAAAGCTTTTCCCCGAAGGTGGGTTATCTCTCTCTCTCTGTGTCTCTCTTCCTCTTGATTTTAAGGCTGTCTCTGTCAAATAAATAAAGATAATAAACACACAAAAAAATTCAGTTAAGGAAAAAAAAAAATGGCCATAGTGCTCCAGTGATAACCTTGGTGGCAATAAAAAAATAATGAAGACAGAGAGGGAGGAAGGAGTGAGCTTGCTCAACCGTGTGTGCACCCCAGGTTAAAGCCTGTCCCCTACTGCACTGGGCGAAGCTTTGGTGCTGTGGCATCTTTTTGTCCTTGTCTCTGTCTCTCGTCTCTCTGTAAAATGTCAGCACGGTGCGGTGAAGGCTCAGGGAAAAAAAAGTAAAAGAAAAAGAGATACAGAGATAAAAAAGGAGGGCCAGGTAGTGGTGCAGTAGCTTAAATGTGCACATTACGTTGTGGCTCAAACCCCAGTCCCCACTGGTAGGCAGGAAGCTTCACAAGTGGCAAAAAGCAAAAACAAACAAACAAAAAACCATATATGTATATGGAGAGTGAGAGAGAGTCGGAGACCACAATACTGAAGCGTCCCCAGCATAGTGGGGGCCAGCTCAAGCCTGAGCCATGTGAATGACAGAGTCGGTGCACTGCTCAGGTGAGCGATCTCTCCAGGTCTTTGTTTTTGAGTTAACCTTCATTTCCAAGTCTATAATATTTTATTTATTCCTATTTTACTTTGCTAAAGTAATGCTCAGTTTTGCCTTACAGTGGTGCAGGGGGTTAAGCCCGGGAATCTTGGTGCCTCAGGCATGAAGTCTGTTTCATAAACTTCTTCTCTTGTTTATTTATTTATTTATTTATTTAGCCTCCAGGCTTATCACTGGAACTCGGTACCTGCACTATGAATCCACTGCTCCTGTGGCCATTTTTTCCTTTCCTTTTTTTTTTTTTTTTTGGATAGGACAGAGAGAAACGGAGAGAGGAGGGGAAGATAGAGATGAGTAGAGAAAGACACCTGCAGACCTGCTTCACCACTTGTGAAGTGACCCTTCTGCAGGTGGGAAGCTGGGGACTTGAACCCGGGTCCTTTCTCTAGTCCTTGTAGCTCGAACTATGTGTGATTAATCCTGTGCGGTACTGCCGGCCCCCATAAACTTCTCTATTTTCCCCAGTCAATAAATGTTTTAGTAGTACAATTTTGGGATCAGGTTAGGCACACACATTACAGTGCTCAAAGACCCCTGGTCCCCCACCTTCAGGGGGAAAGTTTCATGAGTGGTGAAGCCGGGCTGCAGGTGTCTCTCTGTCTCTCTTCCACTCTTTTTAAAAATTAATTAATTAATTAATTGTTTATTTTTTCCACCAAGTTTATAGCTGGGGCTCAGTATATGCACACTATGAATCCATTGCTCCTGGTGGCTGTTTTTTGTTTTTTGTTTCTTTTTCTGTTCTGTTGGATAGGACAGAGAGAATTGAGAGAGAAGGGGAAGATAGAGAGGCGGAGAGAAAGATAGACACCTGCAGACCTGCTTCACCGCCTGTGAAGTGACTCCCCTGCAGGTGGGGAGTTGGGGGCTTGAACCAGGATCCTTGCTTGGGTCCTTGCACTTTGTACTATGTATACTTAACCCAGTGCACCACTGCCCGGCCTCCTGTCTCTTTCCCTCTCTTTGTCCCCTGCTCTTATTAATTTCTCTGTCTCTATCCAATAAGAAATAAATAAAAATATTTAAAAAAATTAAAAGTTCAAGGGAGGGGATGGGATACGGAGTCTGGTGGTGGGAATTGTGTGGAGTTCTATACCTCTTGTCCTATGGTTTTGTCTGTGTTTCCTTTTTATAAATAAAAAAAATTAAAAATTCATATAGTGGGAGTCGGGCTGTAGTGCAGCGGGCTAAGCGCAGGTGGCACAAAGCACAAGGACCGGCATAAGGATTCCGGTTCGAACCCCGGCTCCCCACCTGCAGGGGAGTCGCTTCACAGGTGGTGAAGCAGGTCTGCAGGTGTCTATCTTTCTCTCCTCCTCTCTGTCTTCCCCTCCCTCTCTCCATTTCTCTCTGTCCTATCCAACAACGACAACAACAATAATAACTACAACAATAATAACTACAACAATAAAACAACAAGGGCAACAAAAGGGAATAAATAAATAAAATAAATATAAAAATTAAAAAAAATTCATATAGTAGTACAGCTTACCACCTCTTCAAAAAATGTTTCAACCACCAAAGCACCAATATTGCTCCCAACAAAGTCCATTGAGGTGGTCATTTAAAAAAATATTTATTTATTCATGAGAATGACAGGCAGAGAAAGAGAAAGAACCAGACATCACTCTGGTAATGTGCTTCCGGGGATTGAACTTGGGACCTCATGGTTAAGAATCCAGTGCTTTATTTATTTTTATTTGTTTGTTTGTTTATCAGAGCAATGCTCAGCTCTGGTGTATGGTGATGCAGGGGATTGAACCTGGGACTTTAGAGCCTCACGCATAAGAGTCTCTGCATAACCCTTATTATAGAATCCAGTGGCTTATCCAGTGCACCACCACATAGACCACGGTCATTTTTTAAAATAGTGATTTATTCATGAACATGAAAGAGAAAGAACTGAGCATCGCTCTGGCATATTCAGTTCCAGGGAGCAAGTCCGGCACTCTACCCGCTGTAAAACCTCCCAGTGTGCAGAGGTGGTCATTCTTATCACTCTTTTCCCTAAAGAATTCAGAGAAGGGGCTGGGTTGTGACACACCTGGTTGAGTGCACACATTACAGTGATCAAGGACCCTGTTTCAAGACTTTGTTCCCCATCTGGAAGGGTGAAGATTCACAAGTGGTGAAACAGTGCTGTAGGTACCTCTCTCTGTCTCACTCTCTGGTTCCCTCTTTCTGGTCACTTTCTTTCTGTCTCTGTCCAAAAATAAATAAACAAATAATATTTTAAAAATTCAGAGTGACTTCTCAAAGGTCACAGGCTCCAGACCGCCAGGGCTGTGGGATTGACAGCCTCCACCCCACCTTTGCATTCAGGTCGGGCTGTCCCTCACCTTCAGCCAGTTTGAGGGACAAGTCCTCCAGTGGGAGCCTGGGGGCTGCTCCCTTCCCTTCCTCTTCGGGACTCCCTCCCAGCCCCGGCAGAGGAGAGGGGGGAGAGGCCTGGGCCACGATGGACACTAAGTGGACAGAGCCCTTTGCTCCCAAGGTGTCTGCAGAACAACGGGACGCGGAGCTGCCCCAACTGCTGTCGATCCTCCATGAAACCTGGCTTCGTGTGACCCTGGGCTTCCACCTGGCCTCCTGGGTCCCTTCCCCACTGTCACGAGGGAGGCCCCTCACCAGCCTGGACACAGTGCCCTGCGCTGCTCCTCTAGGCTGCCCAAAACACCTCTTTGTACTTTGCTCTTTATAGAAAAATAAACCATTTGTGCCCAGTGCCTGAGAGTTGGACTGTCCCTGTCCAGGTCTGAGGGAGAATGGGGGAGTGTGTGAGGGGTCCCTGCATGAGCCCCCTCAGACATAAGGTCCCCACCTCTAGCAACTTCCTCTTTGTTCTTGGGGTGCCACAGTGAACTAGAGATCAAGATCCCTGCTGGCGGGGAGCTGCAGCCATGCAGGAGTGGGGAGGGGCACAGGAGGAACAGCCAACACAAGACACTTAGAAACTAAGGGCTGGTGGGAGTCGGGCTGTAGCGCAGCGGGTTAAGCGCAGGTGGCGCAAAGCATGGTTCGAACCCCGACTCCCTACCTGCAGGGGAGTCACTTCACAGGCGGTGAAGCAGGTCTGCTTTCTCTCCTCCTCTCTGTCTTCCCCTCCTCTCTCCATTTCTCTCTGTCCTATCCAACAACAACAACAACAATAATAACTACAACAATAAAACAATAAGGGCAACAAAAGGGAATAAATAAATAAAATAAATATTAAAAAAAAATTTTAAAAAGAAACTAAGGGCTGGTAAAATAGCTCACTTGGATAGTGGGCTATCACTAGAGGAGGAACTGTGGGCCAGGCATATAATTCAGTCATAATAAAAATGTATTATATGTATGACACCCTGGATCTGATTCCCAGAACCATCTTCCCCCACATACACACACAGAAGTGGGGAGGGGGATGAAACATTGGGTCCAAAATGGACTCAGTCTTGCTCAACCTGTCACCAATCCAAGATTCACAGTTGTACCCTCTCCCAGGGCTGTAATCCTCACCAGCCCTTGTCAGCAGTAGTAGGTAATCTGTACAAGATTCCTGGCCTTTTGCTAAGGGATGGTGGTCTGATCTGAAACATGCTTTCCTTTGCTAGAAAACAAAACACCTTCTTGTCCATTCTCTTTCCTTATTATTTTTCCCCCCGGGGACTGGGTAGTATTGCACCAGGTTAAATGCACATGGTGCAAAGAGCAAGGATCCTGGTTCGAGCCCCCGGCTCCCCACCTGCAGGGGAGTCGCTTCACAAGCGGTGAAGCAGGTCTGCAGGTGTCTATCTTTCTCTCCACCTCTCTGTCTTCCCCTCCTCTCTCCATTTCTCTCTGTCCTATCCAACAACAACAACAACAGTAACTACAACAATAAAACAACAAGGGCAACAAAAGGGAATAAATAAATAGATATTTTAAAAAACAATAATAACAACAATGGGAAAAAGATGGCCACCAGGAGCAGTGGATTAATAATGCAGCTCCAGCGATATCCCTGGAGGGAAAAATTTTTTTCCCCTTTATATTTAACAAGTCAGAGAGAAATTGAGCGGGGATGGGAAAGATAGGGAGAGAGAAAGAGAGACACCAGCAACTTTGCTTTACTGCTTGTGAAGCTTCACCCCTGCAGGTGGGGACTATGGTAACATACCCACTCAACTAAATGCACTGCCACCCAGTACCTATGTTCATCCACTTTCTAACTCCAATATTCTGTCATTTTCAAGCAACCTTTAAGCACTTATGTAAGATTCATGAATAAGCTTGTAGGTTAATAAAGTCAAACAGAGAGGCTGGGAGGTGGCTCACCTGGTTATAGTACATAAGGACCCAGGTTCAGGCCCCTGCTCCCCACCTGCAAGGGAGAAACTTCAGAAATGGTGAAGCAGTTCTGTAGATGTCTGTCTCTTGTCCTCTTAATTGGCTCCTCCCCTCTCAGTCTCATTCTTTGTCAAAAAAAATTTTTTTAAACATAAAAATGTCAAATAGATCTTAACTTTTTTTGCAGGTAAGAGCATTTTTATTTATTTATTTTGGATAGAGGTAGAAATTGAGAGGGGAGAGGAGAAATGGGGTGGGGGAGAAGAGGCAGAGAGACACCTGCAGCACTGCTTCACCACTTGTGAAGCTGTGGGTCTGATGTGTGTGTGAGTACGGATGGTTGGCCCTCCCAGAAGCTCATCTGATAAGACTCCCCTTGGCATGGCAGCCTTGTGGTCGAGCGAGATGTGGCCAGAGTACGCGGGGGAATTCCAACCTTCCTTTCAGCCTTGCTGCATCACCCCACCCCCTCCTCCCTCTGGTGGGCTTCACGTTCCTCATATTTCTATTTCCCCATGTCTGCATCACCATCCATACCTTCTCATTTATTGGCTTGCTCTCTTTTCCCTTATAAGGACATGTTGGTCTCATTGGCCAGTTTGGTCACTTCCCCTGCACAGCTACCCACCCCTTTATAAACTTGTAATTGCATCAATAAAGATGTTCCGTTCCCCGCAACGGTACCCTAAAGAGGTTTGTGTATCCTCTGCTGCCACGGTATGCTAGAAGACCCCTTTAGTGAACTCACTCCTGCTTCGTTCCCTCCGAGGAACCCCGACAACTGGTGTTTAAAGAACTTTTGCAGTCTATCTGTCTGTCTGTCTTTCTTTTTTTCTTACTTCCCATTGCCACCTGGGTTATCAGTTGGGCTCTGTGCCTATATGATGAATCACTAGTCCTGGTGGCCATATTTCCCCTCTTTGTTTTTTTTTTCAAATTTGATAGGACTGAGAGAGAGAACTGTATCCTGGTGTCAGCAGCTGTACTGTCAATCATGAACCTTCCCTAGTGAAGTGGGCTTTTAAAAAGCATTGCCTGGAGTTTACTTACTAAGTAGGTAAGTTTTCAGGTCAGATATCAGCACTTTCCCTCTACTGTGTCTAGTTGTGTATAAAAATACCTGCCAGGTTTGTTTGCCTTTTAATACTAGAGAAAAGCATTGACTTTTCTTTTTTCATGGGCATGAAATTCCTGATGTAAAGAGCTTGAGACTCTGAAGGGGGGAAGAGAGAGAGAGAGAGAGAGAGAGAGAGAGAGAGAGAGAAGGAGAGAGAGAGAGAGGACATCATTATTAGAGGGTAGGTTTGAGACGCATTTCAGACTGGGGCCTTGGGTGAGGGAGGTCCAGTGGCTGAGTGGCTCAGAATCTGCTCCTGTCACCTGGGGCTGCTTTATGCACCTTCAGCCAGACAGCTCTAGAAGCAGAGTGGCCTTTTTAAAAAATAATAATAATAATTTATTCATTTTTATTAGTGATGTAATAATGATTAACAAGATTGTGATATAATGGTACAATTCATAGTACCTACCACCAGAGTTCTGTGTCCTGTCCCCTCTATTGGAAGCTTCCTTATTATTTTTTTAAAAGGATTTTATTTATTTATTATTTATTAATGAGAAAGATAGGAGGAGATAGAAAAAGAGCTAGACAGGGAGTCGAGTGGTAGCACAGCGGGTTAAGCACAGGTGGCGCAAAGCACAAGGACCAGCGGAAGATCCCAGTTCGAGCCCTTGACTCTCCACCTGCAGGGGCGTCACTTCACAGGCGATGAAGCAGCTCTGCAGGTGTCTGTCTTTCCCTCTGTCTTCCCCTACTCTCTCCATTTCTCTCTGTCCTATCCCACAACAACATCAATAACAACAACAATAATAACTGTAGCAACAATAAAAAGCAACAAGGGCAACAAAAGGGAAAATAAATAAATAAATAAATAAATATTAAAAAAAAAAAGAAAAAGAAAAAAAGCCAGACATCATTCTGGTTCATATCCTGCTGGGGACTGAACTCAGGACCTCACGCTTGAGAGTCCAATGCTTTATCCACTGTGCCATCTCCCAGACCACTTCCCTGTTCTTTATCCCTCTGGGAGTATGGAGCAAAGATTTTTATGGGGTGCATAAGATGGAAGGTCTGACTTCTGTAATTGCTTCTCTGCTGGACGTGCGTATTGGCAGGTGGATCCATACCCCCAGCCTGTTTCTGTCTTTCCCATGTTGGGTAGGGCTTTGCAGAAGGGAGGTTTTATGACACATTGTTGAGGTTGTCTGCCAGGGGAGGTCTGCAGGGGCATGGGGGTGAAGCTTCATGAGTGGTGAAGCAGGACTGCAGGTGTCTCTCTGTCTCTCTCCCTCTCCATCTTCCCCTCCCCTCCCAATTTCTCTGTCTCTATCCAATAATGAATAAATATATATATATATATATATTTTTTTTTTCCTCCAGGGTTATTGCTGGGCTTGGTGCCTGCACCATGAATCCACCGCTCCTGGAGGCCATTTCCCCCCCTTTTTGTTGCCCTAGTTGTTGCAGCCTCGTTGCGGTTATTATTGCCATTGTTGACGTTGCTTTGTTGTTGGATGGGACAGAGAGAAATGGAGAGAGGAGGGGAAGACAGAGAGAGAGGGGAGAGAAAGATAGACACCTGCAGACCTGCTTCACCGCCCGTGAAGCGACTCCCCTGCAGGTGGGGAGCCGGGGGCTCAAACCGGGATCCTTACTCCGGTCCCTGCGCTTTGCGCCACGTGCGCTTAACCCACTGCGCCACCGCCCGACTCCCTATGAATAAATATATTAAAACATATATTTCAAAAAGGATGGAATCCTTTCCCCCCTCCCCCCTTGAAGTAATATTTTTTAAAGATAAAGAGAGGCATCCGGGCAGAGTGAGACTACAGCCTGGAAGCTTCCTCCTTCACTGTGGTGGGAGCCAGGCTGGATCCTGCATGACACATGTGGAGACACAGCACACCACACAGGTGAACTAATGTTTCTGCTACTATTATTGGGTAGAGACAGAGAAATTGAGAGGAGAGGGGGAAGCAGAAAGACACCTTCAGCCCTGCTCCACCACTCGTGAAGCTTTCCCTCTGCAGGTGGGAACTCGGGGCTTGAACCTGAGTCCTTGCACTCTGTAGTGTATGTGCTTCAAGTGCAGCACTGCCAGGGCCCCCTCAAGTGAGCTATTTGCTGACCCCTAGTGACTTTTTTTATATGCAGTTCTTTTTGCCTTTTATAAGACAAACACAATTTTGCAAAATTACTACACTCAGCAACTTTCAGTTACTCCTGTAGGTAATGACTGTGTTACACATTTACTTCATTTTACCATATAGCTTACTTCCTGGTGTTTTTTTTTCTTTTTTTTATAATTTATTTCTTTATTGGGGAATTAATGTTTTACATTCAACAGTAAATGCAATAGTTTGTCCTGGTGTTTTTTTTTAACCTTTCAAATTACTTTCTCAGTTGAAGTTTTAAAGATTTACTTTTTGCTGTGACACTTTGTTTAGACAAATGCAGAATTTTATGTAGTCATCATTCCAGTAGGAACTGAACAAATTCATCTGTCTACCTGATCTCTCTCTCTTTGCCCCACAAAGACACTGTTTATTGTCTCTCTTGACCTTTTCTCTACAGAATGCTAGCTAATTTGAAGCATGTGTAAGCAGTCTTCTATCCTTGACTAGTGTACCTACAACCCACTTGTGCCTTTGCATAGCTTGATGCCTCATCCCTCTGCATTTAAAACTGCAGCCCTGGTAGGGATGTAAAGCAAGTGTTTGTCCACCTGCCTACTGAAGAACGTCTTGTTGCTTCCAGGTATGGGTGATCATGACCAGAGATACTATGAAAAATGTGTGTGGCTTTGCTTTTGTGTACCAGCATGTTTTAAAACCCATTTTGGCAAATATCTAGGAGCTTGATTACTGAGGCACATATTGAGATCTTTATCTTTGGATGAACCTACTAAACTCTCTTCTGGTGAGTATTTTTTTAAAATTTCTTTATTGGGAAATTAATGTTTTACATTCAACAGTAAATACAGTAGTTTGCACATGCATAACATTTCCCAGTTCTGGTAAGTATTTTTAGCCATCCCTAACTTGCTCCTATTTTAAAGGTAGAAACCATTACAAAGTAGATGAGGCTGGGCCAAGATGTGGCCCCTGGGCAACCGAGGCAGGTTTAAATAAACTGCCCAGAGCCAAGGTTTAGAACTAAATGGGGTAGTTAACATTTCTGAGACTCCCTTGAGTTTACTTAAAATGTTAAGTTTAAGAAAGTAGTATTGTTGTGGTCTGGGAGGTGGTTTAGTGATAAAGCTTTGGATTCTCAAGCATGAGTACCGAGTTCGATCCCCAGCAGTACATGTGCCAGAGTGATATCTGGTTCTTTCTCTCTTCTCCTATCTTTCTCATAAATAAATAAAATCTTTAAAAAAAAGTAGTATTATGTGGAAAACTGAGAAATATTATACATGTATAAACTGTTGTATTCACTGTCAAATGTAAAACATTAATCCCCCAATACAGGGGAAAAAAGGTTAAAAAAGTAAGTTGGGGGGTGGGGAGACAGCATGAGGGCTCTGCAAATGACTTTCCTGCCTGAGGCTCTGCTGTCCCAGGTCTAATCCCCAGCACCACCGTCAGCCAGAGCTGAGCAGTGCTCTGCTCTCTCTCTCTCTCAATCTGTATTTTTCTCTCTGTATTGCTGTCATTAAAATATTTTTTAAAATATTTATTTTGTTTATTCCCTTTTTTGCCCTTGTTGTTTTATTGTGGTTGTTGTTGTTGGATAGGACAGAGAGAAATGGAGAGAGGAGGGGGAGACAGAGAGGGGGAGAGAAAGACAGACACCTACAGACCTGCTTCGCCGCCTGTGAAGCGACTCCCCTGCAGGGGGGGAGCAGGGGGCTCAAACCAGGATCCTTGCCCCGGTCCTTGTGCTTTGCGCCAGGTGTGCTTAACCCGATGTGCTACCGCCTAACTCCCCATTAAAATATTTTAAGAGGAAGTCGGGCTGTAGTGCAAAGCACAAGGACCGGCATAAGGATCCCGGTTCGAACCCCGGCTCCCCACCTGCAGGGGAGTCGCTTCACAGGCGGTGAAGCAGGTCTGCAGGTGTCTTTCTCTCCTCCTCTCTGTCTTCCCCTCCTCTCTCCATTTCTCTCTGTCCTATCCAACAACGACAACAACAATAATAACTACAACAATAAAACAACAACGGCAACAAAAGGGAATAAATAAATAAAATAAATATTTAAAAATATATATTTTAAGAGAGAAAACCACTATTTTTAAACATTTTTAAATATTTATTTTATTTATTTATTCCCTTTTGTTGTTCTTGTTGCTTTATTGTTGTTATTGTTATTGATGTCATCATTTTTGCATAGGGCAGAGAGAAATGGAGAGAGGAGGGGAAGACAGAGAGGGGGAGAGAAAGAGAGACACCTGCAGACCTGCTTCACCGCCTATGAAGCGACTCCCCTGAGGTGGGGAGCCAGGACTGGAACTGGGATCCTTAAGCCGGTCCTTGCGCTTTGCGCCACCTGCACTTAACCCACTGTGCCACTGCCTGACTCCCCGAGAAAACCACTCTTTAAAAATAAGTTGGTGGTGGAGGGTAGATAGCATAATGGTTATGCAAAGAGACTTACATGCCTAAGGCTCCAAAGTCCCAGGTTCAATCCCCCACACCACCACAAGCCAGAGCTGAGCAGTGCTCTGGTAAAAAACAAACAAACAAATAAAAATAAGTTGGTGATATGTTTGTGTTTACTAGGTTATAAATAACTCATGCTATTTAAATTGTAAAAATTGATTTTGTTTTTGTTACCTTTACCCTTGTGCTGCTTATGCTATCTTGAAACTATGTGGCATCTTTCTTGACAAAAGAAAACATGCAAGTCCTGTTTGCTCATATGAGGTGTTATATAGCTTCCCAGTACTGTGTGTGTGTGTGTGTGTGTGTGTGTGTGTGTGTGTGTGTGTGTACATGTACCTGGCAGGCCTTTATCTTATCCCACTACTTTTTATGAACTCTTCTCTTTTTCATTTTGTTTTCTTTATTTTTATCATTTTGTAAAAATATTTACTGATGGAGGATGGAGGAGGAGAGTCAGGAGGAGGAAGGTTGAACCAGAGCATCACTCTGGCACCTGCTATGCTGGGAATCTAAGTCAGTGCCTCAGGCTTGAGACTCAAAAGCTTCACCCCCTGTGCCACCTCCCTGGCCCCACGTTTGTCTTTTAAGATGAGGAGAGGTGACCCTCCTGAGACTGCACCACCTCACATTGGAAACTGACTCGACACACATGGTTCTGTCTTCCCATAATTTTAGCATATTAGAGTGATGGATAACACTGTCACTGTCTCTCTCAGAGCTCTTGCAGCAAAGCATCTCTCCCCTTTAACATTTAAGCTGGACTATATAACCCCCCATCAAGGCAGCTGACATTGTAGTCTGCTGACAGCAAAGGTTTAAGATGCCCTCACTCCTTGATCTTGTTTCTCCTGAAACCTCCCAGGCAGGCTGTCCGGCAGGTCACTTCCAAGTCATGGAGTGAAGTGTCAGTAAGGAAGCTGGAGAATCACAGGGGCGTGAGCACCTAGGCCCTCTGCGTCCCCACCTGACATGACACCTGGGTGCTGCTCGGTGAGCACAGCCCCACCAGGAGGGGAGCTGCTTCATCTGGGCTGCTTCACCTTTATTTCTATTTGTTTGTTTATTTATTTACTTATGCCACACATCAAGGCGCCCCTCTGCACGGCCCCACTGTTGCCTCAGCTGGACTTACACGGCCATGCCAGTGCAGAACGTCTTCTAAGACACTTTCCTGGGGACGGACGTGCTGATTGGCAGGGCCGTGGCTGCCTCAGGTGTGGTTAATCTGGGACGGGGGGCTTCCTACCCTCCCCCTGCTGCAGGTCATCTGGGATCTGCCAGTGTCAGCCCGCCGGCCAGACCATGATGGGTGGTGGCAGACCCTGGTGGGCAGGGTCTGATCTGAAGATGCTCTAGCGTGTGTGGGCGTGGCCCACCAGTTTGCGCTTGCGCAGATGCAGGACTTCAGGGGCTACGGCGGCACTGCGGCTGTGTCCCATGTCCAAGGTGGGATCTCAGTGTGGACACAGGACGGTGCCATCTGTGCTGGGGGAACAGCCTTGACTAGTGAGGGGTCACCCAGGCCCCACGGCAATCCCTGAAACCCGGAAGCGTGGTGAGTCCTCGTGCTGCTCCCCCCCATTCTTGAATGGCTTCCAGGTGGAGAGCTCTGGACCTGGGGGGGGGGGGCAGCTTCAGCACCGGAGGCCTTGGGCAGGCAGGTCCTGTGCTGTCCCGCTGAGCTGTCTCCCTGGCCTGAGAGAACCCGCGGCAGGGAGATGGTTCCGCAGGCAGAGCAAGGGACTCGCATGTGTGCGGTCCAGAGTTTGATCCCAGCCACTGCCAAGGCTGGAGTGATAGTCTGGTTCATTCTCTAATAAATCTTTTTTAAAATGGTCCTTTTTGATGTATTTTTCCTTTCGTCCAGAGCCCCCGTCAGCTCTGGCTTGTGGTGGCAGGGTCTCTGGGTCGCAGCCCGTGGAGTCTGTTGCGTGAGTGTGCCCTGCCTGCTTTCCAAACCAAGACGGCAAAGTGGTAGGGCTGGGGGGAGGGGGAGGAGTGGGGGTGAAGGCCAGGCAGAGGGTGTAATGGGACCAGGGTACCAACCTCCAGAGTCAACTGATGCTGCCACGTCTCTACAGCTCACTGGCCGCAGGTTGCTGACCCGGATGAAGCCATACACCTGTCCCCTGAGGCCCTCCCCAGTCCCTGGGCTGCAGACACCTGCAGGGGTTGGGGACCTCCCCTCCATTTCCACTTGGGTCAGTTCTCGTGCTGTCTGCCCCTTCTCCCAGAGGGGCTGCTGTGGTGCAGTTCACCTGCAGGAAGCTGAGAGTTGTGTGGGTGTGTGTGGGGGTGCTGATCCCGGGGACCCCAGGGCCTTGGGTTCAGTCCTTGGTTGTCATAGTGTGAAGGAGTTGTTAGAGTCGGTTTGGGGGGTACTGAAGTGGGGTAACAGTCCCAGGAACTTGCATGTTTCTTATGTCCGGGTTGGGGTTCAGTCCCCCTAGTAGCCCCACCACCCCAGTGTGTGAAGCATTTTCAGCTTTTCAGGCCTTACCCCCCCACCACACCCCCCACCCGCAGCTGTAGGAGACTTGGGGGAAAAGTCCAGGAGGCGGGTGAATAGCCCCACAGAGGCCTCTCGCCTCTCATGCCCCAGCTCCCGGGATCAGTCTCAGGCAGGTGTTCTGAGCATTTTCACTTGTGTTTGAGCTTTAGAGAGAGGAGAGACATGGTGGAGAGCTAAGTATGCGGAACTCCATGGAGGGGCAGAGGGAGGGCTGCTAGGAACGTGCTCAACGCTCTTGCCTCTCACGTCCCAGGTCCTGGGACTGGATCCCCACCAGGAGATGACTGTTTTTCACTTGTTGGGACTTGGTGGAGAGCTAAGTATGCGAAAATCCACAAAGGGTAGGAGGAGGGCCAATAGGAACCTGCTCAACGCTCTTGCCTCTCACGTCCCAAATCCCGGGATTGGATCTCCCCAGGAGATGAGTGTTTTCCCGCTTGTTGGGGCCTGGAGGAGGCTTCTGGGCAGATGTCAGTGTAAGGTGGGATCGTGGGGCAATAGGAACATTGCTAGTGCTCTCACGTCTCACATCCCAGGTCTCAGGATCGGATTCCCCACCCCTGGAAAGTTTTTCACACCTGTTCACACTTAGGCCCTAGCAGCCTGGAGAAGACTCAGTAAGACTGAGGAGGGTAAGGGCTGGGGCTCAGAAGCCCTGTGGAGGCATTCACCTTGCAAGTCCCAGGTCCCCGCTTCTAGCCACCGTAGAAATTGCACTGACAACATGAAGCAGTTTATTTTTTTTGATGCATTTTATTCTCATTAACTCTTGTTAAAGATAGGGGAGGGGGCTAGGAGGAGGGAGCCCCTGAGAAACCTTTTGCTTAAACCACAGGAGAAACTTACAAACCTTGAAACCTCTCCAGGTCTGATTCCCTGAGACAGCTCTTCCTCTTTCAAGCAGGAACTGCAAGTGTCTGCAGAGCGGGCATCCTCTGTGCTCTGCAGCTTGACTCCAGCTTCATCTGCCATCCAGACTGCTGAGAGTGGTAGGAGGGGACAGGGGGCTAAGTGACAAACCAGGAAGCAGAGAGAATATGAAAGTGAGGAAGATCCCAACCCTGCTGTTCCCTGAGTTCTCGGCAACAAATCTGCTGTGAACACAACCGGAGTGATTAATGAATTTAATTTTCAGCCCTGGAGGCAGAAGGACAGGCTGGAAAAGGGCAGAAATCGGGTCCCGGGCCCTGCAGGATCAGCACCGGCTCTCTGACTACCTGGCCTGGCAGCTGGCGCCTGGGTCTTGAGTGCAGCTGAGAGACGGATCTTAGAGCTTTTCTGAGGAGAAAGATTTAAGGATTCAGAAGCATCTGAGTCAAGTGTCCTGAGGACCCAGAGAGCTTGTTTGAGTTTTCTGGGTGATGGCAGAAGAGTTCGAGACCCGCTGAGACCAAGGTTGCCCTATGGAAAGTCCAGGCCACTGACAGACCCCACTCCCCAACCACACACACACACACACACACGGCAATTTCACCATCTCTGTTTTGCTATGAAAGATTTCAAAGGTGCAGGGGACAGCACGTACTATGTTGTCCTCTGTAGAGACACCAGCTCCCTCTTCTGCCAGTGTCTTCTGTCTGTCCCATCCCGGCGTCTCATAGGTGTTTTCTCCTCATCCCCTCTGGTTAGCAGGGCTTCTCCCCCAGGTGAAATCTATCCAGCGCACTCATTTGAAGGTTTTTGCAAACCTTAATCACTTCCCCTGTGAGACCCAGCTGAGAGCTCCACAGTGTCCGTGCAAACCGCGCACTCTGATGTCTCATGGCCACAGGGCCCAGGAGGTGGCACAGTGGCTACAGTGTCAGACCCTTTAGCATGAGACCCAAGTACCATGTCAGACACCACAAGTTCCAGAGTGATGCACATGCTCACTCTCATAAAAAAAAAAAATTATAAGAATTCCCTACATCTGTGTATGTAAGCTTCACATATCTATCTGCCTACTCACCTACATCCTACCTGTCAGGATTATTGAAGATTTGAAGATTTGAATGCTGACTTGACAAAGCAAGAGACTATTTCAGACAAGGAAATCAAACAGAACTCCAGGGAGTAGTGGACACAGAATTAGTTTCTGACCTGTGAGGAAGTGATATGCCCGCTGGGTGATGGCAAGACACGGCCTCTGAAGGAGGAAGCTTCGGAGGTGCGAGATCTTCCCTCCATGTCTTTCCATCAGAAATAAGTCACCTGGTGGGGGGAGCCCAGCTGATGGTGGTGATGAGCTGAGAAAGCCTGAGGCACCTGGGGAGCTGGAAAGCCCTGGAGGCCTGAGCCTGGGATGGGAGTCGGAGTGAGTCAGCATCTGGTCCCTGGTGGGGGGGACACTGGACTGTCCCCATTATGTTCTCAATGTTCCCAGACAACTGCTCAGAGGCCATCTTTTTGATCTATCCCAGAATGGAAGTTAAAATAAAAGACATACAGTCATGGGGACCAGACAGTGGTGTACCCAGTTAACCATGGGTGTTACTATGTACAAGGACCATGCAAAGGCCAGGGTTTAAACACCCACTCCCCACCTGCAGGAGGACACTTCATGAGCTGTGAAGCAGGTCTGAAGGTACCGTTCTCTCTCCCTCTCTATATCCCCTTTCCTCTCAATTTCTCTCTGTCCTATCCAATAAAATAGAAAAAAAAAAAATCCAGGAGCAGTGGATTCGCAATGCTGGCACTGAGCCCTAGTGATAACCCTGGCAGCAAAAATAAATGAATCAAAGACATTGATTTTTTTTTCTTTTCTTTTCCCTTTTTTTTTTTTTTCCTTTTCTCCTCCAGGGTTATTGCTGGGCTCGGTGCCTGCACCATGAATCCACCGCTCCTGGAGGCCATTTTTCCCCCCTTTTTGTTGCAGCCTCGTTGCGGTTATTATTGCCATTGTTGACGTTGCTTTGTTGTTGGTTAGGACAGAGAGAAATGGAGAGAGGAGGGGAAGACAGAGAGAGGGGGAGAAAGACAGACACCTGCAGACCTGCTTCACCGCCCGTGAAGCGACTCCCCTGCAGGTGGGGAGCCGGGGGCTCGAACCGGGATCCTTACGCCGGTCCCTGCGCTTTGCGCCACGTGCGCTTAACCCACTGCGCCACCACCCGACCCCCTCTTTTTTCTTTTAATTTTGTATTCTTTTTTTCTTTTTCTTTTTAATTGGGGAATTAATGTTTTACATTCAACAGTAAATACAATAGTTTGTACATGCATAACATTCCCCAGTTTCCCATTTAACAGTACAACCCCCACTATGTCATTTATCATCCTTCATGGACCTGTATTCTCCCACCCACCCACCCACCCCACAGTATTTTACTTTGGTGCGATACGCCAATTCCATTTCAGGTTCGACTTGTGTTCTTTTTTTTTTCTGATCTTGTTTTTCAACTTCTGCCTGAGAGTGAGATCATTCCATATTCATCCTTCTGTTTCTGACTTATTTCACATAACATGAATTTTTCAAGGTCCATCCAAGATCGGCTGAAAACGGTGAAGTCACCATTTTTTACAGCTGAGTAGTATTCCATTGTGTATATATACCACAACTTGCTCAGCCACTCATCTGTTGTTGGACACCTGGGTTGCTTCCAGGTTTTGGCTATTACAAATTGTGCTGCCAAGAACATATGTGTACACAGATCTTTTTGGATGGATGTGTTGGGTTCCTTAGGATCTATCCCCAGGAGAGGAATTGCAGGGTCATAGGGTAGGTCCATTTCTAGCCTTCTGAGAGTTCTCCAGATTGTTCTCCACAGAAGTTAGACCAATTGACATTTCCACCAGCAGTGTAGGAGGGTTCCTTTGACCCCACACCCTCTCCAGCATTTGCTGCTATTACCTTTTCTGATGTATGACATTCTCACAGGAGTGAAGTGATATCTCATTGTTGTCTTGATTTGCATTTCTCTGACAATCAGAGACTTGGAGCATTTTTTCATGTGTTTCTCGGCCTTTTGGATCTCTTCTGTGGTGAATATTCTGTCCAAGTCCTACCCCCATTTTTGGATGGGGTTATTTGTTGTCTTGTTGTTGAGTCTGGCAAGCTCTTTATATATGTTGGTTATTAAACTCTTACCTGATGTATGGCATGTAAAGATCTCCCATTCTGTGAGGGGTCTCTTGGATTGGGTAGTGGTTTCTTTTGCTGTGAAGAAGCTTTTTAATTTGATGTAGTCCCATAGGTTTATACTTGCCTTAGTCTTCTTTGTAATTGGATTCATTTCATTGAAAATGTCTTTAAAATTTATGCAGAAAAGAGTTCTGCCAATATTTTCCTTTAAGTATCTGATAGTTTGTGGTCTAACATCCAAGTCCTTGATCCACTTGGAATTTACTTTTGTATTTGGTGAAATACAGTGATTCAGTTTCATTCTTCTGCATGTTTCAACCCATTGTTTCCAACACCATTTGTTGAAGAGACTCTGCTTTCCCCATTTAATAGTCTGGGCACCTTTGTCAAAGATTAGATGTCCATAGGTGTGGGGCCTCATTTCTGGGCTCTCAATTCTATTCCACTGGTCAGTGTGTCTATTCATGTTCCAGTACCAAGCAATTTTGATGACAATGGCCCTATAATACAGTTTGAAATCTGGGAGTGTGATGCCTCCGGTTCTGTTCTTTTTTCTCAAGATTGTTTTGGCAATTCTAGGTCTTTTCTGGTTCCAGATAAACATTTGTAGAATTTGTTCTATTCTCCTAAAAAATGTGGTTGGGATGTTGATGGGGATAGCATTAAATTTGTAGATGGCTCTGGGTAATATATTCATTTTGATGATGTTAATTCTTCCAACCCATGAACATGGAATATCTTTCCACTTCTTTGTGTCTTTTTCAATTTCTTTGAGTAGTGACTCATAATTTTCAGTAAAGACATTGATTTGTTGCCGGGATAGCCTGAGGGTACTTCTTCCCGAGCTAGTGCTCTCTGGGTTGGAGAGAACTCAACTGGAGCTGATCTAGGCTGCTGTGTGGGAGAGGGATCAGGAACTCGTGCTGCACCAACTTCCGCAGGAGATACACTCTGGAACTCTTGGAGCCGGAAAGCAATTTCCAAGTGTCTTTAATCAGAAGAGCAGCTGTTTTTATACTCTCCAAGTAGGGTGGAAACAGGATGTGATATAGAGAGGGTGGAGAGAAAAGTGACTGGTGAAAATCAGAGTGTGACAAAGAAGGGATCAGTGTGTGACAAGGAGGGGGTGGAGCAGGAGAGAATCCTATCATAGAACCACCAATGCCCTGGAGTGCTTTATGTAAAAGTGATTTATGTAAATAGACCAAAGCTTTGGATCAGTAAAATCCCTATATAGGCATATGGTTAAGCAGAAGCCAGGGGGAGATGGCAACTACCCAGCAATTTGTTATTATTGCTTCTGGTGGTGTGGGGCATTGAACCCGGGACTTCAGAGCCTCAGGTCTGAGAGTGTCTTTGCATCCCCATTCTGGTATCTAGCCCTGCCCCCTTTTCTAGTTTGGATGCCACTAGGTGGATTGCTGCCTCTCTGTACCAGCACTAGGAATCCAGGGTTGCTGGCAGCTCCTCACCCCAACACCTTCTCATTTGTTCTTTCCCTCTGAGTTTAAAGTGCACTGAGAAACTGCTAGGAAGAGGTGAGATAGAGACATGGAGAGAGGGACCCCACAGACCTGCCTCACCTTTCCTTCCGGTACAGGCTGGGAATGGGGCTCTATCCCTGGTTCTTGTGCACAGAGGTCTGGGAACTCCAGCGGGATCCTCACAGCCCAGCAGCACAGCAGAGCTGCTCAAATCACTGTCTCTCTCTCTCTCTCTCTCTATATATATATATATATATATTTTTTTTTTTTTCTTTTCTTTCTTTTTATTCCTCCAGGGTTATTGGTGGGGCTTGGTGCCTCCACTACAAATCCACTGCTCTAGGAGGTTATTATTTTTTTTTCTCCCTTTTGTTTCCCTGGTTGTTTTATTGTTGTAGTTATTTTTACTGTTGCTGATGCTGTTGTTGGATAGGACAGAGAGAAATGGAGAGAGGAGGGGAAGACAGAGAGGGGGAGAGAATGATAGACACCTGCAGACCTGCTTTACCACTTGCAAAGTGACCCCCCCATAGGTGGGGAGCGGGCGTGGGGGCTCGAACCAGGATCCTCACAGTGGTCCCTGCGCTTTGCGCCATGTGTGCTTAACCTGATGCACTACCATCCAGCCCCCTCAAATCGTTTGTTTTTTTTTTTCCCCTGTAAGAGTTGGGAGCAGTGCAGGAGACGGAATGGGACCGATGGCACAGAGGCAGGGGAACAAAGGCGGAGCTTCAGGGCCCTTCTGTCTCTGTGGTCATCCCACCAGGGAACCTGGCACCTCAGCCTCAAAAGCCGGGTGCTCTGCTCAGTGAACCCTGTCTCCTGCCGCTCTGTAGCCTACAGGAAGGAAGCTTCCAAGAACAGATCCTGTGAGCAGACTGCAAACACCCTGCCCAAAGCAACAACTAGTCCAGACCCAGGGGCAGTGCAGTGGGAGCAAGGCCCGCCCAGCAGGGGCCCTGCTGTGTTATGTCGCCGCCTTGTGGACACAGAGCAGAATGCACTTAGGAGACTAGACCCAACCAAAGGGCTGCAGTATTTCTCGGAATATTGTCTTCAATTTCTTTTCTTGACACAGGTCCAGGAAGAAGAGCAGACAGAGAAACACTAGAACACTGCTCAGCTCAAGATAATGGTGGTGCTGGGTGTTGAAACTGGGTTTTTGAGATCAAAGCCATAAAAGTCTTTGGCAGAACTTCTAGCATAGTTCCTAAGCACAAGGTCTTCTTAGTTTGATATTTTATTGTATTGTATATTTAGCTATGGAGAGAGAGAGAGAAAGAAATACGGAGATAATGGTGCTAACTAATAAGCTGTCTCCCAGCCCAAGGACTTCTTTTAAAATATTTTTTCACTTTCTTTACTTTTTAAATATCTTTAGTAACGAGAGATAGGTATAAAGGCAGAAAGAGGATGACTACTAGGCAGTCACTTCTACCCAAGCTCTCTTTATTTACTTACTATTTTATCAAAGTTTATTTTATGGTTATGTTTAGTGATGAGAGCTAGAGATACAGACAGATATAGAGAGAGGGTGGAGCAGATATCATAATGCTGATGCAAAGAGACCCTTCTACCTGAAGCTCTGAGCTTCCTGCAACACCATGACTCAGGGCTGAGCAAGGCTCTGGTAAAATTAAATAAATAAATAAACAAACAAATAAATAAAAGTGTGTGTGTTTCAGAGAGTGAGAGTTTGTTCATTCTCTCTGAGTTGAAAGTACACTAAGAAATTGAGAGGAAGGGGTGAGGTAGAGATGTGGAGAGAAAGAGAGACCCCCCCCCCTAACGACCTGCAGGGTCACCTCTCCTCCCCCTGCAGGGGTTGGGGAAGGAATGGGGCTCCATCCTGGCCCTTGTCCACCGAAGTCTGGGAACTCCAATGGTTTCCTCACAGCCCAGCAGCCCAGCACATGTGCTCAAATCGCTGTTTTTTCCTGGAAGGCGGTTGGAGCACTGCAGGAGAGGGAAGGGGACTGACCCATGGCACAGACACAGGGGGGAGCAAAGGCAGAGAACCAGGACTCTTCCGTCTCTGTGGACACCCCACCAGGCCAGGGAACCTGGCACCTCAGCCTTGAAAGCCCAGAGCTCTGCCCGGTGAACCCTGTCTCCTGCCTCTAGCTCCTGGGAAGGAAGCTCCCAAGAAGAAATCCTGTGAGCAGACTGCAAGCGCCCTGCCCAAAGCAACAACTAGTCCAGACCAAGGGGCAGTGCAGTGGGAGCAAGGCTGCCCAGCAGGGGCCTTGCTGTGGACACAGAGCTTTGTGGACACAGAGCAGAATGCACCTTAGGGGAGACTAGAGCCAACCTAAGGGCTCCCGTATTTCTCCAAATATTTTCTTCATTTGCTTTTCCTGACACAGATCCAGGGAGAAAAATACACAGAGAATACACCAGAACACTATCAGTTCAAGCTAAAGATGGTGTCAGGAATGAAACTGGGTTCTTGAAGCTACAGGCATGAAAGCCCTTGGTGGAAGAACTCTTTAATATAGCTCATAAGCAAAAGGTCTTTTTATTTTTAATATTTGTAATTTCTTTACAAATATAACATTATTATATTTAGCTATGGAGAGACAAATTGTGTGTGAGAGAGAGACACACAGAGAGAGGCAGAGAGAATGCTGCTACTTATGAAACTGTCTCACAGCCAAGGAATTAAAAAAAATTTTTTACATTTATTTATTTATGCATTTATTTTCCCTTTTGTTGCCCTTGTTGTTTATCGCTGTTGTTGTTATTGCTGTCATCGTTGTTGGATAGGATAGAGAGAAATGGAAAGAGGAGGGGAAGACAGAGAGGGGGAGAGAGACACCTGCGGACCTGCTTCACCACCTGTGAAGCGACTCCCCTGCAGGTGGGGAGCAGGGGGTTCGAACCGGGATCCTTATGCCGATCTTTGTGCTTTGCGCCACCTGCGCTTAACCCGCTGAGCTACGCCCGACTCCCAGGAATTTCTTTTAAAATAATTTTACTTTACTTTGTTACTATTTTGAGTAATGAGATGGTTTTAAAGAAATATGGTAACTACTAGGCAGTCACTTTCACCCAAGTGCTCCTTTTATTTATTTATTTTTCATATTTTATATTATTCTGATGTTTATTAATGAAAGCTAGAGGTACAGAAAGAGTGAGATGGGCAAGTGTAAAATTAGAATGCTGATGCAGAGAGTCTCTCATACCTGGAGTTCTCTGGGTCCTGACTCACTATGACACAGGGATGAGCAGGCTATGGTGAAAAAATGAATGAATGAATGAATAAAATAAATAAATAACTCAGAGAGTGAGAGCAGAGCACTGCTCAGCTCAGACTTATGCTGGAGAGCAAGGCATTCAGCCTGAAGCCTTGAAACTTCAGGCATGAAAGCTTTGGACATAACCATTGAGCTATCTGCCTGGCCCCCAAGGGCTTCTTTCAGCAGGAGCCCACAGACTGTTGATTCGGGCCCAGAATGGAGCAGCCTCAATGCAGGGCAGTGATGTTTACACCTGAGAGCCCCAGTTCCATGCAGTGCCCTTCCCAGCCCTAACTGCTGTGACTTCCTCTCTTCACTTACTTGGTTAAGTACATAAATCTGTTCACCCCCCTGTAGAAAAGAGTGACTTGCTGTGCAGCATGGCAAATGCAAACGCTCTGCTCCTTGGCCATAGAGGAGACTCACTTCCCCCCTCCAGCCCTTGTAGTGGGCAAAACTCTGCTCCTGCTCTACGGACTTGGCATTTTCCTGGTAGTTAGCAACTGGCAAAGATTCTGATGACACTATTAAGAAGAAAAAAAGTAAAATCCATTATAGTGGGAACACCATTATGTTAAGAAAAGACATATGTGTTTAATTAATGAATGTTAAGGTGTCACCAATGTGTCCTGGAGCTCAGCTTCCCCAGAGACCCATCCTACTAGGGAAAGAGAGAGGCAGACTGGGAGTGTGGACCGACCAGTCAACGCCCATGTTCAGCGAGGAAGCAATTACAGAAGCCAGACCTTCTACCTTCTGCAACCCTCAATGACCCTGGGTCCATGCTCCCAGAGGGATAGAGAATGGGAAAGCTATCGGGGGAGGGGGTGGGATATGGAGATTGGGCGGTGGCAATTGTGTGGAGTTGTACCCCTCCTACCCTATGGTTTTGTTAATTAGTCCTTTCTTAAATAAAAAAAAATAAAATAAAAAAAATGAATGTTAAGGTGTCTATGTAATTTTTAAAATGATTTTTTAAAATATTTATTTTCCCTTTTGTTGCCCTTGTTTTTCATTGTTGTTGTAGTTATTGTTGTTATTATTGATGTCGTCGTTGTTGGATAGGATAGAGAGAAATAGAGAGAGGAGGAGAAGACAGAGAGGGAGAGAGAAAGATAGACACCTGCAGACCTGCTTCACTGCCTGTGAAGCGACTCCCCTGCAGGTGGGGAGCCGGGGCTGGAACCGGGATGCCTATGCCGGTCCTTGCATTTTGTGCCACATGTGCTTAACCTTCTGCGCTACTGCCCGACTCCCAGTCTGTATTTTTTAAGCAATTTGTATTAAGTCCAGAGAGAGGAAAGAGAGAAGCCGACCATCACTCTGGCATGTGTGCTGCCTGGGATTGAATTCAAGATGTCATAATTTTAAATCCAGTGCTCCAGTCACTGTGCTGCTTTCTGGACTGCTGCTGGTGCTCAAAGTATCTCAGAAAGCACCCACAAGGCTCTAAATACCATTGCCTTGGGGATAGCTGAGTGGTATACGACGCCTGGCTTTCTCTCTCTCTCTCTCTCACACACACACACACACACAATAAAATAAAATAATAAGTAAATCTAGTTAAATACTAAGAAAATTCCATTGCCCCTGAGAAAGAAATGGGAGATTTCAGATGGGGCTGGGAGACTTTGCCTTCCTTTTTCTGAGGCTCCTCTTCTCTGGAATCGCCTTTCTGGTCAAGAAGATCAGGACCTAAAGAGATCTCTTGAGCAGAAGTTCCCCAGGCTTGCCTGCATGCAGCCATCTTGGCTCAGTGCTCAGGGATGGGAGACCTTGCTCTCTCTTTCCTGTGTGATCTTGGACAAGATATGTGGCTTCTTTGAATTTCATTAAATGAGAGCTTGGCAGCTGGTGAGGTGACTCAGCAGGGAGAGCACAGGACTTGCAGGGGCGAGGGCTCTAGTTCTATCCCTGGCACCACGTATGCCAGAGTGATGCTCTAGCTCTCTCTCCCTCTTGTGAATTAATAAGTCTTTTTATTTATAATTATTTTAAAAAGATTTTATTTATTTATTAATATGGGGTCAGAGCATTACTCAGAGGGAGCCCAGTCAGTGCCCTATGTGGGGGCAGGTGCTGTGCCCTGTGCAGCAGGACTCCTGGCAGAGGGTGTCTGCGTGGCCCTGCACACCTTGCATCCCGTCACGTCCTTGAGCTTCCACAGGTGATGGGAATAATGAGCAAACGGAGGGGCCGCCTGTTGACCAGCTGCAGGGAAACCTCTCTGACTTGTCCTGAGTGTCTTGTCCTCTCAGGAGGGCTCTCCGTGGGACTGTACGCCAAGTGCATGTCTTCTCATCCCTCCCCCAGCTCTCTCCAAACTGGGACATGTCAGAGTCATCTCCAAAACAGAAAATATGGCTGACCAATTCCTCAGTCTACTGGGAGCGTTTTCTTCACCTCTTCATCTTCTCATTTGAAATGCTTTGCACCTGATCTCATGGTGAGAGACCTGACCGGGGAGAGTCTAGGCAGGTGTGGTTCCTTCCACTTCATAGATTGGGTGAGGGGGGCTATAGTCACAGGCTTAGTGCAGCCCCCACACTCACCATTACTTACCCAGGGCCCCCAGACCATGGCTCTTTGCAACAGCAAACAGTCCAAGACCCTTCTTCAAGAGCAGAGCTGAGGACACCCTCACTTGAAGACCAGCTGGAAGAGCTCTCCTCCGAGTCTGAACACACCCTCCAGGTGTTCGCACAGAGTCTGTAATTCCCCACCTTGTAATAAGGGTGTGTGTGTGTGTGTGTGTGTGTCAGTGTCTCTCTTGGAGTCCCAGCTCCTTGTCAGACAGCAGAGCGTTTGCTCTGTGGCCTGGATTCCAGTTGAGTCTGACTGAGGATCTGAACAGGAAATGAGTCTCTTGGTTTGTGTTTGTGTGAGGGCTAGGGGAGGAGGGATGGCGTATCTGAAGACAGCACCACCGTTGTTTCCAGAATGCGTAGAGGACAGTTGGGGGAAGTGGCTTACATTTTTCTGTGTCTCACAAAGGGCAGTTCGACCCATGTGCTGACATGCAGTGCAGGCAGACTCTGTGAGTGGGGTTTCCTGTGGCAAGTGGTTTTGCTGGTGAAGAGGATATCTTCTCTGACATTCAGGGCTGTGTCCTTGCAGGTGTGGAAGCAGGTGGGGGCTTGACAAGGAGACAACGGGGCTGACCCAGGTCACTTAGAGGGCTGGGCCGTGAGTCCCTTCTACTTACAGACTGTTAGCAGGAGATGGTGCAGTGGTTATGGGACATTCCTGGGAGCAAAGTCTTCAGTGAGTAGCAAACGAGAGAGGACACAGTGGTGAAGACTGTAGGTGTCCAAATCCTGGGTCACATGCTTATAAAAAGGTTACCACAGTGAGGTCCTCTGTCGCCTCACCCCCATCCCCACCCCCAAGACTCTGTTTCCTCGTCTATAGAGGCTCATGACAAATGCTTCCTTTCTGGCACGTTTTGTAGTCAGAGCTAGAGCACAGAGCACCAGGGTGGGCACTGGGAAAGCACCCATTTCTGTTGGCATTTTGTATACCTGAATCTGTGTTCATAGCTGTGTACACCTTGTCGTCACTTGATGATAGGGACACGGAGATCCACTGTCGACCAAAATCACCAAGTTCCGAGGTAGCACCCATAGAACTTCAGGTCTGGGCCTGTCCTCCAGGGGACTATTCAGAACAAGCCAGTTCTTAGCACAGGAGGCAGCAGGTTCTACAGAGACAGGGAATCTTCTTGCATATTGATTGAAGACTTTCCTGGCTCCAGAGCCCTGAGGAATACAAGTTAGGCTTTCAAGGTAAAAGAAGTTGTACTGGGTCATTGCAGGACAGTGCCCATTGCTGATTCAGTCACGGCACTATTCCTCACAAGCGAAGTTCTCAGGTGTAGTCTTTGCAGCCCAGTGCCAGGCTGTCTCTGGGAGCAGAACAGTGTCCAGAGGACCAACACGCTGTTCGCTACTTGTCCCGGCTCCCTGCTCAGGACTCTGGATCTAGAGGCCCCAGCAAGTCAGCTGTGCCCTTCCTCCTCTCTTTTATATTTCTGGGTGGTCTACACTGCCACACTTTGCATGCAGTTCTTCTTCTCAAAAGATGTCCCCTGTGTTCCGGGACGTGGCAGAGTGGATGGGGCTTTGGTCTCTCAAGCATGAGGTCCCAAGTTCAGTCCCTGGAAGCACGTGTATGAGAGTGATGTCTGGTTCTCTCTCTCTCTCTCTCCTATCATTTCTCATGAATAAATAAATAAAATCTTAAAAAAAAAAAAAGATGTTCTCATATTAGAAGTGTTAGAGAGAGACCACCGCAGCAGTCAGGCAAATGAGCAACAGGGATTGGACCTGGAACCTCAGACAGGTGCAACTCCCTTTCCACCACCGAACTACCTGCCCAACTACTCCAGTTCTTTGCCATGAATTTACAAGTCTATTTAATAATAGCTAGAAATACCTTTCAAATGGATGCCGTCTCTTTTGTGGTGTATTCTACTCCATGACCTCACGGGGGAGACATAACACCACAACAAGCATCCTAAGCCTTAGCGGGTGATGGAATTCCCGGCTCCTTGCTCAAATGTGCATTTGTTTACTCAGCAGTGAAGTCAACTGAACAGAACTTCTTTCTTTTTTTCTTTCTTTCTTTCTTTCTTTCTTTCTTTCTTTCTTTCTTTCTTTCTTTCTTTCTTTCTTTCTTTCTCTCTTTCTTTCTCTCTTTCTTTCTCTCTTTCTCTCTCTCTCTCTCTCTCTCTCTTTCTTTCTTTCTTTCTTTCGCCACCAAGGTTATCAGTGGGGCTCGGTGCCTGCACAAAAAATTCACATCTCGGGAGTCGGGCTGTAGCTCAATGGGTTAAGCGCAGGTGGTGCAAAGCACAAGGGCGGCATAAGGATCCCGGTTTGAGCCCCCCGGCTCCCCACCTGCAGGGGAGTCGCTTCACAGGCGGTGAAGCTGGTCTGCAGGTGTCTATCTTTCTCTCCCCCCTCTCTGTCTTCCCCTCCTCTCTCCATTTCTCTCTGTCCTATCCAACAACGACAACATCAATAACTACAACAATAAAGACAACAAGGGGCAACAAAAAGGAATAAATAAATAAATAAATATTTTTTAAAAATTCACATCTCCCAGTAGCCATTATTCTTTTTTTTATTTAAAAATTTTATTTTATGGGAGTCGGGCGGTAGCGCAGCGGGTTAAGCGCAGGTGGCGCTAAGCACAAGGACCAGCGGAAGGATCCCGGTTCGAGCCCCCGGCTCCCCACCTGCAGGAGAGTCACTTCACAGGTGGTGAAACAGGTCTGCAGGTGTCTGTCTTTCTCTCCCCCTCTCTGTCTTCCCCTCCTCTCTCCATTTCTCTCTGTCCTATCCAACAACAATGACATCAATAATAACTATAACAACAAGGGCAACAAAATAAATAAATAATTAATTAAATTTAAAAAAAGAAAAAAGAAAAATTTTATTTTATTATGATATTTTAATTGATAGGACAAATAGAAATTGAGGAGGGGAGGGGGAGATGGACGTGGAGAGAGATAAAGGGACACCTGCAGACCTGCTTCACCACTTATGAAGCTTCCCCCTGCATCCCTGCAGGTGAGGAGGGGTGTTGAACCTGGGTCCTCACACGTGATAATGTGTGCTCTTAACCCACGCTGCCACTATCTGGCCCCCTAGAGCTTCTCTCTTTTTACAATTTTTAATATTTTATTTTATTGTCTCCAGGGTTACTGCTGGGGCTCCTGCTGGCTATGACTCCACTACGACTCCACTGCTCCTGGAGGCCATTTTTCTCCATTTTACTAGATGAGACAGAGAGAAATAGAGAGAAGAGGGGGAGATAGAGAGGGAGAGAGACAGAGACACTTGCAGAGCTGCTTCACCGCTTGTGAAGCAACCCCCATGTCAGAGGCTTGACCCAGGATCCTTCTGTGGGTCACTGTGCATTGCACTATGTGTGTTTGGCCATTGTCTGGCCCCCTTTACTTTTCTTTCTTTCTTTCTTTCTTTTTGCCTCCAGGGTTATCGCTGGGGCTCGGTGCCATCACTACGAATCCACTGCTCCTGGAGGCTATTTTTCCCATTTTCATTGCCCTTGTGATTGTTATTGTTGTTATAGCTGTTGTTGGATAGGACAGAGAGAAATGGAGAGAGGAGGGAAGACAGAGAGGAGGAGAGAAAGATAGACACCTGCAGACCTGCTTCACCACTTGTGAAGAGACGCCCCCTGCAGATGGGGAGGCGGGGGCTCAAACCAGGATCCTTGCGCAGGTCCTTGCACTTTGTACCACCTGCGCTTAACCTGCTGCACCACCGCCCAACCCCCATGTGCAGCCTCCTTTAAAGTGTTTCTTTTTTTGGTTAGGTAGTTTGTTTTTTTGTTTTGTTTTTGTGTCTTTCCCAGGGGGTGAGCCTCTGGTTTCTGGTGAGACTGGGGTAGGAACTTAAAAGCTCTGGTGCCCGAGGCGTGAGGGGCTTAGTGCAGGGCCACCCAGAGTCAAGCTGCCTGCCCGGAACTTCCTTCAAACCTTCCTTTATTCTGGAACTTGTAGTGCTGGGTGAGACAGCTCCACGAGGCAGAGCACAGAGCTTGTCTGCCTGGGGCTCCAGCTTGCACACCTCTGTCACCCCAGTTACTGCAGGGGTGCTCTGACATCTCTTTGTGTCTCTTGTAAGTCTTTGGCTCTCTCCTCAGATTAAGTAAACATGTCTTCAATAAAAAAAAATGAACCAGAAAACATGTGAAGGATCCTGATTAGGAGTTGTTTGGGTTTTAATAAATTTAATAAAGTGTTTTTTTAAAATTTTTGTTATTGATGTCATTATAGGATAGGACGGAGAGAAATGGAGAGAGGAGGGGAAGACAGAGAGGGGGAGAGAAAGATAGACACCTACAGACCTGCTTCACTGCTTGTGAAGAGACTCCCCTGTAGGTGGGTAGTCGGGACTGGAACAGGGATCCTTGCGCAGGTCCTTGCGCTTCAGGCCACGTGCACTTAACCTGCTGTGCTACTGCCCGACTCCCTAATAAAGTGTTTTCAAATGAAGAACTTCTCCTCCCTGGACCACCACCCCACATTCTCACACTGTCTCCACCCCAGAGGATGCCAGGTCTGGATGGAATGGGCTTCACCTGCTGTGGTTGATCCCACACTCCCAGAATCTCCTGGGGCAGGGGTGGGATGATGTTACTGTGCCACAGTGTCTGCTGACTGTCATTTATTTCCCCCACCACTAATGGTTCCATCACAGTTGCTTTGTTAATTAATGCACTGATATATTTTTAATATTCTATTATTTATCTATTCTCTTTTGTTGCCCTTGTTTTATTGTTGTAGTTATTGATGACATTGTTATTGGATAGGACAGAGATAAATGGGAAGAGGAGGGGAAGACAGGAGGAGAGAAAGATAGACACCTGCAGACCTGCTTCACCACCTGTGAAGCGACTCCCCTGCAGGTGGGGAGCTGGGGGCTCGAACCGGGATCCTTACACTGGTCCTTGCACTTTGCGCCACCTGCGCTTAACCTAATGTGCTAACGCCCGACTCCCCTGCATTGATATTTTTAGAGAGAGAGGCACAGAGAAAGAGTGGAAGAGACCCTAGGACCAAAGCTTCCTCCAGCCAAGTGGAGGCCAGCCTCAAGCCTGGGTCATGCACACAGCAAAGCAGTGCGCTAACAAGTGCGCTATCTCACTGTTCCACACGGTTGTTTTCAAATGAAGTTTCTCGTTCATTTACTCATCGTTAATGAATGCACTGAGGAGCTGACAGAACAGTTCACTTGGATTGCGTGCAGCTTTGTGCATGTGCGGCCCAGGCAGCAGCCAGCACCCACTATACTGACCAGACCTTTGTGCTGCAGTCTCTATCTCTATCTTTTCCTTTGTTTCTATCTGAGAAAGTCGTCCCAGAGCACTGACAGCCTTGGAACTACCAAAAAAAAAAAAGTGGATTTTACACTTTTTTCTAGTCAAGTGAATTCAATAGCATGTGCACAAAGTGGCAGTAAAACGCCTTGAATTGAAAAACAAGATCAGAGACAAACAAACAAACAAACAAAAAACACAAGTAGAACCTGAAATGAAATTGGTGTATTGCACCAAAGTAAAAGACTCTGGGGTGTGGGTGGGTGGGGAGAATATAGGTCCAAGAAGGATGACAGAGGACCTATTGGGGGTTGTATTGTTAAATGGGAAACTGGGGAATGTTATGCATGTACAAACTATTGTATTTACTGTTGAATGTAAAACATTAATTCCCCAATAAAGAAATTTTAAAAAAAGCCTTGAATTGAGTTTCTTCTGAGCATTTGGAGGACTGTTGAGGACAGAGGAGGTTTTTTTTTTTTTTTTTTTTGTAAAAAATTTTATTTATAAAATGGAAACACTGGGAGTCCGGCGGTAGCGCAGCGGGTTAAGTGCATGTGGAGCAAAGCACAAGAACCAGCGTAAGGATCCTGGTTCAAGCCCCTGGCTCCCCACCTGTAGGGGAATCGCTTCACAAGCGGTGAAGCCAGTCTGCAGGTGTCTTTCTCTCCCCCCTCTTTCTCTCCCCCCCATTTCTCTCTGTCCTATCCAACAACGATGACAACAATAACTACAACAATAAAACAACAAGGGCAACAAAAGGGAATAAATAAATAAATATTAAAAAAATAAATGTTTAAAAAAAATGGAAACACTGACACTACCATAGGATAAGAGTGGTACACAATTCCCACCACCAGATAGCTTTCCTATTCTTTATCCCACTGGGAGTATGGACCCAGAGTCATTATGGGGTGCAGAAGGTGGAAGGCCTGTCTTCTGCAGTTGCTTCCCTGCTGAACATGGGCGTTGGCAGGTCGATCCATACTCCAGCCTGTCTCATTCCCAAATGGGGCAGGGCTCTGGGGAAGCAGGGCTCCAGGACACATTGGTGGGGTTGTCTGCCCAGGGAAATCCGGTTGGCATCATGGTACCATCTGGAACCTGGTGGCTGAAAAAGAGGTAAGATCGAAAGCAGAACAAATTGTTGACTAATCATGAACCTAAAGGCTGGAATATTGCAGGTGAAGATTAGGGGTCTCTGTTTTGGAAATAGTAGGTTTATTTTAGGTATATTCCAAAGGGCCCATGACTTTACTAAATTTTTGCCTGAGCCTGACATCTGATATGCAGGTGGACCCAAGTTATTGTCTGGGGAGGAGATGTCATGGCTGGAAAAAGGGCTAGAAAGCTGGATCAGGGAAGAAAGTAGCCCCCAAATATAGGAAAATACATAAATATTGTTGATTGTAAACCACATAGATTTGATCTGCGGCCCATATTCAGCACAGAAGCCTATGTAACCTCTGCATCCCTCTAGGTCTGAGCTCACATTCTGTGGTCAAGAGTAGAGACGTTCTAAGCTGCACCAATTTCAGGAGGAGAGAATCAACATTGCTGTGGCTCACGGGGTGGGGGGTTGAATTCTGGACCTCACACATGCAAGCCTAGCACCACCCCCTTTCTGGCACTGCTGCCTCCAGTGACCTTTTGTAAAGATGTTAGGGTTCATATACCAGCTGTTACAGTGTCCAACAGGTAGCTCACTCGGATAGTCGACCACAATGGAGGTGGACAAGCAGCCAAGGAACAGCAGGACTGGGGAGCCATGCTCAGTGCAGTCAGAATGTGGGTCCTCCTGGGTGCCCAGCGAAGGGTCCCCTGACGCTTGGCCTTGGGCTGAGAGCCCAGGCTCCCCTGTGAAGCCTCCCATGGGGCTGAGCAGAGGGGGGCTGCGGGCCCCGGGGGCCAGCTGAGAAGGTGGTATCCATAGGAGCTGGGACCAAAGCTGGGGTTCCAGGACATTGGAGCCCCCAGGGCACCTGGGCTCAGCTGGTCTTCAAATGCCAAGATCTTGGCTTCCTGGATGATAGAAGCAAGTTGAGCTGCAATCTGGGGATTCTTATCAGAGGAGGAGAAGACGTCAGAGATAAACCGTTCAAGCAGGTTCATGCATTCATGGAAGAGGGGCAGGTGCTCTGGGTATAAGCTGAGGTTTGAGGGGTCCACAGTATAGGCGGACGCTGGGGCCGCAGGGTGCACTGAGATCTCGGATCCTCTAGGAGTGGGGCCGGGGGCTGGGGCTCTGTGGGGCCATGATCTCTGTAGGTTGGCTGGGCCTACAGGGGCAGGTGGGAGGGGCGAGGCCCCAGGGCTGCAGAAAGCAGGGACCACTGGACCTGGCAGGGCCACAGGAGTTGGGGCCAAGGACAGGTGGATGGGCTGAGAGCCCTGCACCCCCTGAGGTTGTCTTGGGGATTTGTTATTTGCAAAGCTGGAGAGCTTGGCCTGCTGGTTCTTATACCAAACCCTCACGGCATTCTCCTCCAGGGCCTGCCGCTCCTGGGCCTTTGGGTACTGGTTCTGCTCAAAGTGCTTCCAGAGCTTCTGCTGCTCCTCTGTGAATACTCTGTGCTCCTGCTGCTTCTGATTCGGGGTGCTTGTACCACATGGGGGCCTCTCCAGAGACACGGCAGCATACATCCTGGCTCCTGCTCTTCCCAGCTCCACTCCAGAGGAGGTTTTATATACAGTGAATTTGAACATGTGAATTATTCACAAAGCAGTTCTGTTCCCTGAGATGTGTTCAGCAAATTGACTTTAAAAATACTGATTCTTTTAAGTTATCTTTATTTGTTTATTGGCTAGAGACAGCCAGAAATCAAGAGGGAAGGGAGTGATAGAGAGGGAGAGACACAGAGAGACCCCTGCAGCCCTGCTTCACCACTTGTGAGGCTTTCCCCCTGCAGGTGGGTGTTGAGGGCTTGAACCTGGGTCTTTGTACATTGTAACGTGTGTGCTCAACCAGGTGCGCTACAACCTGGCCCCCAAATGGTGAATCTTTACTGTATCTCTGGAATCCGGCATTTGCAGAATTCTACAGATCATGGCCAATGCCTTTTCATTTTCTCTAAATATTTTTTATTTTCACATTTATTTATTTTCCCTTTTGTTGCCCTTGCTTTTTATTGTTGTTGTAGTTATTATTGCTTTTGTTGTTGATGTCGTCGTTGTTGGATAGGAAAGAGAGAAATGGAGAGAGGAGGGGAAGACAGGGGGAGAGAAACATAGACACCTGCAGACCTGCTTCACCGCCCGTGAAGTGACTCCCCTGCAGGTGGGGAGCCGGAGGCTCAAACCGGGATCCTTACCAACTCCTGCCTTTTAATTTTTAATAAGGTATGAGCCCAGCACACAGTACAGCCCACATATCGCCATGGGTGAGGATCAGGGTCCAAGTCCCAGGCCAAGACTAGCTTCTGGAGTGGTGGAGCAGAGCTGCATATCTCTCTCTCTCTCTCCCTCCCTCCCTTCCTCCTGCTCCACCTCCTCCCTGTCTCTAGCAAAGAGAAAAAAAAAAAAAAACTACTTGGGGTGGTGTATTCATTGTGCAGACTCGACCCCAGTGATAGTCCTGATGGAAAAAAGAAAAAAAAATAAAGTAAGAATGCTAGTGAGAGAAGGAGGAAGAGAGAGATGGAGGTAGAATGACAGAGAGACACACAGTGGGGGCAGTTGGGGAGCTGGGGGCAGGGGGCAAGGGAGGGGGGCATCCTGGGGAGGGGGCTGGACTGAAGAGTGGATGAAGCTGGAGGCAGGCAGGTCCCAAGAGCCAGAGAATGTCTGACAGGTCTGGACACCTGGACCCACCCACTCTATAGCGGCTGCAGCGGCCAGATCAGCAGCCCTGGCTTGCATAGGTCAAGGGCCCCCGTGAGTCCCCTCAGAGGAGGAGGAGGGGGCCAGCTGTCAGCAGTCAACCTGGTCAACCCTGGCCTCCGCTGCAGAGGCCTGTGTCCAGGTGGCCGCCCACAAAACCCAGGGTAGCTCAGGGCGCCCAGGGAGCTTCGTATCTGAAGTTCTGAGGCTCCCACAGCTACATGATGCAGAGTTGCTCCAAGCTTTGGTTAAAAAAAAAAGAAAAAGGAAGGGAGGAAGAAAAGAAAATGAAAGAAAACTTCCAGATTGAGGCCGCACCACTGCTCAGATCAGACTTACGCTGGAGAGCTGGGAATGGAACCTCAAGCCTTGGGACATCAAGCATAGAGCCGTTGATCACCATTATGCTATTTGGGATGCATTGGATCGACCTTCTCGTGGTGCATCCCGTGAGCACCCATTCATTGGGGAAACTGACGATCCTTCCTAGCCGACTGAATCCACATGGATCCCGGTCACTTTCAAAGCCAGCAACAAGCAGCTCCTGACAGCTTTCAACCTGACCTGTTGACTGGCTACGGAAGAAGGGCAAACGCTAGAAGAAGAATTATGCTATCTCCACAGCCCCTAAGGTGTTCTTTCAACTTGAGCCTAGGATCCTAGTTCGAGCCCTCGGCTCCCCACCTGCAGGGGAGTCGCTTCACAGGCGGTGAAGCAGGTCTGCAGGTGTCCATCTTTCTCTCCCTATCTCTGTCTTCCCCTCCTCTCTCCATTTCTCTCTGTCCTATCCAACAACGATGACATCAAGAACAATAATAACTACAACAATAAAACAACAAGGGCAACAAAAAGGAAAATAAATAAATATTTTAAAAATAAAACAAAGTGTGAATTCCTATGCACCATCCGATGCAAAATCTCCAGATCCCTGGACAAAAACGAGACCTTGACTCACATCCCCCTTGTAGTGGGCAAAACTCTTCTCCTGCTGGGTGGAGTTCCCATGTTCCTAGCACTGAGCAATCCCAAAGCCAACTGCATTTCCATCTCTCTCTCATTCTCTCATTCTCTTTCTTTCTCTCTCTGATTTATTTTGTAAAACTGACATGGACTGGGGGGTGAGCTGTAGCGCAGCGGGTTAAGTGAACATGGCACAAAGCACAAGGACTGGCATAAGGATCTCGGTTCAAACCCCTGTCTCCCCACCTGCAGGGGGGACACTTCACAGGTGGTGAAGCAGGTCTGCAGGTGTTTATCTTTCTGTCCCCCTCTTTCTCCACCAATCCTCTCTGGATTTCTCTCTGTCCTATCCAACAACAATGACAGCAATAACAACAGAAATAACAACAGCAACAAGGATAAACAACAAGGGCAACACAAGGGAATAAACAGCCTCCAGGAACAGTGGGTTCACTGTGCAGGCACCGAACCCTGCAATAAACCTGGAGGCAAAAAAATGACATCAATTTTGAATGCAACATTTTTTTAAAGATTTTATTTATTTATGAGAAAGATAGGGGAGAGAGAGAAAGAACCAGCCATCACTCTGGTACATGTGCTGCCAGGGATTGAACTCAGGACCTCATGCTTGAGAGTCTAGTGCCTTAGCCACTGTGCCACCTCCTGGACCACTGAATGCAACATTTTTAAGGTGTTGTGTATTACCTGTCACACACCAACTAGAAGAGAGAGAGAAAGAGAGAGAGAGAGATTTAGAGCGTTTCTTGCTTAGACAAAGGGCAGAGAAAGTCAGACATCATCAAACAAGGCCCTCTGCACTGACCCACCTCCACAGACACCAGAGACCTTGGAAGCAATGAGGGGCCAGCTTAGAGCCTTTTTGGGTCAACATCAGTAAAGGAATAAATCCCCTTGAAGGATGTCTGCTTGTGTGACCTCTACCCTGGGTCTTCAGCCATGCAAGCCTGGTGCTCTGCCCAGTCAACTCTGCTTTCTGTCTCTCTCTAGCTCCTGGCAAGGAGGCTGACAAGAACAGATCTGTGAACAGACTGCAAATACCCTCCCCACATGAACACTCAGGGGGACCAAGGTTCACCCACCAGTGACAGGCCTGTGAAATGTCGCCTCCTTGTGGACATGGAGTAGAATGCACCTGAAGGGAGACTAGAGACAAATAAATTCCCTGAATATTCTCTTCATTTTCTTTTCCTCACACACATCCAGAGAAGACACACCACAGAGAGACACACCACAACACTGATCAGCTCAAGCTCATCATGGTGCCAGGGATTGATACCGAGATTTTGGCAGGGCTAGATAGCATAAAGCTTATGGAAACAGACTCTCGTGCCATAGTCCCAGGTTCAGTCCTCCACCCTATCATAAGACAGAGTTGAACAGTGCTCTGGTTCCTCATATTTCTATTTCCTCATGTCTGCATCACCATCCATACCTTCTCATTCATTGTCTTTGCTGTCTTTTCCCTTATAAGGACATGTCGGTCTCATTGGCCAGTTTGGTCACTTCCCCTGCACAGCTACCCCTTTATAAACTTGTGTCAATAAAGATGTTCCGTTCCCCGCAACAGTTCCCTAAAGAGGTTTGTGTATCGTCCGCTGCCACGGTATGCTAGAAGACCCCTTTAGTGAACTCACTCCTGCCTGTTCCCCCCGAGGAACCCCGACAGTGAAGCTTTTTCCCTGCACGTGGCAACCAGGGGCATGAACCTGAGTCCTTGTGCACTGTAATGTGTGCACTTAGCCAGGTGTGCCACTGCACAGCCCGGAGAATCAATCTTTCTTTCTTTCTTTCTCTCTCTCTTTCTTTCTTTCTTTCTCCATTTCTCTCTCTCTCTTTCTTTTTTCTTTTTTACTTTATTATCTTTATTTATTTATTGGATAGAGACAGTCAGAAATTGAGAGGGAAGGGAGGGATAACAGAGACACACCTGCAGCACTGCTTCACCACTTGTAAAGCTTTCCCCCTGCAGGTGGGGACTGGGGGCTCGAACCTGAGTCCTTGTGCACTGTAACATGTGCGCTCAACCTATTGTGCCACCAGCTAGCCCCTCTTTCTTTCTTTCTTTCTTTCTCTCTTCCTTCCTTCTTTCCTCCCTTCCTTTTATTTTTTTGAAACCTATTATATTTTTAATTTTTAAAAGTGATTAAATAATGGCTTACAGATTATAAGATTACAGGTATAATTCCTTACTACACCTACCATCTGTGCTCCCCCCCCCCCAAAAAAAAATTCAACCCTGTCACCACTACAAGCCAGAGATGAGCAGTGCTCTGGTTAAAAAAAAAAAACAAAAAAACCTGCTTGGCTTACATGGGTTCATTTAAGGGTGTCCTGGGCCTCAACTGAGAGAGATAAGCAGAGGTCCTCTAAAACAGAGTCTAGATTCTTATGTGATCAATCCAAGGAGACCTGCCCCAGTCAATAAGAAGAAAAGCCTCGCTCACAAGCATGAGTCATGTGTTTTAATAGTCCGTTGCCTTCCTCCCACATGGGCAGTTCTGATGTCCTGCTCTGAAGTTAGGAAAGAGCAGCAATCTCTAGTTTTTAAAGTGGTTAATGATTCTAATCAGTAGGCCTGAATGACCAGCTTGTTCTTTCATAATAACTAGAAAGTTAAGGTGTTAAGCCTAAGGTGTTAAGCTCTTTTTGTGTCTTTTGTATAAGGATATTGTATATTGAGGGAGCCAGGCGGTGGTGCAGCAGGTTAAGCGCACACGGCAGAAAGCGTACCCACCAGCATCAGGATCCCAGTTCGAGCCCCCGGCTCCCCACCTGCGGGGGGGGGGGGTCGCTTCACAGGCGGTGAAGCAGCTCTGCAGGTGTCTTTCTCTCCCCCCCTTTGTCTTCCCCTCCTTTCTTAGTATCTCTCTGTCCTATCCAATAACAACGACAACAATAACAACAACGACGATGAATCACAAGGGCAACAAAAGGGAAAAATAAAGTTTTAAATATATATATTGTAATATTCGAATATTGTTTTTTGTTTGGGAGACAGAGCGAATTCCTGATGTTCAATCAGTCCCATTCACATATAGGTCAGAATAAAACTACACTACCCAAGCTCCTTCACGACTCCAGTCGCTCCAGCTTCCTCTTCCGGTTTGCCAGTTAGACCCGCCCCCTATGTGTTCACTGGCCAATAGCGCTTCAGTCCTCGCGCCCGACAGGAGCTCTCTCCGGGGAGAGAGCGTATCAGGAGTTGCCGGGGCGGGTCCTGCGGCTCCGCTTTTGTCTTTTAAATCGGAACCGCAGATTTGCTACGGCAAAGCCGTCAGCTTATTCCTTCGGCTAGTTGTGACTTGAGGAGAACGGGTCTGCACTAGTCAGGAGCGAGCGCTGAGAGAGACAGAATTAACCCCCACTGCCCTGCAGAGTCTTCCCAGTCCAGCCAGGAACCTTCTCTTTCCGGAGGTGAATCTGCTGTCAACACTGGGGAGTCCAGTGACTCGGCAGGAGAAGATGGCGACCGTGTGGGATGAGGCGGAGGTGAGCGCCGGGAGGGCTGCTTGTCCCGGACCCGGGGCCAGTGGGGGCGACGTGTTTGGCAGAGGAGGGGGAGGTGGTTGAGGGTCAAGGGCGGACCCGATCTCGGGGTCGGGGCTGGTTGGGCTGTGGGCAAGCGTCCTGGTTTCTGCATTTTGGGTTTTAGGGACTGGCAGTCAGGCTGTGAGTGGGCTCCGAGAATGCAGCATGCCTGCCCCGAGTTTAAGAAAAGCGAAACTTTTTTTTTTTTTAAAACAGCAAGATGGAATTGGGGAGGAGGTGCTCAAGATGTCCACGGAGGAGATCATCCAGCGCACACGGCTGCTGGACAGTGAGATTAAGGTGAGCGCGTGTCCCCTGACCAGGAAGACAGAAAAACAACCAGACGGCCAGACAGGGTGCTGGGACACCGGGCCTGGGAGGAGAAAGCAGCAGCCTGTCTTTCCCAACAAAGTCTGTAAGCGTTCCGGTGGGGAAGAATCCTTTTAGCAAGTCCCCAGTTCACAGACGAGGCTCAGAAGGTCTTTTGTGAAGTGCCCAAACCATTAAGCTGCAAAACCCATGTTTTTGTTTAAAAAAAATTTTTTTTTGTTGTTATCTTTATCTATTTATAGGATAGCGATAGCCAGAAATCGAGAGGTAGGGGAGAGATAGAGACAGAGAGACACCTGCAGCCCTGCTTCACCACTTGTGAAGCTCTCCCCCTGCAGGTGGGGATGGGGGACTTGAACGTGAGTCCATGCACTTGGTAACATGTGCACTCAACCAGGTGCGCCACCATCGGGCCCCCCCAAATGTTTCTTTTTCTTTATTTTATTTTAGTTGTTGTCTGAACTCACGAATCCAGGCTGATTTTTTTTTTTTTTTTTTTTTTTTTTGCCTCCAGGGTTATCACTGGGGCTCAGTGCCTGCGCTGTGAATCCACTGCTTGTGGAAGCCATTTATTCCTTTTTGTTGCTCTTATTGTTTGTTGTTGTTATTGGATAGAGAGAAGTGTTATTAATATTGTTGTTATTGACGTTAATTGTTGTTGGACAGAGAGAGGAGGAGAGAGAGATAGACACTTGCAGACCTGCTTCACCTTTTGTGAAGTGACTCACCTCTGTATCTGCTAGACCCAGAGGTCCTCAAGCTAGTTATGTGTAGACTTCTGCTGGATGTTGACACAGACTCAGCTTTCAAGGAGCCTTAGAATTGGGTGAGCGGAGCAGGGAGGGTCCCCTGGACAGCCTGAACCTCCCTGGTTCCAGGACACGCTGAGCAGAGGCTGAATGCTTGATTCCACTCACCCTCATCGCAGATCATGAAGAGTGAAGTACTGCGAGTCACCCACGAACTGCAAGCCATGAAGGACAAAATCAAAGAGAACAGTGAGAAAATCAAAGTGAACAAGACCCTCCCCTACCTTGTCTCCAACGTCATTGAGGTGTGTATGCATGTGGCGGGGCAGAGGTGGGCCAGCGGGTGTGGGGACTGCCTGCTGTGGGAGCCGCCGAAGCAAGAGTGGGTTTAGAAGTTTTGAGGGCTGCACTGCCTGCTAGAGTTGTGTCTCTGGGTCCTTTCTCTGGTCTGCATTTCCAGGGAAATGGGTAAGCCCTCCAAAGGCTCCTTGGCCCTCATATGCCTCCTTTTTTCTGTGGTTATTGTTCCTTGGGGATAAATAAAGTCTGTGTAGAGAAGCAGCATCTAAATAGATCCGCCAATTCCTTGTTTTAACTGCACACACCTTTGCTGTGCTCAGGGCTATCCTTAGGAGTGAGGCAGAATGACTAACCCTGTGATGGATGTCTATATATTTTTTTAATTTTTAAAAAATTATCTTTACTTGCAGTCTGGGAGGTGGCGCGGTGGATAAAGCATTGGACTCTCAAGCATGAGGTCCTGAGTTCAGTCCTGGCAGCACATGTACCAGAGTGATGTCTGGCTCTTTCTCTCGCCTCCTATGTTTCTCATTAATAAATAAATCAAATCTTTTTAAAAATTATCTTTATTTATTGGATAGAAACAGCCAGAAATTAAGAGGGAAGGAGTGATGGAGAGAGACAGAGAGACACCTGCAACACTGCTTCACCATTCGCAAAGCTTTCCCCCTGCAGTTGGGGATCTGGGGCTTGAACCTGGGTCCTTTTACATTGTAACATGTGCGCTCAACCAGGTGTGTCACTGTGAGGCCCGGAGGGATGTCTATTTAATAATGAGTCCAGTCAGGACTAGACTCCCAGAAGCACTGACTTGGGACAGTTCAAGGGACTGAACCTTTCTTCCTCCCCAGCTTCTGGATGTTGATCCCAATGACCAAGAGGAAGATGGTGCCAATATTGACTTGGACTCTCAGAGGAAGGGCAAGTGTGCAGTGATCAAAACCTCTACCAGACAGGTAAGTCTGGTTCAACAGTGGGAGAACTGAAGAGCGCCAGGAGTGCATATGGAGAATGCAGGGGAGTCTTCCTGAGGGCAGTAGCTGAGGCTGCGTCCGGAATCTTTCCTATAGACATACTTCTTGCCTGTGATTGGGCTGGTGGATGCCGAAAAACTGAAGCCAGGAGACTTGGTGGTGAGTGATGTTCCCTGAGCCTACCTAGCACTTACCCAGTGATGATTCTTTGTGGCTCCAGCCCTTGGTCACAATGTTGGCCGTGAATCTTGTCCAACTAGCCGTGAGTCTGCCCAGAGAGTCTGTGAATCTGCCTGCTCTCTCATTCTTCAGTTGCCCAGCTCTGCAGACACCTGTCGACCAGTCAGTGAGGTGGTCCTTGAGCAGGGCCAGACCTGAAGCTTTTCTGCTGTGTCCCCAGGGTGTAAACAAAGATTCCTATCTGATCCTGGAGACCCTGCCCACAGAGTATGACTCCAGGGTGAAGGCCATGGAAGTGGATGAGAGGCCTACAGAGCAGTATAGTGACATTGGAGGCCTGGACAAGCAGATTCAGGAGGTAAGGGAGTGGACCAGGCGGTGGCACAGTGGATAAAGCATTGGACTGTCAAGCATGCAATCCCTCCCAAGTTCAGTCCCCAGCAGAACATGTCCCAGAGTGATGCTCTGGTTATCTTTCTCACTGTCCTCTACCTCTCATTAGTAAAGAGAGTCTTTCAAAGGAAGTAAGAGAGGCACAGCAGCTGCCAGCAGTCTCACCAGCCCTTTTTTGTTGCCCAACTGCCCTAATCTGAACACTTCCCCCTAATGTATCTTAGCCTCATGGCTTCCTAGGGAGGTGACTGTGTGTGTGTGTGTGTGTGTGTGTGTGTGTGTGTGTGTTTTCCCTTTTGTTGCCCTTGTCTTCTTATTGTTGCTGTAGTTATTGTTGTCGTTGTTAGATAGGACAGAGGGAAATGGAGAGGAGAGGGGAAGATGGGGGGAAGACACCTACAGACCTGCTTCACTGCCTGTGAAGCGATGCCCCTGCAGGTGGGGAGCCGGGGGCTCGAACCTGGATCCTCATGCCGGTCGTTGCGCTTTGCGCCACCTGTACTTAACCCGCTGCTCTACCGCCCAACTCCCTGTTTTTTTTTAGCCAGAGCACTGTTCAGCTCTAGCTTATGGTGATGTGGGGGATTGAACCTGGGACTTTGGAGCCTCAGGCATGAAAGTCTGTGTGCATGACCATCATGCTGTCTACCCTCTGCAAGTGTGTGTGTTTTACCCGTTAATGCGACCCAGCTTCTAGTCCAGGTGACTGACTTGACTGTCACAGAAGGTCAGAGCCAGGAATGGAACTCAGGCTCCTGGTTTTCGGCCCAGTGTCAGTCTTCTTTCTATGCTCTGCTTGTCCTAGAAAGACTATACCCAGCCCTGGGGAGAGTGATTATTGGTGTGTCCTCTGGGTGTGTGGTGGGGAGAGGGCGAGGGAAGTGCAGAGTTCTCTTTTATTTTTTGCCTCTTCCAGGGTTATCGCAGGGGCTCAGTGTCTACAAATCCACTGCTCCTGGGCGGCCATTTTTTTGACTTTTTTTTTTTTTTTTATAGGCCAGAGAGAAATTGGGAGGGGAAGGGAAGAGAGAGAGAAAGATAGATACCTGCAGGCCTGCTTCACCACTTGTGAAATGACCCCCTTGCAGGTAGGGAGCCGGGGACTCAAACCAGGATCCTTGTGTTTTGTACTGCTGGGGGCCAGCCCCAGCAGGTTTTTAGGGTCAGCCTGGAGGAGGGGCGTCGGCGAAGAATGAGGATGAGAGACGAGTGAGTTGATGCTGAATCAAGCTCGAGCAGACATCTCTGTCTTACTTAAGCAGAACTTTGTTTTTATAGTCTCATAAGGCTTAGATCATTAATACAGAAATCACCAAGTAAGAACAGCACAGGTAGGGAACACCTCCTGCTTTGTGGAACATTTACATTCCAGGGGCACTTTGCTCCCTAGAGATCACATCCCAGTTTCTGTGTGTATTGTTTTTCCTGTACCTGTGTGCTAGGCAGATGTCCTACTGATTAAGATTACTATTCTACCTGTATGTTTATGGCATCCTCTTGCCCCTATGCATGAGAAACCAATGGTTCATAGAAAGTTCAAGCTTGTTATGTTTCTAGGGGCCTTAAACCAGTTGAGCAGCCCGTTTTTCATAAAATCTGTTCCATTGTTTGATCAAGGAGTTTTGTTTTGTTCTGTTCCTTACTGAGAAGGCACTGAGGTGGTGCTGACCTGGCCAGCCTCTCCATAAAGTTAAGCTCTCTAGCTGGAATCCATCTTCTGTGTATGCTCACTATGTGACCTAGGTTCTCATGCACTATTCCTGCATAAGGAAGTGGGAGCATAGTGGTGGGTGGTAGATTAAAAGGCCCATTGTATCTAGGCAGGTACCGTAATTGTCCATTTATTAATTATGCTACGTAAGGTGGCTCCTCCACTGTGGGAAGCACCAATCTTTCTCTATATTTTAGAGGGAATACTAAAGGAAGTGGTGTAGATAAAGGGGAAACATTTTTTCCTATTGGGGCCTCCTGAAAAATTCTGCATTACTGATATTGCTTGTTCCATTATGATCAATCTTACGGAGTGCAGTGCAGGTTTTGTCATTATTTTTGTCATTTGGTCAGGCTCTGAGCCAATAGGCCATAGGTAAATATTATTAAGACCACACAGAGCTTCATCATGGCAAAGATGGTTTCAGTTTGGCCTGGAGAGTCCAGCCGTGCTGAACTTCTGTGAAGCTGTTACCGTGTCAAGCAGCTCGCATGGCGGCGCCTGCGCCATTGTACTATGTACACTTAATCAGGTTCACTACTTCCGGTCCGCGAGGGCAGAGTTCTTGAATTAGGTTAGAAAGGTTGCACATTGGGGGGTGAAAACTGTAAGCATTAGACCAGGGAGACAGCATAACGGTTCTGCAAAAGATGCTCATACCTGAGGCTCCTAGATCCCAAGTTTAATCCCTTGCGCCACCACAAGTTAAAAGCTGAGCAGTGCTCTGGTAAAAACAGAAGACATCGAGGCCCTGGGTGGTGGTGCACCTGGTTGAGGCACATGTTATAATGCTCGAGGACCCAGGTTTGAGCCCCCCGGTTCCCACCTGCAGGGGGAGTTTCACAAGTGGTGAAACAGTGTTGCAGGTGTCACTTTGCCTCTCTCCCTTTCTGCTACCCCTTTCCCTCTTGATTTCTGGCTAAGGTAATAATCTTTTTTTTAAAAAAAAAAAAAAGACATCGAGCTGTAGGAGGCCCTTAGCTTCAGTCTCCTCACTCAGGACTTCTTCCTGATAGCTGGTGGAGGCCATTGTCCTGCCCATGAACCACAAGGAGAAGTTTGAGAACTTGGGGATTCAGCCTCCAAAGGGCGTGCTGATGTATGGACCCCCGGGCACTGGGAAGACTCTGCTGGCCCGAGCTTGTGCAGCACAGACCAAGGTGAGTCCTTTGCCTGGGGTTTGGGAGTGGGGCGTGGAGGAAGTGGATGAGCTCTACGACTGGATGGGCTCAGCCCGGGACCTTTCTCGGTATCTTGGGCTTGACTTGTCATTCCCGCCGACCCCACAGGCCACCTTCTTGAAGCTGGCAGGTCCCCAGCTGGTACAGATGTTCATTGGGGATGGCGCCAAGCTGGTCCGGGATGCCTTTGCCCTGGCCAAGGAGAAGGCTCCGTCTATCATCTTCATCGATGAACTGGATGCCATCGGCACCAAGCGGTGAGGACAGCGATTCCAGCTCTCCTACCCTGCCCTCCTGTCTTGTGACTCCTGCTTCCTAAAATCTCTTCTTTTTTAAAGATTTTATTATTTATTTATGTTTCGTATTTATTTATTTTCCCTTTTGTTGCCCTTGTTTTTTATTGTTGTTGTAGTTATTGTTGTTGTTATTGATGTCGCCATTGTTAGGACAGAGAGAAATGGAGAGAGGAGGGGAAGACGGGGAGAGAGAAAGACAGACACCTGCAGACCTGCTTCACCGCTTATGAAGCGACTCCCCTGCAGGTGGGGAGCCGGGGGGTCGAACCGGGATCCTTAAGTCAGTCCTTGCACTTCGTGCCACCTGTGCTTAACCTACTGCACTACCGCACGACTCCCAGATTTTTAAATTTTATTTAGATTTTATTTATTTATTCCCGTTTGTTGCCCTTATTTTATTGTTGTTAGTTATTGATGTTGTTGGATAGGAGAGAGAGAAATGGAGAGGAGAGGGGGAGAGAAAGATAGACACCTGCAGACCTGCTTCACTGATTGTAAAGTGATCTCCCTGCAGGTGAGGAGCTGGGGGCTCGAACAGGGATCCTTACGTTAGTCCTTGCTGGTCCTGTCTCAGCCTCTCCTGTCAGTAGTTTCCGACATCTTTTTCAAGGCCAGTCCCTAGACTGGGGAGCCCTCGGTTTGAAAGAGACATTTCATTTCCCTGCCTTGGCTGGGTTGGGCTAGGCTTCTGGTGGGTGGAGCAGAGAGGACCCTGCCCAGATTCTGGCCTCACCAGTGTCTTGGGGTTCCTGTGTGTCCCAGCTTTGACAGTGAGAAGGCCGGAGACCGGGAGGTGCAGCGGACGATGCTGGAGCTCCTGAACCAGCTGGATGGGTTCCAGCCCAATACCCAAGTAAAGGTGCGTGCATCACGGCACAGATGATGAGGGTGGGGGTCCGATCTGTCACCTGGCTAGTGCAGCTCGAATTAGAATTTGGGGGTCTGTCTCAAGACCCTCTGCCATGTCCCAGGCCCTGGGCTGCCTCCCAGCATTCTATGGCCATGGCTTTTTGTCTGTCTCTGAGCCCGTTCCCCATCAACTTCGAGTCGCTGCTTCTCCCCGGCTCAGGTCATTGCAGCCACCAACCGGGTGGACATCCTGGACCCCGCCCTGCTCCGCTCAGGCCGCCTGGACAGGAAGATTGAGTTCCCGATGCCCAATGAGGAGGCCCGGGCCAGAATCATGCAGATCCACTCCCGAAAGATGAATGTCAGGTGAGCAGGGGCAGACTGAGGCGCCGGAAGTGGACAGCAGCAGCAGTCTCCGTCTCTTCTCCTCGTGCCAGTGAGCTCTGGCCACTCCACTATTGCTTCATGTTTCTCCAGGCACCTGAAGTAGAGTCTTGCTGGGACCCAGGACCTAATTCCTTGGAACCCACCTAACCCTTCTGGTTCCCCATGGTCAGAAGGTGTACAGGCCTGACACCCTCAGTTTCTGTCCCCAGCCCCTAATCAGAGTGCAGCCCAGTGTTGCTCAGGGCAGTGGTGAACCTGGGGCCAGATGGACGTGGCTTCCAGTGGGTGTGACCCAGACCAGGGAGATAGCACAGCATAACACACAGGACTTGGCATGTGAGAGGTACCAGTTGCTATCCAGGTACCACCAACAGCCAGAGCAGAACAGTGCTCTGATTTAAACAGTAATTAGAAGACTGAGGTTTTCAGCAGGTGGCCAAACCTCTCCAGGCCTCGGTTTTCCTCTTGGAACTTGGGGCCAGTGGCACTGACCTCTTAATATCGTGGCAGTGTCGAGCACTGTTGTGCTGATGCAGGAACCGCACTATTCAGGAGAGAGGAGACAGCCATCTTTGCCCCCGCAGCCTCTGACTCTCCTGCCTCACGCAGAACCCTCCCCTGGAGGCTCAGGTGCAGATTTCTAGAAGGTCAGAGTTCAGGAGACCTTAGAAATAACCTGGTCTCACCTTCCCATCAGCCCTCGTTTTGAGCTAAGAGGACAAGATCTAGTGGGTCAGGGCGAGCTGACCTAGTTGCCCAGTGGGGGTTGCTATTGGATATCTGTCTGCTCCTCCCGGCCCCATAAGTAACTGTTGCCCCGTGGTGTCTGTCCTGCCCCCAGTCCTGACGTGAACTATGAGGAGCTGGCCCGCTGCACAGATGACTTCAATGGCGCCCAGTGCAAGGCCGTGTGTGTGGAGGCGGTGAGTGTAGGGGACGCTTCGTGCCTTCCTGTCCCCCCTCCCTGGACAGGATGGGTGTCTGGCTTATGGAGACTGCTGAGGGGCAGGGGTCCTGGGACCCAGGTGGGCGCACTGGGAGTCACCCTAAAACTTGTCTGTCCTGGTGCAGGGCATGATCGCACTGCGCAGGGGCGCCACGGAGCTCACTCACGAGGACTACATGGAGGGCATCCTGGAGGTACAGGCCAAGAAGAAAGCCAACCTGCAGTACTACGCCTAGGCCGCCACCCATGCTCCCTGTGTCCTGCTGGTTGAAATTGGTAATAAAAGATGGTTTCAGGGCCCAGCCACCCAGCTGTCTAGCCTTCCCTGGGCTCTGGGTGGAAGCTTGGGGGCACATATAGGAGGCCCTTCCCCAGGGGCTGCTGCCAGGAAACTCTAGCCAGCCCTCAGAGGGCCCGCAGCTGCCGCCTGAGGTCTTCAGATCTCCCCTGACCTTGTCCCTGCAAACCTTCCTGCCCCGTCCGAGCTTCAGGGGCTTGTGGCTCTGCAGTTTGGGGAGGAGGTTCTCCAGTAACAGGCAGCTTCTCCCTTTCTGCACCCGGTGCTCTGGCCCGGGCTTGGATCTGGCTTCTCCAGACTCCTCTGAGTTCCTGACCCCTAAGCTTCCTGTTGGTCTCCACAATCCCGTCCGTTCTTTTGGCCCATTTCCTCTGGCTGAGAAATGAACTTTGAGCAAGACCCACACTGAGAACCCTTCCAGGCCCAATCTCTCTTCATGCTGTGTTTGCTTTCTCCTTCTCCCCATTCAGTCATCTCCACCTCACTTTGTGATTCTGCCCCCTGCCCCACTCTGTTGAGCCCCATATCCCTCAGTTTCTGGTAGACCTTGCTGATTATCCCATCCGCCAGCTTCCCTGCCTGACCCCAAGTGGTCACCACTCCCTGAGGACTCTGGGCCATGTACTAGTTGGTTTGTTTTTTTTTTTTTCAATTTTTTTTAAATATTTATTTTTATTTATTCCCCTTCGTTGCCCTTGTTGTTTTATTGTTGTAGTTATTATTGTTGTCATTGTTGTTGGATAGGACAGAGAGAAATGGAGAGGGGAGGGGGAAGACAGAGAGAGGGAGAGAAAGACACCTGCAGACCTGTTTCACCACTTGTGAAGTGACACCCCTGCAGGTGGGGAGCCAGGGCTTGAACCAGGATCCTTATGCGGGTCCTTGTGCTTAGTGCCACCTGCGCTTAACCCGCTGCGCTACAGCCCGACTCCTTTTTTTTTTTTTTATTCTCTTTTGTTGCCCTTGTTGTTTTATTGTTGTAGTTATTGTTGTCGTTGTTGGATAGGACAGAGAGAAATGGAGAGAGATGGGGAAGACAGAGAGGAGGAGAGAAAGATAGACACCTACAGACCTGTTTCACCACCTGTGAAGCGACTCCCCTGCAGGTGGGGAGCTGGGGTTCGAACTGGGATCCTTATGGCGGTCCTTGTGCTTTGCGCCACCTGCGCTTAGCCCGCTGCGCTACAGCCCGACTCCCACTAGTTGGGTTTTATGCAGGATTTCATCTCCTGATCTTTTTCTTTTTTTTTTTTTTCATTTTTATTTATTGGATATTGACAGCCAGATGTTGAGAGGGAAGGGGGTGATAGGGAGAGGGACATATACTTGTAACACTGCTTCATCACTCTCAAAGCTTTCCCCTGCAGGTGGGGACCAGGGGCTCAAACCTAGGTCCTTGTTCATTGTAGCACGTGTGCTTAACCAGGTGCACCACCGTCCAGCCCCCCACCCCATCTGCTTATCTTAATGACCACTAATTGCATAGCCCCAGTTTACTTAATTTTTTGGGAGGGAGGAGACAGTCCTATTTAATATATATATATATATATATATATATATATATATATATATTTAATTAATTTATTATTGGATAGAGACAGAAGTTGAGAGAGGAGGGAGAGGTAGGGAGAGAGACATCTGCAGATCTTCACCACTTGTGAAGCTTTTCCTCTGCAGGTGAGGACCAAGGGCTTGAACCCAGTCCCTTGTGCACTGTAATGTGTGCACTTAAACAGGTGCGCCACCGCCTGGCCCCATATTTTATTTTTTTAAATATTTATTATTTATTATTGGATAGAAACAAATTGAGGGGAGAGGTAGAGAGAAAGAGAGACGCCTGCAGCCCTGCCTCACCACTCGCAAAGCTTCCCCCCATAGGTGGGGACCAGGGGCTTGAACCTGGGTCCTTGCACACTGTAGTGTGTGGTTAACCAGGTGCACCACCACTGGGCCCCAACATTCCTATTTTACACATGTTTAAACTTTTTTTTTTTTTTACAATTTTTTAAGATCTATTTTTCCTTTTGTTGCCCTTGTTGTTTTATTATTGTTATAGTTGTTGATGTTGTCATTGTTGGATAGGACAGAGAAATGGAGAGAAGAAGGGAAGACAGAGGGGGAGAGAAAGAGAGACACCTGCAGACCTGCTTCACTGCTTGTGAAGCGACCCCCCTACAGGTGGGGAGCCAGGGGCTCAAACCGGGATCCTTATGCTGGTCCTTGCGCTTTGCACCACCTGTGCTCAACCCGCTGTGCTACCGCCTGACCCCCTTAAACAACTTTTTAAGATGCCACAACTTTTAGCTGCCACGGCTGATTGTGAACCCAGGGCTGAGAATCATTCAGCTTTCCATTATGCTGCTTTACTAGCCTGTTTGATTCAGCTGGAAAGTCAGACACTAGCCTGCAAGCTTCCTCTGGCGCCATAGCACCCTGCAAGGCACTTGCCCCACCTGGAGATCTAGCTCTGTGAAGCCCTTCAGAACAGTCAGCTCTCACTCGCTCTCTGGCTGGAGCCCCTGCACCCTCCTTGCCCTCTCAGTCCTCCCAGAGAGACATGGCCACACTGAGCTGCCTGTAGAGCCGGCTCAGATTCCTTCTCTTCTGGTCCCACTGCCTCCAGCCCACCTTCTATGCTGCACCCTTCTATTCTTGCCTGTGCTGCTGTTGACTTTGTGCCCCAGGCCCCCAGCACCGTGCTTCTGGGCCTGTGTCTCCCCCTCCCCCCCCAATTCCTGTTCTGGTTTCTAACAGTCCGTCTTCAAACCAGTCAGGGCGTTCACTTGGCTGAGGCCCCCAGCTGTCTTCCCGACCTATAAAATGGGCTCTTAATGCTTCCCTCAACTGGCTGCATGCCCTGATGGCTCCTGCCTGTCCTTCGCCATCACCAGGCTTCCTTCCTTGGACCATCAGGCCAGGATTCACCAGACAGCTAGTTAGTTGCATCACAGCCAGGTGAAACAGGTCCCTTTGTGCTAACAGAAAACAGCTGGGTATTCTCAGCCAAGGATGTAGCCAGCGTGGCCTTCACAGCCCCCATCCCCGGCTTCATGACGTGGTGCAGACATGCTGTTCTCAGCCACTGGCTCGTCCTGGTTGGCATGGAGAGGAAGTTCTGATTCAGTCTCCCCACCTCCTAAGAGCACTGTGGGAGAAGCAGCGCCCTTCAGTGCCCAGTGCCCTCTTTATGCTCAGTACATTCAGAGGAGTAGGTGTGTGGTTTAGAATAAAGGCTTTTTTTTTTTTTTTAATTTATGAGGAAGAAGAGGAGAGAGCACAGCATCACTGGCAAATGTGATGCCAGGGATTGAACTCAGTACCTCATGTTTGGACAGTCCAGCACCTTATATGCTCCACCACCTTATATGCTGCTTTCCCCCCCCCCTTTTTTTGCCTCTAGGGTTAGCTGGGGCTCAGGATCCATTGCTCCTATAGATATCCTTTTCTCCATTGGTGGTGTTGCTGCTGTTGTTGGATACGACAGAGAGAAATTGAGAGAGGATGGGAAGACAGACACCTGCAGACCTGCTTCACTGCTTGTGAAGCGATTCCCCCCGTAGGTGGGGAGCCGGGGGTTCGAAATGAAATCCTTGTACTCTGCACTATGTGTGCTTAACCCAGTGTGCTGCTGCCCAGTCCCCTCCTTTTTAATGGAAGTAAATTTCATTAAAATCCAACCTGGCGGTGACATTGTGGGTGTAGTGCCTTTGCTGGACTAAACTGCTCTGGACAGGCAAGGAAAAGGCCTGTAAAATGGGGACCACCGGGGAATCGGGCAGTGGTGCAGCGGGTTAAGAGCAGGTGGTGTAAAGCACAAGGACTGGCGTAAGGATCCCAGTTTGAGCCTCCGGCTCCCCACCTACAGGGGGGAATCGCTTCACAAGCAGTGAAGCAGGTCTGCAGGTGTCTGTCTTTCTCTCCCCCTCTGTCTTCCCCTCCTGTCTCCATTTCTCTCTGTCCTATCCAACAGTGACAACAACAATAATAACTACAACAATAAAACAAGGGCAGCAAAAGGGAGTAAATGTTACAAAAAAAAAAAAATGGGGACCACCACTGGGAATGACATGGACCACAGCTTGTGTAGTTAGAATCAGAAGCTAACAACAGAACAAGCCAGAGGAAAGTGGAATGTCACTCCCTGTTTGAGAAACACTGAAGGGGTGATGGGGGTGGTTATGACTGGAGGCAGCAGGAGCTGGACTGGACCAGCAGCTCCCGGGCTCCAGTGTGCAGAACAGAGGCAGCCAGTTGGTGTAGAACATTTATTTGCATCTTATTTATAGAACAAGTATTTACAGAGACCAATGGAACCACAGCAGAAGTGCTGTGACCCACTGCAGGCTCTCCACAGCCACCTCAGAACTCCCACGGCCCGCAGCTCAGCCAGAGCCCTCTGGAATGGACCAGCTGAGAGTACCTGGGCTCCAGCCAAGGGAAATAGCTGGGGATTATGGCTTCAGCATTCTCCCAGAGCACATTCCTGAGTGCTGACAATGCACTGGGTCCTCGCCGCTCCCACTCAGCAGGCGAGCAAGGGGGGCAGCTGGGGCTCAGCCTCACTCTGCCCCCGGACTGGCTGGGGCATCCCTGAGCTGGACTGGACTAGAGGCCGCTCCAGGCCCTGTGGGCTGCCGTTTGGCAGTTGGAGGTGGCAGGAGCTGCCGGCGCTGCCAGGGAACATTCACTGCGGCCACAGCAGCAGCCCAGGGTAGGCAGCGGCGAGGGAAAGATCTTAGGAAGCATCTCCCTGTGCATGCCGGGAGGAGCAGGGCTGTCAGTGCTGAGGGGAGCTGGGGGCTACGCAGGCACCCTGTCTCTCCTTTCTTTGGCCTTAGAGCTGGTGAAGGGAGGGCCAGGGCAGTGGGCCCAGCAGAGGGTGCCACAGCTGTAGTCCCTGGATGCCCAGGGCTGGGCACCGTGCTGACGGGCTCCCTTTCAGGCCAGGAACCCAAGCACCAGTGAGAGGCAGCTTTGGGGTCTGTTGTTCTGGGCTGCTCTCATTCCCCCCCCCCCTCAGGGTTTTGTTGGGGAGGCCTCTGCCTGGAACCACCTCTGCTGCTTCCTAACTGGACGAGAGGGCAGCACAGGCATCAGGACTCTTGTGGGTCTCGCACACACCCGTCACACGTGCACACCACGTGCACGCACACACCATCGGCCGGGCCAGGGGCTCGCTCGCTTGCTCACAGACACTCGCCCTCTGCCTCACACGTGGTCACAGCGAATCCAAGTCTTATTGCTGTGGGGGGGCGGGGGCTGGGACAGCTACTCCACGCAGAGCGAGAACAGCACCATCACCAGGACGCCTGAGCAGAGCAGGAGCACCTGCTGCAGTGAGTGCCTGTGCCAGAGGAGTGGGGTTCAGTGGGGGCTGGGGGCAGAGCCCTGGGAGTGGCTGGGGCTGGGGTGCTCACCATGGGTCCTCTTCCTCCAGGAGGTCTGGCAACACATTGACCAGGGCAATGTAGAGGAAGCCGCCCGAGGTGAAGGGCAGGACCCAGGCCACAGTCTCCTCTGGGGGGGGGCGGGGAGCAGGGAAGAGCAGGCTGACTGGCTGGGGGTCCAGGGGGCTGTGCAGCCACAGCCCCTCCCACAGGGACAGACCTGGATGTCAGGGCGGGGCTCCTTTGCTCCAGGCCACCCCCCACTGCTGCCCCAACCCATGCACCCGTACCTACTCCCTTGGGGGACTGTGTACAGATGGCAAAGCAGGCACCCAGCAGGCCCCCCAGTGCTGTCGAGAGCTGCAGCTTGGCAGCGCTCCATCGGTCAAAGCCAGCCCGGAGCAGGATGGCAAAGTCGCCCACCTGTGGGGAGATCCAGACGGTCACCCTGGGCCCTGGATCCAGGTTCCCCAGCACCTCTGTAGAACCAGGCCCAAGAAGGCTGGCACTCAGCCAAGGACTAGGCAGGGCAACTCCAGGCCCAGCCCCCGAGCTGACACCCCACATCCTCCTCGAAACCCAGGTCTCCACTGCCTCTTCTCACCTCATGTGGGATCTCGTGCAGGAGGATGGCCAGGGTGGTCAGGAGCCCGATCTGCAGGGAGGGGGAGTCTGTGCCAGGGCACCCACTTGTCCACTCTCTAAAACATCTGCTCTGAGTGCTCTGGCTACAGTCTGGCTACTGGGGACAGCGCAGTGAGTGACAAGAGATAAGGAAGCCGTCCCCTCGAAGCTCACAGTTTGGAGGGGAGAGGCCAGGCCTGGTGGCCACACAGAACTGTGCCATCACACGCTGTGACAGGTGCCAGGGAGGAGCAGGGTCCGAGTTAGATGAGGGGTCAGCAAAGGCCTCTGAGGAAATGCATTCCAGCTGAGGCCCGAAGGATAAGGAGTCAGTATCTCAGAGTGAGGCAGGGGGAGCAGAGTCAGGTGGAGACCACTGGGTGGGGCCGGGGGGGGGGGGGGGAGTGGGAGATGTCAGCCAGTCTGAGAGCAGGCAGAACACAGGGGGCAGAGTGAGGAGATGGAGGGAGAAGCAGCAGGCAGGGGCCCTCTGGCAACCTGGCAGAGAGGCATGTGGTTCCAAGAAGGCGTGTTCACAGCAAGAACAGACCAGTGGCTGGGGACAAAAGAAGGCAGTGTCCAGGAGAACAGCAGGGGGTGACAGGGAGCAGCAAGCAGCGTGGGGACCTGCAGACCCCGGTCCCCGCTGGGGCTGCCTGTCTGCCCCACCGGTCACTCACCTTCTTGCTCACGAGGAAGCTGGCGGCCACAGCCAACCCGTGAGTGAAGTTGTCGATGGTGTTGGCCAGCAGGTTGAGGTAGCCGCTGACCTGGGTGAGGAGAGAGCAGGTTGGGCTGAGACAGGCTGGGCTTTGGGGGTGGGGGACCCCGAGCAAGCAAGTGGGCCACTCACTCTGACGTTCCGGACCATGGCGCTCAAGCCGGGCGCTGCAGCCGGCTGGGCCAGGGAGCGGCCTCCATTGAGCTCGGCAGCAGCAGGGTCTTTGCGAGGGGCCTAGGGCCGGGAGAGGCGCCATTAGGTGCCCCCCTCAGCCAGGGGGGACACAAGAAGGAAGTAGTGAGGAAACGGAGAGAGATGGGCCAGGCTGCTCTGCAGCTGGAGCCCTTGGCCCCACAATGCTGTCACTCCCTGGCTTCTCCTCAGCAAGGGCCTGGAGCTCCCAGAGTTCCCAGGACAGAGGCCTCCTCAGGCCTAGGCTCCCAGGCTCACCTGGCTGCTACGCTCCTCCTTGTTGTCCAAGAACATCCTCTCCAATGCCAGGAATGTCAGGAAGCCAGCGATAACCCACAGCCCCAGCTGCTGCTGCTGGTGCAGGCTCTGCCCCTCACCACCTGCGGGAGGCAGCGTTGCCAGGCCAGGCTGAGTGCGTGTGGGGGGAGTTGGTTTATGGCCCCCAGCAGACACCTGGACCCCCTCATCACCCAGGCCCCCCAGCCCACAGCTTATCTCTCTTTTTTTTTTCTCCTCCAGGGTTATTGCTGGGCTCGGTGCCTGCACCATGAATCCACCGCTCCTGGAGGCCATTTTTTCCCCCTTTTTGTTGCCCTAGTTGTTGCAGCCTTGTTGCAGTTATTATTGCCATTGTTGACGTTGCTTTTGTTGTTGGATAGAACAGAGAGAAATGGAGAGAGGAGGGGAAGACAGAGAGAGGGAGAGAAAGATAGACACCTGCAGACCTGCTTCACCACCTGTGAAGCGACTCCCCTGCAGGTGGGGAGCTGGGGGCTCAAACCGGGATCCTTACGTCGGTCCCTGCGCTTTGCGCCACGTGCGCTTAACCCACTGCGCCACCGCCCGACCCCCTTCTCTCTCTTTTTTTAAGAGGTCCTCTTTAAAAATATATTTATTAATTGGATAGAGACAGGCAGAAATCGAGAGGGAAGGGGGAGACAGAGGGAGAGAGAGAGAGACACCCGCAGCCCTGCTTCAGCACTTGCAAAGCTTTCTCCCTGCAGGTGGGGACCAGGGGCTTGAACCCGCACTGTAACATGTGCGCTCAACCAGGTGCACCACCACCCGGCCCTGCCCATAGCTTCTCTTACCAGGGCTGGCGCTGCATGTGTAGGCCCATGCCTCGGGCAGCAGGTGGAGAAACACGTTACCCAGGAGTCCTCCCAAGGCGAAGCTGAGCAGCTGCTTCAGGTGCCGGGCCCCAGCTGTAAGGCAGAGGAGCAGGGTCTGAGGGCTGGCCTACCTCTGTCCCACCCAGTTTCCTGAGGTCTGTGTTGTTCCCAGCAGACTTCCAGCTTCTGGAATGCTGGGCCTCCACCCTCAGGTCCAGTAAGGGCTGGGTGCTCCGCAGGAATGAGCACGACCTGCCTGCAAAGGGCTGAGACACTGACCAACTACTCCAGGGTTAAGCCTGACTGCTCCTAGTCACCTGACTAGCCCACCAGCTGGTGACCTTGGACACATTTCCCTGGGACTCAGTTTCTCCAGGGCTTCACAGCTGCATTGTTCTTTTTAATTTTATTTACTTTGTTATTGTACTAGGAGGAAGATAGGGAGAGAGAGGAGGCCAGACAGTAGCACACCAGGTTAAGCACACATAATGCAAAGTGCTAGGACCTACGTTAAGGATACTAGTTCGAGCCCCTGGCTTCCCACCTGAGGGGTGGGGAGGGGGTCGCTTCACAAACAGTGAAGCAGGTCTGCAGATGTCTTTCTCTCCCCCCTCTCTGTCTTCTCTTCCCCTCTCAATTTCTCTCTGTCCTATCCCAAAAAAATCAGAATAATTGGTCACCAGGAACAGTAGATTAGTAGTACAGGCACTGAGCCCTAGCAATAACCCTGGAGGCAAAAAAAAAAAAAACGAGAGAGAGACACTTGCAATGCTATTTCACCACTTATGAAGCTTTCCCCCTGTAAGTGGGGACCAGGGGCTTTGACCCTGGGGCCTTGTACACTGGTATGTGCACTTAACTAAGTGCGCCACCACCTGGCCCCACAACTCACACTGTCTGCCACTTTGGTGGACTCTTCTTGTTTCCAGGTAGAGGGGGAACGACACACAGAGAGACGGAGTGACACCACAGCACGGCCCCACCGCTTGTGAAGTTTTCTCTCTGCATATGGTGGCCAGGGGTTTGAGCCCAGGTCCTCACTGAGGGTAAAGTATGTGCTCCAGCAGGGAAGCTATCTCTCTTTTTTTTTTTTTTTTTTTGCCTCCAGGGTATTGCTGCGGCTTGGTGCCTGCATTATGAATCCACTGCTCCTGGAGGCTATTTTTTTTCCTTTTGTTGCTTGCCCTTGTTTATTGTTATTATTTGCTGTTAGTATTATTGTTATTGTTGCTTGATAGGATAGAGAGATATCAAGAGTGGAGGGGAAGACAGAGAGGGGGAGAGAAAGACAGACACCTGCAGACCTGCTTCACCGCCTGTGAAGTGACTCCCCTGCAGGTGGGGAGCTGGGGCTCGAACTGGCATCCTTACGCCGGTCCTTGTGCTTCGCGCCATGAGTGTTTAAACACTGTGCCAGCGCCCGGTGCCTGGGAAACTATCTTGTGGCCCTCTACACAGGAGGCTTTATCTTCTTAGCCCCCGCCTTACATTAAAATTATTTATTGGAGGCAGAAAAATTGGAGAGAAAAGGGGAAGACAGAGACACCTGCAGCACTGCTTCAGTGCTCATGAAGCTTTTCTTCTGCAGGTGGGGCAGGGACTTGAACTCAGTACTTGAATGTGTGTGCTCGATCAAGTGTGTGCTAAGCCACTGCCAGCTCCTCTTTTTTTTTTTTTTTTTTTTTGTTATTGTTCAAACCGAAACACTACTTAGTTCTGCTAGTGGTGGTGCCAGGGATTGACTTTAGGGACTCTTTGCCTCAGGTAGGAAACTCTGTTGTGTAAACTGTGTGCTATCTCTTCCAGGCCCCTGCCCTCCAACCCTTGTTACAGCAATTTGGGAGACTTTTGCAAACTTGCAGCATCCAGAGCTGGAAATGCCCTAGAGTGTCATGCCCAAACTGGCGGCAGAGAGCAGCAGGGTGTGGGGTGGATCCCAGGAAGCCACTGCTGCTGGGCCGGCTTTCTCTGCACCTGTGCTTCCCCATTGGAAAATGGAGCTTCAAGCCCAGCTCTCCCATCCGAGGGCCTGATGTAATAGAGCTACCTTTCCAGCTGCGGTGCCAGTCCTCAGCCAGGCACAGACGTGCTCCCCGGCTCTCAGCCTGGCAGCAGCACCAGCCCCTGGCACTTGTTTCAGATTCCTGGGGCTCTGGCCCAGTAATATTGCTCACACTCTTGGGTGCGGTGGCAGCAGCTGCGTGTTTTAAAGCTCCCTATGCCATCGAACTTTTCTCGTCACAACATGCCGCTGGGGACAGACGGGAATCAAGGAGGCATTTCTGTGGAGCCTGTGCTGCCTCTTGGGTTTCTCCTCAGGGGTCCAGATGAACCAGGGCCTGTCTAGCTGGGGTCTATTGCCCAAGGGGCTGAGGTGACAGGAGAGGTGGTGTGGCTTGCTGCCACTACTCTGTACCCAGCACGAGGCCAAGAACCCCGCCTTTCCCTGCATCAGACAGGCACCAGTCTCCACAGCACAGCTAGAGCGAGATACTGTTATTATCCTGGCTTTTTTTTTTTTTAACTATGTACTTAATTTGATAGGACAGAGAGAAATTAAGAAGGGAGGGGGAGAGGTAGGGAAGGAAAGAGAGAGTGACAGAAAGAGAGAGAGAGCAAGCTGTGGCACTGCCTCACACCCTGTAGGTGAGAACCGGGGACTTGAACCAGGCCCCTGCACATGGTAATGTGCACCACGGCCCAGCCCCCTACCCTGATCTTGAAGGCTGGAGGTCAGACATAGAAGTTAAGTAACTTGTCCAAACGCCACCCAGCTGGCAAGTTGCTGAAACATGATTTTTCTTTCTTTTTTTGCCTCCAGGGTTATTGCTGGGCCTCAGTGCCTGCACTATGAATCCACTGCTCCTGGAGACCATTTTTCCCATTTTGTTGCCCTTGTTTGTTACCCTCGTTGTTATTATTATTGTTGTCATTGCTGTTGTTGTTGATGTTGAATAGGACAGAAAAATTGAGAGAAGGGGAAGACAGAGGGGGAGAAAAAGACAGACACCTTCAGACCAGCTTCACCACCTGTGAAGCGACCCACCCCTGCAGATGGGGAGCCATGGGCTTGAACCAGGATCCTTATGCTGGTCCTTGTGCTTCACACCACGTGCACTTAACCAGCTGTACTACCGCTGGACCCTTTTTTTTTTTTAAAGATAGAGACAGAAGGGGTCCAGGTGGTGGTGCATCTGGTTGAGCACACATGTTACAATGTGTAAAGACCTGAGTTCGAGCCCCTGGTCCCCACCTGTAGGGGGAAAGCTTCACAAATGGTGAAGCAGAGCTGCAGCTGTCTCTCTGTGTCTCTCCCTCTCTAGATCCCCCTTTCTCTCAATTTCTGGCTGTCTCTATCCAATAAATAAAGATAATAAAAATAATTGGCTCCAGGCCAATTTATTATTTTTGAAAATAATTTGTAAATATTTATTTATTGGATAGAGACAGCCAGAAATCGAGAGGGAAGGAAGTGACAGAGAAGGGAGAGACACCTGCAGCCCTGCTTCACCACTCACAAAGATTTCCCCTTGTAGATGGGTACTGGGGGCTCGAACCCAGGTCCTTGAGCATTGCAGCATGTGTGCCCAGCCAGGTATGCCACCACCCGGTCCCACGAGGCCAATTAAAAAAAAAAAAAAAGAAAGAAAGAAAGATACAGAGTTAGAGAAGAAAGAGTGAAAGAGACTACACCGCCAAAGCTTCCTTCAGCGCAGTAGAGGCTGGAACTTGGGTCTTGGCCATGGCAAAGCAGAGCACTTTGGAAGTGAACTAGTTCACCAGCCCTAGAAGCATGATTTGAGGGACCAGGTGGCAGCAGACACAGTGGATCACACACATTATAATGTTCAAGGACCCAGGTTCAAGCCATCAGTCCCCATCTGCAGGGGGAAGCTTTTTTTTTTTTAATTTTATTATTATGACTTTCTTTGTTTTATTTTATTTTATTAGTTATTACGATTTTTTTTTCTCCAGGGTTCACTGGGGCTCCGTGCCTGCACTATGCATGTACTGCTCCTGGAGGCTATTTTTTTTTTTGTTGCCCTTTTTGTTTATTGTTGCTATCATTGTTGTTGGATAGGACAGACAGAAATAGAGAGAGGAGGGGAAGACAGAGGGGGGAGAGAAGGACATCCGCAGACCTGCTTCACCACTTGTGAAGTGACCCCCCCTACAGGTGGAGAGCCAGGGACTCGAACTGGGATCCTTACGCCATTCCGTGCACTTTGTACCATGTGCGCTTAACCCAGTGTGCCCAGCCCCAAGGGGGAAGCTTTATGAGTGGTGAAATAGTGATGCAGGTAGATTTCTCTTTCACTCTTTTTTTTTTTTTTTTTTTTTTTTAACCAGAGCACTGCTCAGCTCTGGCTTATGGTGGTGTGGGGGATTCAAACTGGGACTTGAGTGGTCCGGGAGGTGGTGCAGTGGTAAAGCTTTGGACTCTCAAGCATGAGGTCCTGAATTTGATCCCTGGCAGCACATGTGCCAGAGTGATGTCTGGTTCTTTCTCTCTCCTCCTGTCTTTCTCATAAATAAATAAAATCTTAAAAACAAAAAACTGGGACTTGAGAGCCTCAGGCATGAAAGTCTCTTTGCATAACTAGTATGCTACACCCCCACCCGTTTCTCACTCTTAACATTTTTTTGTATTATCTTTATTTATTGGATAGAGACAGCCAGAAATTGAGAGGGAAGGGGTTGATAGGGAGAGAGACAGAGAGACACCTGCAGCCCTGCTTCACCACTCGGAAAGCTTTCACTCTACAGGTGGGGACTGGGAGCTTGAACTTGGGTCCTTGTGCCTTGTAACATGTGCACTCAACCAGGTGTGCCACTACCCCTGCCTCCTCTCAATTTTCTCTGTCCTATCTAAATAAATAAAAGAAGGAGAATGAGAAGGATGATGTGAACCCAGGCAGTCTGGCATGCAGACTGCTTCCTGGTAGATATTTTAGTTTTTGTTTTGTGTGGAACTGGGACCTCACACAAGCACCATGATTTTATTCAGAGGGGCAGCAGTGGCACACCGGGTTGAGTGCACATGTTACCATGCTCAAGGACCCGGGTTCATGTCCCTGCTCCTCACCTACAGATGGGAAGCCTCATGAGTGGTGAAGCAGTGCTGCAGATGTCTGTCTCTCTCCCTTTCTATCTGCCTTCTCTTCTCAAATTTTCTCTAACCTATCAAATATAAGAAAAAAAAGTTTGATCATTCAGACAGAGGGGGGAGTCCCCCACAGCACTCAAGCTTCCTCTGTTGTCATAGTGCCCCCAGGTGGTGCTGGGGTTTGAACCTGGGTCTTGAGCACCATGTTGGCACCCTACCTGTGGGCTACCTTTCCAGTCCCTGTTGTCTTTTTATTCTTTCAGAATAAACCTCTGGATGACTGAACAAATAAGCAAGGAGGCAGCCCAGGCTAAGGTGACAAACTATCCTGTTCCTACCACACACACACACACACACACACACACACACACACACACTCTCTCTCTCTCTCTCTCTCACTCTTCTCAGGGCCACAGAGTGGGGCAAGGGACAGTCACCCACCTTCCGAGCGCAGCGTGGTCCCCATCTCCAGGGGGATGACGAGCAGCGGGAAGACCCCACTCAGCCCCACCAGGAGCGAGCCCAGCAGCGAGCAGACCCAGGTATCCAGCCTCTCCCCATTCAGCACTGCACCCCAGGACTCGCTCTCTTTGCCATCCAGACGGCAGGCAGCTGCGGCCCCCCGGCTCCGGAGGGCCTGCTGGGAGCCCCCCACACCTCCCAGAAACTCCAGGGCTAGCGAGGTGACCAAGAGGAGCCTCAGGCCCGCCATGCTGCGGCCAGGGCAGGGACATCCAGGCATGCCACGAGCTGCAAAACACAAAGGCCACCCGAAGAGGGCCACCCTTGAGCACACACCTGCAGAGATGTGGCATCTCAGTCACTCCCCCTCCTTGAGTGGCCATGGCGCCCACCCTCCTGCTGGCCTTGCTCTGGGCATCTGGGGACCCGAAGGCTGTGGGTGCACAGGGCAAGGGGGCCTGGCTCCCCAAGCCCTCACGTTTTTTCCTGGTGAGCTGGTGCCAGACTGTGTGTCAGCCCGTCCGGCAGCCTGAGGCTAAACTTTCCTTAATGACAGGGCGAGGTGCTGGCTGTTTCCCTAGAGGAGCCACCGGCAGGCCCAGCCCAGCTGGGTGTCTCCGGCTGCCAGGGGATGGCGGTGCCACCAGGACTGCCCCAGTGAGGACACTCCAGGGACTCAGAGACCCAGACTAGCCCCACTGGGCTGCATGGCAGGACATGAGGAGGTGCACGGGGGTGACTGGCCAGCTGAGCCAGGCGTCTTCCTAGGAAATGAGCCGAGTGTCCCTAGGGCCTAGAGGCAGATGGGAGGCTGAGTGTCCTCACAGATGTGCAGAGCAGAGTCTGGAGACCTGCCCTTAGTTTTTATTATTTATTTATTTTAAATATTTTATTTATTTATAAGAAAGATAGGAGGAGAGAGAAAGAACCAGATATTACTCTGGCACGTGTGCTGCAGGGGAGGGATTGAAGTCAGGACTTCATGCTTGAGAGTCCATGGCCCTATCTACTGCGCCACCTCCCAGACCAGTTAACTTTTATTTTTTAATTTAAAATTAAAACAAATTTAGGGGCCAGGTGGTGGCACATCTGGTTAAGCGCACATGTTACAATGCACAAGGACCCAGGTTTGAGCCTCTGGTCCCCACCTGCAGTGGGAAAGCTTCGCAAGTGGTGAAGCAGTGCTGCAGGTGTCTCTCTCCCTCTCTATTACCCCCTTCCCCCTTAATTTATGGCTGTCTCTGTCCAATAAATAAATAAAGGTTTTTTAAAAAGAAAAAAATTAAGACAAATTTTATTTTGTTTGTTTCTCCTTATCTCTATAAGGAGAGAGGCCAGAGCAGCATTCTGCCATGTGGTGTGTGGGATCGAATTTGGGACTTCATGCTTGGAAGTCCAAACGTCTACCACTGCAACACTTCCCACTATTTAATTGTTTTTAAAGTTTTTTATTATCTTTATTTATTGGATAGATACAGTCATAAATGGAGAAGGAAGGAGGAGATAGGGAGAGAGTCAGAGACAGCTGCAGCCCTGTTTCACCACTTGAAAAGCTTTCCCCTTGCAGGTGGGGATCAGGGGTTCGAACCCGGGTCCTTGAGCGCTGTAACATATGCTCTCAACCAGGTGCACCACCACCCAGCCCCCCCACTATTTAATTTTTTAAAAAAGATCTATTGGGCCAGTGAAATAGTTGGCTGCTTTGCTGTGGCCCCCCACGGCATCAAGGGAAGGTTCAATGCTGTGGTCTCCTCTCTGCCAGTCTGTCTCTATCTAAAATAAATAAGGGGGGCGGGGTGGTAGCGCAGCAGGTTAAGCGCACATGGCAAGAAGTGCAAGGACCATTGCAAGGATCCCTGTTTGAGCCCCTGGCTGTCCACCTGCAGGGGGGTCACCTCACAATTGGTGAAGCAGGTCTGCAGGTGTCTATCTTCCTCTCTGCCTCTTCCCTCAAATTCTCTCTGTCCTATCCAGCAACAACAATAATATTAATAACAACAAGGGCAACAGAATGGAAAAAAAGGCCTCCAGGAGCAGTGGATTCATAGCACGGCATGGAGCCCCAGCAATTACCCTGGAGGCAAATAAAATAAAATGAATAAGAGGGTTTTTTTTTTTTTTAAATTATGGTTTCACCGGTAGAGCATTGGGCTTTCATTCTTGAGATTCAGTTCTCGGTGCTGTATGTACTAGAGTGATGCTTCAGCTTGCCTCTCTCCTTTCTGCTTCATGTGACCCCCCCATGCATTAAATAAACCTTACAAGAAGATTTATTAACTAATGAGAGAGGGAAGAGAAAGAGGAAAAGAATCAGAGTGTCGCTCTTGCACACATGATGTCAGAAAGTAAACTCAGGACTTCATGCTTGAGAGTCCAATGCTTTATCCACCTCCCGGACCACTAAGATTTTCTTTATTAATTAACGAGATGGGTGGAGGATATATATGCACGCTGGCATAATTCAATGCTGGGGACTGAACTCAGAACCTCATGCTTGCAAGTCCAGTGCTTTGGCCACTGCAAAACCTTGCAGGCTCTACAGCCTGTAACTTGTACCCCCTCCAAGTCTTAGTTTTCTCATCTGTAGGAATGAGAGGCGAGCTGCCTTCCTCATGCTGTTGTGAAGGTGGCTGAGCAGTCAGTGTGCCGGCATGGAGGAGGCACTGGGAGCCTGGGGACTGGGGGAGGGGGTTGTTCCTTCTATTTTTTTTTTTTTTTTTTGGGGGGGACGCAGCTTGCTGGGCACTGGGGATGTGAGTCAACCCCGACAGAAGTTCCGCCTGGAAACTCAAGCGTGAGGTGGAAAAATGGTCTGTCCAGGCTGCCGCTGGCGGTGACCTTCAGGAGGTGATTCCTGCCTCAGTTTCCCCATCTGCTCAGGGAGGAGTGGGGCTGGTATGTGCGTGCGTGCGTGCGTGCGTGTGTATGGGGGGGTGCCTGGTGCCTTCGTCTAGGACCCCGGGGTGTCAAGGGGAGATCCTGATGCACCCCGCAGGGCTGGGGGGGAAGGAGACAGGGAGAAACGGAGAAAATCAGAGCGGCGGAGTCAAGAGCCGGAGAAAGTGGGAGAGATGGAAGCGGGGAGGGACGGGGGGCGACAGGCAGGAGGGACCCGGGGAGCTGACATGACGGCCCGCGAAGGGCTTGTCTGGGGGCTTCCCGGGGCTCCGGGGACAGCCGATCACTCACCGTGCAGCGGCAGCGGCGCTCCGGGCGGCCCCGGCCATCCAGCTGCGGCCCCGCGCCCCGCCCCGGCTCTGCCCCGCCCGGCCCCCGGCCCGGAGCCGCCCCCAGCGCGCGGCCACGTCACACGGGACCCGCCCGGAACTCGCCACGCCGCACCCAGGGGGTCGGGAGGGAGCGGTGGTCCCGGGGCGCTTCCGCCTCACGGCCATGGGGGACCCATGTGGACGTCGCACTTCCGCTCGGGTGGGCCAGTGTGGGTGGGGGTGCGGAGGAGAGGGCCGGGCGGAAGTGGGGACTTCGGTGGGCATTCAGTTTAGCTCTGCCCGCCCGGGGCGGAGGCGGCGCCGGCTCTGCGGGGATGACGTGCGGCCGATCGCGGGGCTTGCGGGCCAGGCTGCCGCTTCCTCTCTCGGGCTGCGGGTTCGCCCTCGGCCGCGCGGGGGCGCACGCGGCTGCCGGACCACGCGGCCGTCCGGGCGGGAGGGCGCCTGCGGTGCTCCTGCTCTGAGTCAGCCCGGCCTGGCTCCTCCATGAGCGCGGGAAAGGGGAAGTGTCTGCCGCAGGGAGGGGCCGGGCCCCGGGAACCTCAGAAGAGGGAATTTTATTCTTACTCATCGAATTATTTTTATGCTTTGGTTTTTCGCTGGGAACCTCAGGCCGTTGTCTCCACGGCTTGTAACCCTTTGGGGTCCAGTGCTGCGAGGCTCCAGGCCGCCCCTTGGACTCCAATTCCGGGAGCCGGAGCCCGGTGCTGCCTCTCAGTAGCTTTCTCATTACGAGCGCGTTCTGCCAGGCATCTGCTGGGTGCCGCCCGGTCTGCTCGCGCGAGTCCTCTCGCTGCCCCATTCAACAGGTGCCCTGAGCCCAGGGCCCCGGGGGCGACAGGGACTGCAGAGCCCGGGTCCAAGTCAGCGTGGGGGGAACCCAGAGTGAATGGGACCACTTCTCGCCTTTTAGAAAGGGGTTGGGACAGTCTGGCTGTTGCACTTTGCACCTTACCTGGGATCAGACAGGCCTCAGAACATTCAGGAAGGGGCCTTGTGGCTCCTCACTGGGGCAGAAATTGTCGGGGGTGGGGTGAGTTGTCTCCAATACTCCGACCCTCATCTGTCTCTGGTGACCGCTCTTTTCACTTGACCTGACTTCTCTCCTCCCTGGGCTTGCAGAGTACACTTGGCTCACAGGAGCTGCTCTGGGTGCCAGTCTCACCTCCTGCTCCCAGGCTGCCCTGCCTGGAACCCCCAGCTCCTTCTGGGAAGGTGCAGCCCCCACCCCCACCTCCAAGCCTCCTGAGAGCCTCACACCACCAGGCTTTTGTCAAAGTGCTCTTCTGTGCCCCTCCCTGGGTCCTGAACTGGAAGACCCCGAAGTGGCTTTGCAAAGGGAGAAAGACACTGTGGGATGCTGCTCTGGGATTTCTAAGATGCCCCCCTCCCTGTATGTAAATCACCCACCCCATCCTATGCAAAGCACTTCACAATATACAAATGATTTCACAATAACACAGTCAACATTCCTGTCTCTGGGGGGCCAGGGGGTGACAAAACCCAGCCAGAAACTTCACTCTGTTGCCTCTACTCCCGGAGTGATGTCTGGTTATTTTTCTCCTCCTATCCCTCTCATTAATAAATAAAATATATTTTAATAAATTAAAAAAATAAAGACCAAAGGGGACTTTGTCTGTGTATATGTGAGTATAGGTATTGGCACATATATGTATAATTACAAATAAGTAAAAAACAAAATAGAAAACCTCAGAGTTTAATAAACATTTAATTGATAACTCAGTTCCATGGTGGAGGTTAGAAAATATACAAGGGTCAGGATATAACTTACCAAGTAGAACAAATACATTACTAGGTGCAAAGTTTTAGATTTGAGCCCGGATACCACATGGGACCACTAGAACACCAGGGGAAGCTCCAGATGGTTTTGTGCTCTCTTCTCCTTGTTTCTCTCTGTGTGAAATTAAAAGAATTAAAAACTTGGTGTGGGAGTGATGGAATTGACCATGCACAAGGCCCCAGCACTGAAAAACAAAAAATATGATTATACTTAAAAGACATGTAAAAAATCACATATATCTTAGTTTATATATATGGTGGTCTCTTTGCTTGATAGTTAAGACAAAGAAATAAAGTAAGAGGTGGGGGAGGGAAACAGCATAATGGTTATAGAAGAAGACTTTCATGCCTGTGACTCTTAAGTCCTAGGTTCAATCCCAGGTACCACCATAAACCAGAGTTGAGCAGTGCTCTGGTAACAAGGAAGGAAGAAAGCAAAGAAAAGGGAAAAAAAAAAAATCAAATCCAGCAGATTCTGGTGCCAGGTTACCTGGGACAAATTATTTACTTCCTACACTTCAGCTTCCTCATCTGTAAGAGCAATTATTATCTGACTAGAGAGACAGTTCAGTTGGTAGAGCAGCTGACTCACATGCCTGAGCCTTCCAGTTTGATTCCTAGCCCACACCAACAGGGGGAGGTGCTTTGACAGCGCTGTCTTGTAAAATTCTATGCAATGGGAGTTGGGTGGTAGCGCAGCGGGTTAAGAGCACGTGGCTCAAAGCGCAAGGACCAGCCTAAGGATCCCAGTTCGAGCCCCCGGCTCCCCACCTGCAGGGAAGTCACTTCACAGGTGGTGAAGCAGGTCTGCAGGTGTCTATCTTTCTTCTCCCCCCCCCCGTCTTCCCCTCCTCTTTCTCTCTGTCTTATCCAACAAAGGTGACATCAATAACAACAATAATAACTACAACAATTAAAAGAATAAGGGCAACAAAAAGGAAAATAAATAAATATTAAAAAGAATATAAAAAGCTCTATGCAATGAGAGCATTGAAAATCAGGAGATGGGAGGTGGTTCACCTGGTTGAGGGCACATATTATCACGCGTAAGGACCCAGGTTTGAGCCCCTGTTCTCCACATGCAGGAGTAGGGGGAGCTTCACAAGCAGTGAAGCAGGTCTGCAAGTCTCTCTCTCACTCTCTCAATCAGAGCACTGTTCAGCTCTGGCTTATGGTGGTGCAGGGCATTGAAGCTGGGACTTTTGGAGCCTCAGGCAGGAGAGTCTCTTTGCATAACCATTATGCTATCTACCCTCCACCCTACAAGTGTATCTCTTTTGTCTCTTTCTCCACTTTCAATTTATTTCTGTCCTAATTAAAAAAAAATAAGGAAGAAAGACATTTAAAAAAGGAAAAATGGGGTGTCCGGCGATAGCATAGTGGGTTAAGCGCTCGTGCGCAAAGTGTGAGGACCAGTGTAAGGATCCCAGTTTGAGCCCCCAGATCCCCACCTACAGGGGAGTCGCTTCACAAGCGGTAAAGCAGGTCTGCAGGTGTCTCTCTTTCTCTCTGTCTTCCCATCCTATCTCGATTTCTCTCTGTCCTATCCAACAACGGTGACATAAATAACAATAATAATAACTATGACAATAAAACAACAAGGGCAACAAAAGGGAATAGATAAATATTTTTAAAAAGGAAAAATGGGGGTGGGGTGGGCAGTAGCACATTGGGCTAAGCACACATGGCACAAAGCACAGGGACCAGGTGCAAGGATCACAGTGTGAAGGTCAGCAGGTGTCTATCTTTCTCTCCCCGTCTCTGTCTTCCCCTTCTCTTTCAATTTCTTTCCATCCTATAGCAATAACAATAATACCAAGGGTAATAAAAAACGGGAAAAAATGGTCTCCAAAAGGCAGTGGATTCATAGTGCTGGCACTGAGCCCCAGGGATAACCCTGGAGGCAAAAAAGGAAAAATGGCCACCAGCAGCAGTGGATTCTTCTTCTTTAATTTTTTAAAAAATTATCTTTATTTATTGGATAGAGGTAGCCGGAAATCGAGAGGGAAGGGGGAAACAGTAAGGGAGAGCAACAGAGAGATACCTGTAGACCTGCTTCACTACTTGCAAAGCTTCCCCCCTGCAAGTGGGGACTGGGGGCTGGAACCTGGGTCCTTATACATTGTAACATGTGCGCTCAACCAGGTGTGCCACCACCAGGCCCCCAGCAGCGTATTTTTAAAATTTTTTGCTTCCTGGGTTATTGCCCAGGCTCGGTGCCTGAACAACGAATCCACTGCTCCTGGAGACCATTTTTTCCCCTTTTGTTGCTCTTGTTGTTTTATCATTGTTGTGGTTATTATTATTGTTGTTGTTGTTGCTGTCGTTAGATAGGACAGAGAGAAATTGAGAGAGGAGGGGAGGGGGGGGAGAGAAAGATAGACACCTGCAGACCTGCTTCATGCTTGTGAAGCGACTCCCCTGCAGGTGGGGATCCTTACGCCGGTCCTTGTGCTTCACGACACATGTGTTTAACCCACTGCACTACTGCTCGACTTCCAGCAGTGGATTTTCTAAAAAAATTTTTAATTCATTTATTTTTCCTTTTGTTGCCCTTGTTTTTTATTGTTGTTGTAGTTATTGATGTCATCGTTGTTAGATAGGACAGAGAGAAATGGAGAGAGGAGGGGAAGACAGATAAGGGAAGAGAAAGACACCTATAGACCTGCTTCACCGCCTGTGAAGCGACTTTGCTACAGGTGGAGAGCCGGGAGCTCGAACCGGGATCTTTATGCCTGTCCTTGCGCTTCGTGCCACATGTGCTCAACCCGCTGCGCTACCTCCCGACTCCCCCAGCAGTGGATTCTTAATGCTGGCATTGAGTCCCAGAGACAATCGTGGTGTGAATTATATAAAAGAAAAGAAAGGTTAAGCGCAGGTGGCACAAAGCGCAAGGACCGGCATCAGGATCCGGGTTCGAACCCCAGGCTCCCCAACTACAGGCGAGTCTCTGAAGCAGATCTGTAGGTGTCTATCTTTCTCTCCCCGTCTCTGTCTTTCCCTCCTCTCTCCATTTATCTCTGTTCTATCCAACAACAACATCAATAACAACAACAATCAAAACAAGGGCAACAAAAGGGAAAATAAATATTTTTAAAAAGTAAAAAAAAAAAAAAAAAAAAGAAAGTAAATCTTTCAAATACAACTATTATATCAGATTATTACAAAGATTAATTCATAGATTAACTCACAAATCATCCAAACTGCCTGGTATATGAATTCAACTTAAAGGTTGGATTTGTTGTAATTATTATTTATCTTTATAAGAGAGACAATAATCAGAGCACTACGCAGCTCTGGCATATGGCAGTGCCAGGGATCGAAGCTGCAGCCTCAGACATGTAGCTGAATTACTTTTCAACCTTTTTTAAAAATTAAAAAATATTTACTTATTGGATAGAGACATATAAATTTAGAGGGGAGGGGGGATAGAGAGGAAGGAAGACAGAGAGACACCTACAGCACTGCTTCACCACTCAAGATGTTTCCTACCTGCAGGTGGGGACTGAGGACTTGAACCCAGGTTCTCATGTATGCTAGTGTGTGCTCAACAAGGTATGCCACTCCCTTCCACCCGTGGGAATCAGGGTCTAACACGTGCACATTATTGTGGAGCAAATTCTTGGGCCCTATTTCTTTCACATTTCACCCTTCCTTCCTTTTTAAATGTTTTAAATTATTTACTGGATAGAGACTGTTAGAAATGGAGAAGGGGGAGATAGGGAGAGGGACAGAGAGACATCTGCAGCACTGCTTCACCACTTGCAAAGCTTTCCCCCTGCGGGTGGGGACTGGGGGCTCAAACCTAGATCCCTGCGCATTGTAGCTTGTGCGCTCAACCAGGTGCGCCACCACTTGGCCCCTTTTCCTTCCTTCTTTCTATCTCCCCTCGCTTTGAAAGAGAAAAGACAGATACCATGGCACCACTTCACCACCCATGGAGGTTTTTTTTTTTTTTTACCTTGCTTACGGTGGTGAGGGAGTTTGAACCTGGGACTTTGGAGCCTCAGGTGGGAGAGTCTCTTTGCATAACCATTATGCTATCTACACCCTGCCCAGAGCTCCTAAGTAGTGCTGGGGCTCAAACCCAGTGAACCCAGGGCCATATGCATATTCCACTGGGTGACATATCTCCTGGTCCCAGGGGTTAGATATTACTATGTATGTACATAGAGACTTGGACGGGTGTAAGGAAAATGTTGCAACAAAGAAAAGATTCTCAGGGGTGGGGGAGACAGCATAGTGGTCATGCAGAAAGATTCTCATGCCTGAGGCTCCCATGTCCCACGTTCAATCTCCCTTACCAATGTAAGCCAAAGCTGAGCAGTGCCCTGGGAAAAAGGGGGATGAGGACAGGAGGAGAACAAGGAGAAGAAGAAAAGATACTGACATACAGGTGGGGAGTGGTGCACCCAGTAGAGCACGTGTTACCATGCACAAAGCCCCTGCCTGGTTCAAGCCCCCACTCCCCTCAGCTGCAGGGAGGAAGCTTCATGAGTGCTGAAGCAGGTCTGCAAGTGTCTCTCTCTCTCCCCCTCTTTGCTGTCAATTTATCTCTACCCTATCAAATAAAAAACAAAACAAGGGAGCTGGGCGGCATCACAGCTGATTAAGTGCACATGGCGCAAAGCACAAGGGCCAGCATAAGGATCTGGGTGTGAGCCCCTGGCTCCCCATCTGCAGAGGGGTCACTTCACAAGCAGTGAAGCAGGTCTACAGGTGTCTATCTTTCTATCCTCCTCTCTGTCTTCCCCTCTTCTCTCATTTCTCTCTTTCCTGTCCAACAACAATAATAACAATGACAACAATAACAACTACAACAAGTGCAACAACAAGGGCAAAAAAATAGGAAAAATGGCCTCCAGGAGCAGTGAATTCCTAGTGCAGGCACCGAGCCCCAGTGATAACCTTGGAGGCAAAAAAAAAAAAAAAAAAAAGAATGGCATCTGAGGTTGTGAGCATCTTTCCCAGTACCATAGCTGAAGAGAGAGGGAGGGTGATGGGGGGAGCTGGTGGAGAAATAGCTCTTTGGGTAGGGTGCCTGCCTTGCTGAAGCAAACAGACCAGGCTTGAGCCCTGGCACTCCATGGAGAGTACTATAGTGGCTCAGGGGAAGCTCTGGCTGCTGCTGTGGTGTCTCTCCCTCTCTTTCTCTTTTAATCCGCTGTACCCCCATTCTAAGCCCTGGCAAGGTGACAGCCTGTGACTCCTTCTGTCCTCTCTTTTTGCTTTTTGCCCTCCCTGACTCAGCAACTCTTCCCTGGATTGCTTTCTGTTCAGTCTTGGCCTTTCCAACCCTGGGTAACCCCGTGCAGGCATGCAGGCTCTTCCCCTTCCACCATCTCTGTCCACTGGTGAAAAACAGCTGCCACCTTCTGGGTCTGTCCAGCCTGGAAGTCCTTAGTGTTATGGGTCTTTAGGCTCATTTTTTTTTTTTTGCCTCCAGGGTTATTGCTGGGGCTCAGTGCCTACATAAAAACTGCAGCAAAGGTGGGCGCGAGGAATAACATCATTGCAAGACTGGCCAGCTCCTCATGGGGCGCGAGCGCTTCCACACTACGATCATCCTCTCTGGCATTATGCTATTCCACTGCAGAATACTGTGCCCCAGTATGGTTCCATAGCCCCCATGTCCACTTGGTCGATTCCAAATTATATTCCTCCATGAGGATCATTTCTGGAACCATCCGTTCCACCCCGGTTCCATGGCTGCCAGTTCTTAGCAACATCGCCCCGCCAGATATTCGTCGGGATGCGGCATCATCTAAGTTCATTTCCCATGTCTACGCTCGACCGGACCTGCCAATATACGTGGATATCTTCGCCCACCCTGTCCAACGCTTGACGTCTCGTCACCCAATCTGGTCCCCTATGCCTACACTGAACTTCTCTGTTCCAGACTCTTGGAAACAGAGTTGGCAGTCAGCTGAGGTAAAGAACAAACACCTCATCACAGACCCCTGCAAGCGTCAACCCGGCTTTGACCTAGCACGTTATGATTGGGCCCTCCTCAATTGCTATCGAACAGGCCATGGCCGGTGCGCTGCTATGTTCCATCGCTGGGGAGCCAGAGACGACCCGAACTGCCCCTGCGGCTCCAGACAGACTGACTATGACCCACATAGTCAACGACTGCCACCTCTCCAGATTCAAAGGAGGTCTCGAAACTTTACATCAGGCTCAACCTGACGCTGTTGACTGGCTACGGAAGAAGGGCAAACGCAAGAAGAAGTGCCTACATTACGAATCCACTGCTCCTGGAGGCTATTTTTTTCCCTTTTGTTGCCCTTGTTGTTTTATCATTGTTATTATTATTATTATTATTATTATTATTGCTGTCATAGTTGTTGGATAGGACAGAGAGAAATTGAGAGAGGAAGGGAAGACAGAGGGGGGAAAGAAAGATAGACACCTGCAGACCTGTTTCACGATCCCTGATATGATCTCCCTGCAGATGGGCAGCCGGGGGCTTGAACCAGGATCTTACACAGGTCCTTATGCTTCGCACCATGTGCGCTTAACCGCTGTGCTACTGCCCTCTTTGGGTTCATTTTTAAACACTGGGGCCTCGTGTATGTGCAATTTGCACATTTTGCACTAACTCACTCTTTCTAATTTTTTTTTTTTTTAACCAGAGCACTGCCCAGCTCTGGTCTATGGTGGTATAGAGGATTGAACCTTGGACTTTGGAGCCTCAGGCATGAGAGTCTCTTTGTATAACCATTAAGCTATCTACCCCTGCCCTTTTCTAAGTTTTAAAAAATAACTTATTTATTTTAATGAGAGAGATACAGAGAGAAAGACGAGAGTACTGCTCAGCTCTGGTTTATGGTAGTACAATTGAATCTAGGACTTCAGAGCCTCAAGCACAAGAGTCTTTTGCATGACCATTATGCTGTCTCCCTAGTCCACTTTTTTTCTCTTTCTTTTTTCCCTCCAGAGTTATTGCTGAAGCTCGGTGCCTGTATTGTGGAATCCACTGCTCCCCAGCAGCCATTTTTTTCCCTTTTATTCCTCCAGGGTTATCACCGGGGCTTGATGCCTGCAGTACTAATCCACTGCTCCTGGAGGCTTCCCCCCCCCCTTTTGTTGCCCTTGTTGTTTATAATTGTTGTTAATGTTAATTATTGTTGCCATTGCTGTTGTTGTTGGGTAGGACAGAGAGAAACCGAGAGAGGAAGGGAAGACGGGGGGGGGGGGGGGGGGAAGAAAGACACCTACAGACCTGCTTTACTGCCTGTGAAGCAACTCCCTTGCAGGTGGGGAGCCGGGGGCTCAAACCGCGGCTCCAACCAGGATCCTTATGCCGGTCCTTGTGCTTCATGTGCACTTAACCCATGTGCGCTTAGCCCGCTGCGCTACCGCCTGCCTCCCCCCACCTTTTAAATTATTCAATAGGACTGGGAGAAACTGAGAGAGGAAGAGGAAATAGAGATAGATAGGGGGCAGGGTAGATAGCATAATGGTTATGCAAAAAGACTGTCATGCCTGAGGTTCCAAAGTACCAGGTTCAATCCCCTGAACCACCATAAGCCAGAGCTGAGCAGTGCTCTGGTGTTTCTCTGTGTCCCCCTCTCTCTGCATCTCTCTCAAAAAGAATATATATATATATATATATATATATATATATATATACACACACACACATATATGATAGATACATTATAATATACATTGTAAGAATATACATGTATATAAAAGACAGATACACTTCTAAGAAAAAAATATATATGAGACAGATACACTTGTAAGAAAAAAATACTTATATAGATAAAAGATAGATAGATAGATAGACAGACACATACACTTGTAGACCTGCTTCACTGCTGGTGAAGTGACTCCACTGCAGGTGAGGAGCAGGGGCTTGAACCTGAGTCCTTGTGTGGGTCCTTGAACATAGCACTATGTGTGCTTAACCGGTGTACCACTGCCTGGCCCCATTTAAAAATATGTTTTACTTTATTTAATAGGACAGTGAGAAATTGAAAGGGTGGCTCAGAAGGTGGTCCAGTGGATAAAGCACAGGATTCTCAACCATGAGGTCCCAAATTCAATCAACACATATAACAAAGTGATATCTGGTTCTTTCTCTCTCTCCTATTTTTCTCGTGAATAAATAAAATTCTTAAAAAAAAAAATTGAAAAGGAAAGGAGATGGAGAAGAGAGCAGGACAGAGATACAGAGGACGGGGTTTGGGCGGCAGTGCATCAGGTTAAGTGCACATGGCACTAAGTGCAAGTATCTGCTTAAGAATCCCAGTTCGAGACCCAGCTCCCCACCTGCAGGGGGGTCGCTTCACAAGTGGTGAAGCAGATCTGCAGGTGTCTATCTTTCTCTCCCCTTCTCTGTCTCCCCTCCTCTCTCAGTTCTCTCTGTTCTATCCAACAACAATATCAATGGCAACAATAACAATAAAAACAAGGGCAATAACATGAAAAAAAATGACCTCCAGGAGCATAAGTCTGGAGGTAAAAAAGAGAGAGAGAACGATACAGAGAGAGACCCCTGAAATTCACCGCTCATGAATCTTCCCCCTATAGGTGTTGTGGTGCACGGTGGCGGGGAGGACTCAAACCTGAGCATGACAAAGCAAGGCAGGTACTCTACCAGGTGGGCTGTCTCGTCAACCTACTCTCGCATCTGGAGTGCACTCATCAGCCTTCTAGTTGGGGAGTCATTCCTAATAAGGAAATAAGTAATTCCTAATAAGGAAAGTCTAAGAAGGAGGAAGCCCACACTGTCACTTGTAGGTAGATGGTTTGGCTGGATCTGGAACTTTGAAGGGAAAGCATTTATTTTCCAGAGCTGTTTTCTTTAATCCCTCTTGCTCTCCACATGTAGACCAGGAACCAGTTTCACAGACAACCAGGAAGAGCTGTTTCTATGAACCTGTTTGGGAAAAGGCATTACTTAATGCATTAATGGTAAACATTTTTAATGTTCAAAGGCATCTCAATGGTTCACAAGGGACAAACTCTGGTGACTCATCCCTTGTGACAGAACCCCTTCCAGAAGGGGGCCAGATGGGGGCACATCTGCTTGAGTTCACATATTACCATAGGCAAAGACCCGGTTCCTGCTCCTGTTCCAGCTCCTGCTCCACACCAGAGGGGAGTTTCACAAGCAGCCAAGCAGTGCGGTAGGTCTCCCTCCCTTGCTATCTCCTCTTTCCCTCTCAGTTTCTATCTATCTAGTAGAAGAAAGGGAAAGGAAAAAGGCCAACAGGAGTGGTGGTTTGATTGTGTAGGCACTGAGCCCTAGTGATAACCCTGGAGGTGAAAACAAAACCAAAACAAACAAAAATAAATAAATGAAACAGGCTCTTGGGTGGGGGTAGATAGCATAATGGCTATGCAAAGAGACTCTCCTGCCTGAGGCTCCAAAGTCCCAGGTTCAATCCTCCATCCACACCACCATAAGCCAGAACTGAGCAGTGTTCTGGTAAAAAACAAAGACAAAAACAGGCTTTTGACAAGATCCTCACCAGCTGGACGGACAGTTGTGTAACAGGATTCCTTCTCCTCCATTCTCCTTTATAATCCCTGAACCCCAGTGTGAGCAAGATGATATTTTTGTTTCTTTATTTATTGGATAGAGACAGAACTCAAGAGGGAAGGGGAAGATAGAGACACCTGCAGCTCTACTTTACCATCTGTGAAACTTCCTCCCTGCAGGTGGAGACTGGGGGCTTAAACCTGGGTCCTTGTATACTGTAATATGTGCATTTAACTGGGTGTGCCACTGCCCTGTCATGATGGTATATATATTTGGCCTCCAGAGTTATTGCTGGGGCTTGGTGCCTGAACTATGAATTCACTGCTCCTGGAGGCCATTTGTTCCCATTTTTGTTGCCCTTGTTATTATCATTACTACTGTTGTCATTTGTGCTGCTGTTGTTGTTGGATAGGACAGAGAGAAATAGAGAGAGGAGGGGAAGACAGAGAGGGGGAGAGAAAGACATCTGCAGACCTGCTTCACCGCTTGTGAAGCCACCCCACCCCCTGCAGGTGGGGAGCAGAGGGTTCAAACTGGGGTCCTTAGGCTGGTCCTTGTGACTAGCACTGATTATAGCGATTTCCTTACATCAACTCTTTCTAACTCCCCCCCCCAAAAAAAAAAAAATAGTACGACCTCTTGGATAACGCCTTTTTTTTTCTCTGTTCAAGGTTATGGGAGAACCAATTTATTATTATTATTATTATTTTATTGTTACCATGGTTATTGCTTGTGGGATTGGTGCCTGCATAAGAAATCCACTGCTCCTGGTAGCATTTTTTTCCTTTTTTTTTTTTTTTAACTTTGTAGAGACAGAGAGAAATTGAGAGGGGAGTAGAGAGACAGAAAGGAAGACAGAGAGAGAGAGAGACCTGCAATACTGCTTCACTGCTCTTGAAACATCTCCCCTGCAGGTAGATTCCTGGAGTTTGAACTCTGGCCCTTGTGCATGATAATGTGTGCATTCTACAGAGTGTGCCATCACCACTCAGTCATTCCAGTCATTCAACACACACATCCTCTCTCTTCTTTCTCTTTCATTTTTGTTCTTTTTCTTCTTATTTATTTATTTATTTTTTGGCTCCAGGTTTATTGCTGGGGCTCAGTGCAAGCACTATGAATCCACTGCTTCTGGAGGCCATTTGTTCCTATTTTTGTTGCCCTTATTTTTGTTATTGTTGTTATTATTGCTGTTGTTGTTGGAGAGGACAGAGAGAAATCGATAGAGGAGTGGAAGATGTGGGGGTGGGGGGAGAAAGATAAGATGCCTGCAGACCTGCTTCACTAATTATGAAGCAACCCCCGTGCAGATAGGGAGCTGGGGGCTCCAACTGGCATCCTTATGTCTGTCTTTGTGCTTCATGCCATGTGCGCTTAACCTACTGCTACTGCCTGGCTCCCCTTTTTTTTTTTTTTTTTTTTAAAACCAGAGCAAGGCTCAGTTCTGGCTTATAGTGGTGTGTGTGTGGGGCGGGGTTGAACCTGGGACCATGGATCCTCAGGCATAATTAGATAGGACACAGAGAAATTGGGGGTGGAGGAAGAAGAGTGATCCGGGAGGTGGCACAGTGAATAAAACACTGGACTCTCAAGCATGGGGTTCTGAGTTCAATCCTCAGCAGCACATGTACCAGAATGATGGCTGGTTCTTTTTCTCTCTTCTCTTTCTTATAAATAAATAAATAAATAAATAAAATCTTTTTTTTTTTTTTTTTTTTTTAATAAATAAAATCTTAAAGAGAGAGAGAGAGAGAAGATAGAGAGGGAGAAATAAGGCAGGGTAGATAGCATAATGGTTATGCAAAAAGCCTCATGCCTGAAGCACTAAAGTTCCCAGGTTCAATCCCCAGCACCACCATAAACCAGAGCTGAGCAGTGCTCTGGAAAAAAAAAAGGGGGGGGGGAGGGAGAAAGAGATACCTGTAGACCTGCTTTGTAGCTCATGAAGCCTCCCCCTTGCAGGTGGGGCTCGGATTTAACACCTTGCGCATGGCAATGTGTGCACTCAACTGGGCGTGCTGCTGCCTGGTCCCCTATGAAAGACTTATTATTACTGTTTTAACTTATTTTTTTAGAATTGAGAGAAAGGGGGAGACAGACAGGGAGACACTTGTGGAACTGCTTCATAGCTTATGAAGCTTTCCCCCTGCAGGTGGTGGCCAGGGGCTTGAATCTGGGTCCTTGTGCATTTAATACTTGCACTTAACTAGGTGTGCCACCTCCCAACCCCCAATGAAAGCCTTTTTGCATAAATATTATGCTTTCTCCTTCATCCAACTCCTGTCCCTTAGTTAATTGGCCTTCAGACAGACAAGCAATGGGAATCTTGAATCAAGACTCGCTGGTGACATTGTGTGGAGTGTGACACTGTGCCGTATATTTGCTTACATTGCTTAGCCAGGTGCCACTGGTCTCCTTCGCCTACACTGAACTTCTCTGTTCCAGACTCTTGGAAACAGAGTTGGCAGTCAGCTGAGGTAAAGAACAAACACCTCATCACAGACCCCTGCAAGCGTCAACCCGGCTTTGACCTAGCACGTTATGACTGGGCCCTCCTCAATCGCTATCGAACAGGCCATGGCCGGTGCGCTGCTATGTTCCATCACTGGGGAGCCAGAGACGACCCGAACCGCCCCTGCGGCTACAGACAGACTATGACCCACATAGTCAACGACTGCCACCTCTCCAGATTCAAAGGAGGTCTCGAAACTTTACATCAGGCTCAACCTGATGCTGTTGACTGGCTACGGAAGAAAGGCAAATGCTAGAAGAAGAAGCCAGGTGCCACTGTGCCAAGGAGCCCACTGTCATTTATTTTCTCATTCTCTTGTGGACAGGTGTCTGGGTCAGTTCCAGATGTTTGCTCCGAAGTACAGAACAGCTTTGAGTGTTCTTCAAGTTTTTGAAGCTGGTGCCAGAGTTGCACTTGATTTTCTGCATCAGGGGGGAGCTGCTGGGCCTGAGCGCAGGGAGATAAGCCCAGATTGTTTTCACTGGTGGTTAGAGTTGCACTCTGACTAGTACTGCCTCCTCTCAGCACCCGCGCTGCTGGGGGCTGTTCATTTTTGCCCTCTGACAGCATAAAATAGCATCTCATTGTGACTGTCATTTGCATGTCCCTCCTGAGCATCCCTTGGTTGTTCACTGGGTGAATGCGTTTCCTTTCCTTTTTGATGTGAAAATGCCCTCCCTGTCTTTTCTTTCTTTCTTTCTTTCTTTCTTTCTTTCTTTCTTTCTTTCTTTCTTTCTTTCTTTCTTTCTTTCTTTCTTTCTTTCTTTCGTGGTGCTGGGCGCATTCCCCCCCCCCCAAGGTTTTTCCAGAATTCTCTCCGTCTCCCTGAGGCTCAGCCTTTGCAGCTCTGCGTGGCTGCTCCACAGTCTGCTGCTTGCGTTTCACTTTCTCTAAGGCCGCTCCACTTTTTCTACACCCCACCGCCGCCGCCGCCACCTGTGCCACGGACGCCCATGGGTGTTGCTGGTGTGTGTATATGTTTTGGGGTGTAGGGGGGGCTCGTGTCCCTTAGAAAAGCATGCAGACCAGCCCCACTGCTCCTCTGGCAGCTCAGGGCTTGAAGGGACAACCACCCTCCCACCCCCCACCACCAGGCACAACTTTCCCAGTCTCCCTTTCAGATTTGGGGGATCCCCATGTCTGGCTTGGGTGGGCATGCCAAGGCAAGGAGGTCTTACTGCCATCGTGCCTCCCCCCCAACCCCAGTTATTGATCACTTCCGGCTCCTCACCTGGGAGCCGGGCCCCTCTCTGCTCCGCTGGGCAGCCACCCGGGCTGGACGCTCCCTGGGGGCGGCGGGGGGAGGGGTCTTCGGGAGGCGGGGCGGGGGGGGGGGTGGCCGGGGCGTGCTGCGGCCGGGCCTGGGGTGGGGGCGGAAGCTGCCGGGGCAGATAAGGGCAGAGGTCGGTCCTGCGGTGAGACAGTGCGGGATGCTGCCTCTTCCCCTTGCACCCCCCTCCTCGCCCCCAGCCCAACCCAGATCCGCTGGGTGACCCCCTCCCCCAACCTGGGGCTCACCACCCTGGGCTGGAGTGTGGGCTAGGGTGGGGTGTTTACGACCTGCTCCTGGTCTCTGGACCGGTGACAACTTGCTGGCTAAGTTCCAAACTTCAGTTTTCTCGGTGGGAAAATGGGGAGAAGGAGACACTTTAGACCCCACGGGGCTGGTGAGGGTGAAACAGATGCGGGGGATGGAAGTCATCTGTGGATTTGGCTGTTTATTAGTTTTGAATTAAATGTATAGTCATTTGGGCCGAGGAGATAGCATAATGGTTCTGTAAAAGACTTTTCAGCCCGAGGTTCCAAGGTCACAGGTTCAATCCCCAGCATCACCATTAGCTAGAGCTGAGCAGGGCTGTGAATTTAATTTTTTTTTAATTTAAATTTTTTAAAAGGGGGGTATTGTGGTCTGGGAGATGGCTCAGTGGATAAAGCAGTGAACTCTCAAGCATGAGGTCCTGAGTTCAAGCCCCAACAGCACATGTACCAGGGTGATATCTGGTTCTTTCCCTCTCCTCCTATCTTTCTCATTAATAAACAAAAATTTTTTTAAAAAGGGAGGGTATTTAAATAAATATATATATATGCACACACACACATATATATACATATATAGTCATTTTTAATTATCTATTAATGAGAGAAAGAGAGGGAGAGAGGACACACACGCCAAAGCATCACTGGTACATGTGATGAACCAGGGTTTAAACTCAGGATCTCATGATGCAAGTCCATCACTTTACCTGTTATGCCACCCTCTGAGCTGTTAATTTCTTTCTTTCTTTCCTTTTTTTTTTTTTTTTGCCTCCAGGGTTATCGCCGGGGTTCAGTGCTGGTACTATGAATCCACTGCTGCTTCTGGAGGCTGCTTTTTAAAAAATATTTATTTATTATCCCTTTTGTTGCCCTGTTTTATTGTTGTAGTTATTATTGTTGTTGTTATTGCTGTCATTGTTGTTGGATAGGACAGAGAAATGCAGAGAGGAGGGGAAGACAGAGAGAGGGAGAGAAAGAGAGACACCTGCATAACTGTTTCACTGCCTGTGAAGGGACTCCCCCTGCAGGTGGGGAGTTGGGGGCTCGAACCGGGATCCTTACGGCGGTCCTTGCACTTCATGCCACCTGTGCTTAACCCGCTGTGCTACCGCCGACTCCCCAGAGACTATTTTTTTCCTTTTTGTTGCTTTTGTTGTTTATCATTGTTGTTATTGCTGTCATTGCTGTTGGATAGGACAGAGAGAAATGGAGAGAGGAGGGGAAGACGGGGAGAGAAGGATAGACACCTGCAGACCTGCTTCACTGCTTATGAAGTGACCCCTCTGCAGGTGGGGAGCCGGGGCTTGAACTGGGATCCTTATGTGGGTCCCTGTTCTTTGTGCCATGTGCGCTTATCCTGCTGCGCTACCGCCCAGCCCCCAGGCTGTTAAATTTCTTTCCTTCTCCTTCTCTTCCTTTTCCTCCCTTCCGTCCTCCTCCTCCTCCTCCTCCTCCCCCTCCCCCTCCCCCTCCCCTCCCCCTCCCCTCCCCCTCCCCTCCCCCTCCCCTCCCCCTCCTCCTCCTCCTTAGAATAGACACTCTGAGCTCCTCTCAGTGCCCCTGCTATAACCCCCTTGTCTTCAAGCTTCAAGCCCAATGCTTAGGTGGGAGGTAGTGGGGTCTCCCAAGTCACAGAGCCCGGAGCACCCAGCAAGTGGGGAGCGAGAGTGGAGAATGCTTTTCTCTGTCCAACTCTGGGGACTAGGGGTCACAGATTAGGTTCTATGACTAAGATGACAAGATGTCACATACAGATTTGGCAAGGCCTCTCTTAGGGCCTCCCCTTTTTTTGGGGGGGGGTTTGAAGGGGGCATGTGGCAGGCTAGCAGAGAAGGAGCCCAACTTCAGCTTCTTGGCCTCTGGGCCTCCCTGCACACACCTCTCCCAGGAGACAGTGAGACACCGAGGTCTCAGGGGAGGGTGACCTGGGACAGCAAAAGGAGGCCTCACTGCAGCTGGTCCCAGCCTCTTGCAAGCCACCTGCAGAGACAGCGGGCATTTAAGGACTGTGACCACAGCTGGCCAGGGCAAGCCTGCCACCCATGGGTTCCCTTGTCCCTCAGGGCCTTGTCCCCTGCAGGTTGGCAGTGACAGGGACAATGCCTGGGAGAAATAAGGAAAGAGGACCCTGGAGGCAGTGCAAATACATCTAACCCACCAGAGTCCTGTGGGACTGAGGTTCAAGTCTTTTGCAAGGCTGTGGGACTTGGGACAGGCAGACTCCTTCCCCTCTGTGTTCTCATCTGTAAAGTGGACACAATAATAGCACCAACCTGTAAGAGCTTGCCTGAGGCTCAGGGAGGCCGTGCATGCGCAAAGAAGGGATGAGCCCCTGGCTCCCAGAAACAAACTTCCCTCCTGTGATGTCTCCAGGCTTGGCCAGGATCTATCCCCACCCCTCAATTTTTTATTTTTTATTTAAGAAAGGATTAATTAACAAAACCATAGGGTAGGAGGGGTACAACTCCACACAATTCCCACCACCCAATCTCCATATCCCACCCCCTCCCCCGATAGCTTTCCCATTCTCTAGCCCTCTGGGAGCATGGACCCAGGGTCGTTGTGGGTTGCAGAAGGTAGAAGGTCTGGCTTCTGTAATTGCTTCCCCGCTGAACATGGGTGTTGACTGGTCGGTCCATACTCCCAGTCTGCCTCTCTCTTTCCCTAGTAGGGTGCCCACCCCTCAATTTTTCTTTGATTTTTATATTCCTTTTTATTTGATAGAACAGAGAGAAAGTAAGCTGGTAGGGGGAGACAGAGGGAGAAAGAAAGACATCTGTAGTATTGTTTCACTGCAGGTGAGGGCCAGGGGCTTGAGCCCAGGTCTTTACTCGTGGTGACATGTGTGCTCAACCGGCTGCCACCACCTGGTCCCTTCTCTGCCTCTCTGTGCACCCCACCCCCGTCCTCATCTGCTGTCTTCCTTCTTTTCTTTCTTTCTTTTTAATATTTATTCATTCCCTTTTGTTGCCCTTGTTTTATTGTTGTAGTTATTGTTGTTGTTATTGATGTTGTCGTTGTTGGATAGAACAGAGAGAAATGGAGACAGGAGGGGAAGACAGAGAAGGGGAAAGATAAACACCTGCAGACCTGCTTCACCACCTGTGAAGCAACCCCCTTACAGGTAGGGAGCTGGGGGCTTGAACCGGGATCCTTAAGCCGGTCCTTGCACTTTGTGCCACCTGTGCTTAAGCCACTGCACTATCATCTGACTCCTCTTTCTTTTGTTAATTTTGTTTTATTTTATTTTATTTATTTTCCCTTTTATTGCCCTTGTTGCTTTTTATTGTTGTAGTTATATTGATGTCATCATTGTTAGATAGGACATAGAGAAATGGAGAGAGGGGGAGAGAAAGATAGACACCTGCAGACCTGCTTCACCGCCCATGAAGCAACTCCCCTGCAGGTGGGGAGCTGGGGGCTTGAGCTGGTATCCTTATACTTATCCCCTTCCTTCCTTCCTTCCTTCCTTCCTTCCTTCCTTCCTCCCTCCCTCCCTCCCTCCCTCCCTCTCTTCCTTTTTTCTTCCTTCCTTTCTCCCTTTCTTTGTTTCTTTCTTCCTTCCTTTCTCTCTCTCTCTTTCTTTCATATCAGATAGAGAGAAACTGAGAGGGGGAGGTGGAGATAGAGAGATAGAGAGATAACCTGCATCCCTGCTTCACCACTTGTGAAGCTTTTCCTCTGCAGGTGAGGACCAGGGTCTTGAACCTGGGTCCTTGTGCACTGTGATGTATGCGCTCAACCAGGTGTGTCACCACCTGCCCCCCCACTCTCCACCTGTTTTTCTTGGATAGAGAGATCTGTCTTTCTTGGATAGGGAGGGAGGGACACACACACACACACACACACACACACACACACACACAGAGAAGCTGCTTCACTATTTATAACACTTTCTCCCCTGCAGGTGGGGACTAGGGGTTGAACCCTGGTCCTTGAGTATTGTAATATGTAATTGTAATATGTATGCTCTACCAGGTGCGCCACTGGCCAGCCCCATCCTTTCTTTTATTGACCAGAGCACTGCTCAGTTTTGGTTATCACTGGTGCCAAATGTCAAACCTGGGACCTCTAGAATACAAGAACTATTGAACTATTGCCAAGCTGTCTTCTTGGTCTTGTCTTTTCTCCTTTGTATGGGATGCTGGAGCTAGAACTCAGGGCTACAGACATGTATGGTGTGCTCTCTGCCACTAAGCCACCTCCCTGCCCCCATTGCCAGATTTTATAACCTCTCTGTTCTTGTGGGCACCCAAGATGGGACTGTTTCCTTACTTTGCCACCCTGCAGGCTGCACCAGGAGAGGCAGGAGACCCCAGTGATGCAGGTGGTGCAGGGGTGCTGGGAGTAGGCCATGTCCTTGGGTCTGAGAAGCCAGTAGGGCTTTTCTCCAGATAAAGAGGTTCTCTTTCACTCCTGGTTTGCATCGGGAACAGACAGAAGCTTATTTTAATGAGAGAAATAGGTGAAGGCTAGAGAGACCAGAGCCCTGCTCAGCTCTGGTTTATGGTGGTGCTGGGGATTAAACCTGGGACATTAGAGCCTCAGGCATGAAAGTCCTTTGCAGAGCCATTATGCTATCTCCCCAGCCCTGCATAGGGCTCCCATTGGCTTGCTGGTGGACTGAGAGACCTGAATACTCACCTTGGAGCTGCCCCCCTCTAGCAGTGGGCTCTCCTCTCCCTGAGCCTCAGTCCCCAGGCCTATGAATATGGGGCTTAAGAGTCTCTGCAGCCATGCAGATGACAAGGCCCCATCGGTGCCACCAGTTGCTAAGGCAGTACTCAGGAGGGGACAGTGTCTGTGGGAGCAGAAGTGGCAGGTTCTGCTGGGCCAAGAGTGCCTGGGCCAGGCTGGGAACCTCAGCTCCAGCGTTCTCCCAGCTCAGGACAGGTCAGCATGAGGCCAGGGGCCCCTGAGGGTGCAGAGAGGTGCTGGGAGCAGCAGGTGAAAGGGAAGGAGGGAGGAAGTGGGTCTGGGGGTGTCCCCCTTCCTGGGAGGGCCCCCTTCCGTGACTCTCTTGGTCCTGTTTGCAATGTTTGCAGGACTTTGAGAAATGAACTGCTCACCCAATGTCACACTGCACCCTGGGAGCGGGCTCTGCCGTGGACCCCTGTCACTATCACCTTCTCTCACCTGCCCGCAAGGTTGTAAGCACGGCTACATGATCACAGAGGGCTCCCCGCGCTGAACTCTGCACTGAGCCCTGAGCACTGGGCTGCCAGCAAGCCAGAGGCATGGCCCGGAGCACCCAGGGCTGGGGCTGAGGATTTGCTTACAGTGAACAGAGACCCCTGCATCTTCACCAGTGCACCTTAATTTGCTGGAGGAGGGACTGCTGGGCATCTGGGGGGGTGGTTCATGGTGCCTCCCCAATTTGTCCATATAGTTGAAAAAAAATAAATCCCTTCTTTAATCTAAAACACTCATACAGCTTTTCTTTATTTACATTTATTATTATGATTATTTATTAATTGGATAGAAATAGCCAGAAATAGGGAGAGAAGGGAAAGACAGAGAGGGAGAGAGACAGAGAGACGCCTGCAACACTGCATCACCACTTGCAAAGCTTCTCCCACTGTGGGTGGGGATGGGGGCTCAAACCTGGGTCCTTGAACATTGTAACATGTGCGCTCAACCAGGTACACACCACCCAGCCCCTCAGCTATGCTTTATTTGTAAGTCAGAGTACTGCTCAGCCTTGGCTTCTGGTGGGGGTGGAGATTGAACCTGGGCCCTCCAGGGGTCAGGTATGAGAGCCTGTTACATATACCATTGTGCTATCTCCCCCAGGCCTGTAAATTTCTTTTCAGCAGAGTTCTTTCACTTTAAGGATAAAGTTTCTGGGTTGGGGATAGCCCATCTGGCTGGGCATGTGCCTCACCATGGCAAGGTCCAGGTTTGGGTCCTGCTACTGCATAGGGGTATCAAGGCACTGGAGAAAGCTCTGGTGTTGTTAGATCTCTTCCTCTCTGAGTTTTCCTCTCTCTCCCTGAGTGAAATAGCCCGGGAACACTAAGATCACAAAGATCTTAGGTCCAACTAAATAAGTAAATAAATGAGAAAAAGGCTTTCATACCTGAGACACCAAGGTCCCAGGTTCAGGCCACAGTAGCACCGGAAGCCAGAGCTGAGTAGTGTTCAGGTTTTTGAAAAGTTTCTGGGGGCAGGCAGTGTCGTACCCTGTTGAGTGCACACATTGTAATGTGCAAGGACTAGGGGTTCAAGTCCCTGGTCCCAACTTGTAGTGGGGAAGCTTTACCAGCAGTGAAGCAATGCTGAAGGTGTCTCTCTCTCTACCTTCCTCCTATCTCCCCTTATACACTCAATTTTTCTCTGTCCTGTCAAATATATAAACAAGTTTCCATTCCTATCCTTCCTTCCTCTCTCTCCCTCCTTTCCTCCTCCCTCCTTCCCTTTCTTCCTTTTTTTCTTTCTTTTTTCCTTTTTCTTTTTTTTCCTTCTTTCTTTTGAAAGAGAGACACAGAGAGAGAGACAAGAGCAAGGCTCAGTTCTGATTTATGGTGGTGTTGAGGATTGAACCTGGGACCTCAGAGCCTCAGGCATGAACATCTTTTGCAGAACCTTCATGCTATCTCCCCAGCCCTTATTTCTCTTTTTTTTTTTTTTTTTTAAACCAGAGCACTGTGCAGCTCTGGTTTATGGTGGTGATTGAACCTGAGACATTGAGCCTCAGTCAGGAGAGTCTCTTTGCATAACCATTATGCTATCTAGCCCACCCCACCCCCACCACACCTTTTTTTTGGTGTTTTTTTTTCTTTTCTTTGCCTCCAAAGTTATCTCTGGGGCTCAGTGCCTGCAATGTGAATCTACTGCTCCTGGCAGCCATCTTTTCTCCTGTTCTTGTTGCTGCTGCTGTCTGTTGTTAGGACAGAAAGAAATTGAGAGAAGAGGGGAAAACAGAGAGGGAGAGAGAAAGACCCTTGCAGATCTGCTTCACTGCTTCTGAAGTGACCTCCCCTTGCAGGTGGGGAACCAGGGGCTCGAACTGAGATCCTTGCACCGATCTTTGCACTTTTCATTATGTGTGCTTAACCCAGTGCACCACTGCCCCCCCCCTTTCTTATTCTTGACCATTAAGGACTCCTTGGGAAGACATGCCATGTTGCCTCCAGGGCCTTTGTGTCTCCAGTGCTGGTTTGAGGGAAATGCAGGGACAGAGTTAAAGCCAATGGTGAGGGTAATGGTGGTGGTATGGGGGGTGGGGGGGCTCCCCACTGCTGCTCCTTGCTTTTTTTTTTAATATTTATTTAATTAATTTATTTATTCCCTTTTGTTGCCCTTGTTGTTTTATTGTTGTAGTTATTATTGTTGTTGTAGTTGTTGGATAGGACAGAGAGAAATGGAGAGAGGAGGGGAAGACAGAGAGGAGGAGAGAAAGATAGACACCTGCAGACCTGCTTCACCACCTGTGAAGCAACTCCCCTGCAGGTGGGGAGCCGGGGTTCGAACTGCTCCTTGCTTCTACCTCTCTCCTGTCTTCTTTCACAGTCAGGCCAGCAGTCCAACTGTTCTGCTAAGTACTCTCCTGCCAACAGTCTTCAACCCCTCCTTCATGCCTTTCTTTGACTCTGGCTTCTGGTGGGGCTGGGAGCTTCTTTGCCGATCATTCTCCTCTCCAGACCAGCCCTCTGGGGGTTCTGTGTCCAGTAGAAGAAGCTGAGGCCCAGAGGCCGGAGAGCTCTCACTCCACAGTGGGTACCCCAGGCAGTTTTATGTGGCTTGGGGGTGGGGGGGTGAGGTGGGTCTCTGGTTCTTGCTTCTGGGCCTGAGGAGAGGACACCAGATCTGGGCTCAAGCCAGGGAGGCAGGAGGGAGGAGGGAAGGCCCCAGGATGCTGGGGGCTGCTACCAGGCAGGTCCTTGTGCCCAGGGTAGGGAAGTTTCTTATTTCTCCTGCTCCGACTTCCCCCTTTGATTTATTATAGCCATGAAATACTCTGCTCTCTTCTCTTTTCCTTGCTGTCCCCGGGGCTGGAGGAGCACAGGCCTCCCCAGGCTCCAGGCCTTGGTCTTTCTGGACTCCCATCTTCTTCCAAGGGGTGAGCCTGGGAGGTCAGAACCGGGAGGTGAGTGGGGCAGGCAGACTGGGCTGAGGAGGGGCTCAAAGGCAAGCCTGGCCCCCACCCTGGAGATGGACTAAATCTGGGTGGGGGAGGATGGGTCTGGGCAGAGGGTGTGGCAGGTGTGGACTTGGCAGCCGTCAGCTCCCTAGGGTCCTGGGCGTGGCAGGCTCTAGGCCAACGGCCTAACTAGGCTTGGGGTTTGGGCTCTGCCAGGGCCTGAAGATGAAGGCTGAGTCCAGCTGGCAGGTTCAAGAAATAGCTTCTCTCTGACCCCACATTCTAACTTCACCACGGCCAAAGCAGGCCTGGTTCTTGCTACTTGGGGACTAGGTTGAGGACCCAGGGGAAAGCAGGGAGCCAAAGCCTGGGAGACCTTGGGCTGCTCCAGGCTGCAGCTACACCCCCATTCCCACCCACAGAGGCCAGGCTCCCATGTGGAGGGGTAGGGTCTGTCTGTCCGGCTCCTCAGCAGGCTTGGTGGCCAGTGTTTCTTTCTGCCCAGCTCTGTGTGGCGCCTGTGGTAATGGGGCTGTTGGCGTTTTGCAATGGGCCGGGGGTGGGGAGGCTGCGCACACATGCTTCCTGTGGTGACTGGGCGCTTCCTGTTTTCTCAGGCGCCGGCCTCGCTGTTGCCGATGTGGAAACACGGGCAGCTGCAGCCCAGGCGGCTCCAGGCTGGGCACTCTAGCCCTGCCCAGAGGGGCCTCAGTGGGTCTGCACCACCCCACATCCCACACCCGAGCAGTGGACTGTCTGAGTTATCCCCTCGACACACACACCAGGCCCCCAGCCTTCCTCTCCCCACAGCTTTCCTCAGAAAGGGGCCCTGCAGGTGGTCCAGGTGGTCTTGGGAGTGAGGGCTCTGGGCTTGAATGAGGACACAAGACATGGGACGGGGGTGGGGGGTGGGGGGGCAGCTCTGATCTCAGCTCCAACCCTTGCTCATTGAGTAACTTGGGTCTTCCCTGACTCCAGGCTTATCAACCTGGCACCCATGATTGAAAAACCCCACTCCCATTTCCACCCCAATTCTCACACCCATTACACATTTCCATCCCCAGAGTGTTGGTTTGGGGGACAACATGAGGGCTGGGGCTGTGGTGGAGAGATTTCCAGGAAAAAGAAAGGGCTTGGAAGCTGGGGTAGTGGGAGGTGAGGGGCAGATGAGAGCCAGGCTTGGCGTGGGGAGGCCATGACCAAGTTTGGGAGATGGAATGTTGATGGGACAGATGGAGAAGAGGAGGTGACAAGGTCTGATCTGAAGGGAGGAAGATTTTAGGAACCTCTCAACTCTTGCAAACCTCCAGAATGGGTCTGGTACGTCCTCTACCTTTTTCTCAGAAATGGCCACTTGGAGGATGGGTTGAGTCAGCCCTTCCCGTCCACCAAAAAGATTCATGACCTCAGGAGGGGCCTCCCCATCCTCCTCCAGTGCCTGCCATGCCACTGTGTTAGGGCCCACTGCTCTGTACCATCCTGTTGGAGGTGTTTTTTGTTTTTTTTTTGGAGCGGCTCTTACAAGAAGGGGAGTTGATTATGCTTCTTAGGGAGTTTGGCCTCTGGAGGAAACTCCTTAGGGAGTTTGTTGCTCTGCAGGCAGGGCTCTGGCCTGAGCCCTCTGGGTACTGCCCAGTCCACTGAAGGGCTCAGCCACCCTCTTGGTCCAGGAGTCTGGGATGGCCCGTCCACCGGAAGTATCACCCTCTTAATTTCAAGGCCTGCCCATCATGGTGCAAGGACTGGTTTCTGTCAAGGAGTTTTGGGGGATCTCCAGAGGCCCCAATCTGAGGGACCGACTGGTCAGCCAGCCCCCCAGCAGCCTATCCCCCCATCTTGATACCCTGGGTCATCCCAAGTGCTGAGCTGGCTGCTCAGCAGCTGCTTCTGCCCACGGAGGCCCAGTTATAAATACGCCCAGTGAGGCCAAGTCATCAAGTTCTGTCCCAGCTGCATTACCTCAGTGACCACAGCTTGGGGCTGCCCAGAGCTGGGCCCAGCAGACCCTGACCACCCCAGTCAAAGGCTGGGCTGGGCTGCATGCCTCCTGGGGTCCTTAGACCTGGGGTCTGAGTCTCTGTGGTGGCAACTCAGACCTGTGCCTCCCTGGACACAGGCCGCAGGAGGGGAAGGGCCCATCCCGCCTGCACAGAGCCAGCACTATTTACAAACTGAAACCGGGAGAGGGGAGAGGCGAAGTGCCTGCGGCCTTGGCTCCAGGTCCCCAGCCCCCACTCCCACTCCATCCATGGCAGCCCCACCCCCCACTCCCCCGCTCCCCAAGGCTTCCTCTTTCCCTCCCCACAAGGCTCCCCAACCTCCCACTGCCTGGCCAGCTCACTCCTTACAGTCTACCAGCCCCTCATGGAGACCCCTGTCCCTCAGACATGGGTCTGGGAGTCACACTTTTCCTCTTTGCCACCCCCCACCCCCAGGGCCCCAAAAGTCTGAGTTGTATAGAGTGGCCTCTATATAGAGTTGTATAGGGGGCCTCTCATGTGGGTCCAGCCCACCCTGCCTGGCCTGCCCAGGGCTCATTCCCACAGTTCTCAGTTCCCCTTCGTGCTTGGACAAGCTCCAACACCAATGGTGGCTACCACAGTGGCTGGCCCTGCTGGAGAACTGCCTCTTGGGGAGACTTGAATCTTCATCAACGAGCGTGCAGGAATCTGGGGTGCTAAGGTGAAATATGGGACACCTGGGATGTTCTGGAGGGCGTGTTACTGGGACCTTGAGTTGGGTTGCAGCCTACTGGTCAGGCTGGTGTAGGTCACAGAATTGAACCTGGACAGATGGACACGTTGGAACACAGCAGAAGCCGCTTCACTAGAAGCTGACTGGCAAGATGGCGCCACAGCAGGACAAGCTCCCAGGAGAGACAATGTCACCATTCCACTACTATTTTTATTTTATTTTATTTTATTTTATTAATTAATTAATTTTTTGCCTGCAGGGTTATTGCTGGGTCTTGGTGCCTGCTCCTGGAGGCCATTTTTCCCATTTTGTTGCCCTTGTTGATGTTATTGTTGCCATTGTTGTTGTTGTTGGATAGGATAGAGAAATGGAGACAGGAGGGGAAGACAGAGAGGCGGAGAGAAAGATAGACACCTGCAGACCTGCTTCACCACCTGTGCAAGTGGGGAGCCAGGGCTTGAACCAGGATCCTGATGCCAGTCCTTGTGCTTTGCACCATGTGTGCTTAATCCACTGCACTACCACTTGACCCCCTATTATTTTATTTTATTTTATTTTATTTCCCTCCAGGGTTATTGCTGGGGCTTGGTGCCTGCATTACGACTCCACTGCTCCTGGAGGCCATTTTTTCCCTTTGGTTGCTCTTGTTGTTTCATTGCTGTAGTTGTTATTGTCTTTTTTAGATAGGACAGAGAGAAATGGAGAGAGAAATGGAGAGAAATGGAGAGAGGAATGGGGAGAGAAAGATAGACACCTGCAGACCTGCTTCACCACCTGTGAAGCAACTCCCCTGCTGGTGGGGAGCAGGGGCTTGAAGCCCGGTCCTTGTGCTTTGTGCTACATGTGCTTAGCCTGCTGTGCCACCACTCACTCCTTTATTTTATTTTTTGTGAAGGAGAGACAGAGGCCAGAACAATACTCCCAATCATCATTTTTTAATTTTAATTTTTTAATTTAAATTTCAGTGAGAAAGAATACAGAGGGGAAGACAGAAAGAAAGAAAGAAAGAAAGAAAGAAAGAAAGAAAGAAAGAAAGGGAGAGAGGGGGGGTGGGGATATAGCATAATGGTTATGCAAAGAGACTTTCATGCCTGAGGCTCTCAAGTCCCAGGTTCAAGCCCCCACACCACCATAAGCCAGAGCTGAGCAGTGCTCTGGTAAAAAAAAGAAATAAAAATAAATAAGAAAGGGAGGGAGGGAACAGAGTGCTGCTCCACTCTAGTTTATGGTGGTGTTAGAGACTGAATCTAGGATCTCAGAGCCCCGGGTATAAAAGTCTTTTTGCATAACCATTATACTATTTCTCCAGCTTTTTTTTTTTTTTAGAGATTCATTTTATAGATTATATATGAGAGGGAGTTTCACAAAAGAGAGCAGAGAGAAAGAAGTCAGAGCATTGTTCTGATACAGGTAGTGCTGGGGACTGAACCTGGAACCTCAGGCATGTGAGTGAGACCAGTTGAGCCATTTTTCTATTTGTCCAGTTGGTGGTCACACTGCATAAACAGTTTGAATCACTCACGAGCTCCCTCATGTTGCCCCAGAGGCTTGCCGTGGATCTAGGCAGTTCTTTTTGCCCCCAGAATAAACGTATCCGCTCATCTCCATCACCAAGTGGAAATTGAGGCTCAGTAGGAAAGTCACATCCATGGCTGCGCAGCTTGGAAGCTTCTACATTTAGAGCAGAGATTTCCTGACTTTTCCCCTTCCCTCTCCATCTTGTGCCTCAGGCTCCTCCCTGGGAAGATGGAAGTTTCCTAGTCCCAAGGAAAGGCCGGAGTCAGATAGTGAGCAGCAGAGTGGTCAGATGGCCCTTCCTGGTCAGGCCGACAGTATTTGATTCCCCAGGTCTCCCTGGAGAGAAGACTCTGCCCCTTCCTTCCTTCTTCCCTTCCTCTCTTCCTTCCTACCTTCCTTCCCTCTCACCTTTCCCCCTCCTTTCCTTCCTTCCCTTCCTTCCTTCCTTCCTCCCTCTCTTCCTTCCTTCCTTCCTTCCTTCCTTCCTTCCATCCTTCCTTCCTTCTGCCAAGTTTCAAATGAGCCAAGAAACGCAGGTATTATCATCTGGGTGACTGTGTTTCACCTAGCATTTTGAATCTCAGACTCTTCTGTGAAATTATTCAGAAAATGCTCAGCACGTACTACTCTGGGTCAACCCCATATGGGAGGGGGCAGGTGATATTTAAAACTAGGACACATAAATGCACATAGTGCGAAGCACAAGGACTCACGCAAGGACCTGCACAAGGATCCTGGTTCGAGCCCCCGACTCCCCACCTGCAAAGGGGTCACTTCACAAGCAGGGAAGCAGGTCTGCAGGTGTCTTTCTCTCCCTCTCTCTGTCTTCCCCTCTTCCCTCAATTTCTCTCTATCTTAACCAACAACAACAGCAGCAGCAACAACAACAGTAACAGTAACAAAAACAACAGTGGGGAAAAAGATGGCCGCCAGGAGCAGCAGATTCATAGTGCAGACACAGAGCCTCAGAAATAACCCTGGAGGCAAAACGAAAAACAAACAAAACAAGGACACAGCCCTAGCCTGCAGCCCTATGGAGAGCACAGATGAGTTATCAAGGGCTCCTAGAGGGAAACTGAGGCTGGGATGTAGATATGTGTTATTTGGGGAAGGACCTCGAAGGACAGGAAGCAGTCCCCCAGTAAAGCAAGAGATGGCAAGTTCTCTCCATGCTCAGCCACACCTGTGCACCTTAGCTGCAGCAGCCCTTTTCCCTCAGGAGCCTGGTGAACTCTCACCCATGCATAAGGCCCCTGGACATGACCAGGCCTCTGGCCTGGTGTGTTCTCACCTCTGTCTTCTCACCCAGAGCCCAGGCCTCCCGGTCACACCGCCCTCGCCTTGCCGGCCCCACCCTGGTGGCGTCTGCTCCCGGGCTGCAGCCCCCGCCATCCCCAGCTCCGAAAAGCACCGTTTCCCTTTTTCTGGGTGACCACATGCCATGCACAGGGAATTTCCATCACAGCCTGCGGAGCCTCTGATTCACCCAGGCCCCTCATGCAGTTAACTCCTTGCAGGCCTCTGGCTCATACACCCTGGGCTGGCCACCTCCCCCCAGCCCTGCCCCGGAGCCTCCTGGCCTGAGACTCGAGAAGCACCTGCTCTGAGTCCCGAGTCTCCTCCGTAGATCATAGAGAATCTTCTTCCATCACTCTGGTACATGTGCTGCCGGGAATCGAACTCAGGACCTCATGGTTGAGAATCCAGTGCTGTATTTACTGCACCGGACTACAACATATTATATGTTTTTAAAGATAATTTTACTTATTTATTTGTATTACATTTACTTATTTATTTATCAGAACACTGTCCAGCTCTGTTGTATGGTAGTGCAGGGAATTGAACTTGGGGCTTCACAGCTTCAGGTATGGAAAGTCTTTTGCATCACCATTATGCTGTCTCCCCTGCCCCAGAGCACACATTCTACTGCTGAGCCACCTCCCCACCTTCACTTTTTTGGGAAGGATGATCACTCCTGCAAGGGGTCCCCACTCCATATCTGGGTCCTTGTCCTTGTCTGGCTTTTTCCTTCCAAGAACTGGTTATTCTGAGAAGTGGGCTCCAGGCTAGTCCAGCAGGCAGAGGAGGGTGGGAAGCTGCCTCCCAGGGTCCTCCTCAGCTGGCCTTCTGTTCCACTCCTATCCCCACCTTCACCTTCAGTTTCTCCCAGGAGGCTATGCAGAGGTCCTGGGTGCTTGGGGCCAGGGCTTGAGTCCCAGCTTAGCACATGATCAAGCTGATTCTCCCTGCCCTTCAGATGCCTGTCAGTGCCCCCATCTCACAGATGGGGACACGGAGGCCAGAGGAGTGACTGGCCCTCAGCCACATAGTAAGTGGAGGACAGGGACAAACCTTTAATTTCCAGCAGGCCTAGGAGCCACTTGCAATGAGTTGCCAAGAGGGAAACACTAATCGAATCCCTGCTGTAGGAGGCTAGGCAGTGGTGCCTTTCATAGAGTGCACTTGTCACCATGCACAAGGTCTGAGGTTCAAACCCTCAGTCCCCATCTGCAGGAGGGAAGCTTCATGAGCAGTGAAGCAGTGTTGCAGGTGTCTCTCTTCCTCCCTCTGCCTCTGTCTCCTCTTCCTTCTCAAATTCTGTCTATATCCAGTAAATAAATATAAAAATAAATAAGCAAATAAAGAATCCCTGCTCAACCACAGGGTTGAGCCCTTCCTTTCTCTCTCTCTCTCTCTTTCTCTTTACCAGGGTTGTTGTTGGGGCTCTATGCCTGTAAATTTCCTCTGCTCTTGGCAAATTTATTTACTTATTTTTTTTTAGAGGGTGAGAGACACAGAGGGACAGAGAGCAAGAGAGACACCACAGCATGGCCCCACTACACATGAAACTTCCCCTGTTCAAATGTTCCTATGTGGTGCATAGGGGCTTGAACGTGGGTTTTGTGCATAATAGAATGTGTGCTCTCCCAGGTGAAAGCCATCTTCTGCCTCTTTCTCTCTCTCTTTCTCTCTTTCTTTCTTTCTTTCTTTTTAAAAAATATTTATTTATTCCCTTTTGTTGCCCTTTTTATTGTTGTAGTTATTGTTGTCATCATTGTTGGATAGGACAGAGAGAAATGGAGAGGAGGGAAGACAGAGAGGGGGAGTGAAAGACAGACACCTGCAAACCTGCTTCACTGCCTGTGAAGTGACTCCCCTGCAGGTGGGGAGTCGGGGCCTCGAACCGGGATCCTTACACCGGTCCTTGTGCTTTGCGTCACATGCGCTTAACCCACTGTGCTACCACCCGACCCCCGATGTATTTGTTTTTAATGAGACATACATGCAGGCAGGCAGGCAGGCAGGCACGCGCGCGCGCGCACGCACGCACGCACACACACACACACACACACACCACTGTTTAGCTCTGGCTTCTGGTGGTGCTGGGGATTGAACCTGAGACCCTGAGGGCATGAGACATAAACACACCTTGTGCTCTTGACATTGTCAGTTATTTTTCCCATTCCTTAGTCCTTATTTGAGAGAGAGAGAGAGGTCAGAGCAACTGTTGGTATCTGGAATCGAACCTAGGGCCTCATGCATGCAAGGCAGATGCTGTACCATGGGGCCACCATCCCTGACTCCATTTTCCATGCTCTGGGGCTTCAGGGAGAAGGCTGTGCTGGGCTTCCTTGTGGGGTATAGGGGTGGGGGCTCCACAGAGGTGGCTCAGGCCCTCAGTGTGCAAACAGGGGTTCTGCCCGCGGTGAGCAGAAGGAAGTGGCTGCGAGTGGTGGCGGGTTTGAGGTGCTGGAGGCTGAGTGATGTGGCTGGGAGGTGAGCTCCCCGCCTGCAGGTCTGGTCAGCAGTCTGGTGACAGCCCCCCCGCCACTGAGGGGTGGTATAGCTGGGAACGGGGCACCGGCAGAGAAGGTGCGGTGCGACACTTGGCATTCTGTGCCCGATTGTCCATGGGACTGGCATCCAGTGAGAGCAAAGAGGAAGGGGCTGGGGAGATGGAGGATAGCTGAGAAGAGAGCATCTGGGGAGGCAGCTTGGCGGAAATGAGCCTCTGAATATCAGAGGTGTTGGGGGTGAGGAAAATGGAGGGGCTATTAGCCTAGGCCTTCTGAGAATGCTAAGTAGTAACTTCTGGATGGACAGGGGGTTGGGTGGGGAAACTGTTTACTAGGGGAGGGGAAACAAAAGCTCAGCCACACTGCTGAGGGCAGAGGGTCAATTCAAGCACCACTCTCTGAAGTTTGGACACCAGCCTGGGGACAAGTGAGAGTCAAGGAAGGGTTTGAGCAATAAAAAACACACACACATAGGACAGAGACTCAGGCAGGGAAGGTAGCACAGGCTCCTGGGACCCCTGTCACCTCTCACCCAGTTGTGTCCCTGGGGTAGCACCTGAGCCTCACTCTGCATAGCAACTCTGATCACTGAACATCACAAGAGCTCATCCATTGCTCTCCTATCCCCAGCACTTTTGCTTTGCAAGCTCTGAAGTTTGGAGCTCGGAGTTTGGGGTTCAAGCTCCGAGTTTGGGATTCCCCTGAATCACACAGATGGGCTGAGCCAGACCCATGCAGGTCAGGGGCCACTTCTGAGCCTTAGTTTCCTGACTTCAGATTAGAATAGAAGGGAACGAGATTTACAGTGGGGTCCCTGTTTCACTTGGAGTCAAAACCAAACTATAGGCAACAGCCCTCACCCCACCCCCAACCCTTCCTTCCTATGTGTGTGGAGGGAGCTCCTCTCACCCCCACCCTCAGCTCTGCTTATGTAGACCCCTCACTGGAGCTCTGCCCCGGAAGTCTGCTGTGCCAGCCTCTGTCCAGATGTCCTCTTCTAGCTGTGGGCTTTTTTCCTGCAGGGCCCCTACTAGTCTGGCAGGTGCTGCTGGGAGGAGGCTAAGTGGATACTTTTATTTCGAAGGGTGGAGGGTGAACCTAGGGTCCCATATTTACAGAGTATATGTCTGCCATTGAGCTACACTATTGGTTCCTAAGTGGGTACAACTTTTAGATTTTATTTAGGTCACTATGACAATATGCCTATCTGTTCCATATCCATCCATCCACCCATCCATCCATGCATGTGTTCTCAAATTTTGGGCCAGGAAGGGGACCTAGTGTTAGAGTGCACGCCTCGTAAGGCCCTGGGTTCAATCCCAGACATGGCGTAAAATGGCAGAGTGGTGTCCTAGTTTCCTTCACTCTATACAAGTCATGCAGCAAGGGCTGCTGAGACAGTTCCCTTGGATAGTGCCCTGCTTTGCCGTGAGCATGACCCAGGTTCGAGCTCCACCCCATTGCACTGGACTATGGTGTCTCTCTCTCCTTCTCTGTCCCTATCTAAAACAAACAAGCAAGCACAAGCTAAATAAAGAAAGGCAGTGACACTCCCCTCAACCCTATCCCAAGTGATCCCCTTTCAAGGCCCATCCTCACCCACTCCCCAGCTGTATGTCATTTGCTTGCTGAGATAGAGACAGAGAAGCTGGAGGAGCAGAGAGAATGAAAGAGACCGTAACACCGGAAGCTTCCTTCAACATGGTGGGGGCTGAATTTGAACCTGGGTCATGCACGTAGGCAAAGCGCACTATCCAAGTGAGCACTATTTTGCCAGCCCCAAGTAGTGTCTAGTGTCTTTGTTGGTTAGGGGTTGGGATTGGGGTGGCCTGGCCTCTAGAGGCTCTGAGAAGACCCCCCCCCACACACACACACTCCTCCCTGAGGGCTCCGAACAATGGGCTGAGAGCTCTGAAGGGCCCCAGAGCCTCCTGTAGTGTCTCAACTGTGAGAGGAAGTTGCAAGATGGCCATTTCTGTGCGTGGCCCCAGCTCTTTCTCAGCCACCCTTCCCTGATCTTGGTCTGGCTTTTCCCACCTGTCTTGTTGCTCCCTGTGAGGACCCACTGCCAGGAGAGTAGGGGACACTGTTTCCTCCTTTTGGGGCTTTTCTGAACTGAGCTTGAGGGGGAGTGGTCTGTGAACTCAGGGAGCATACCCTCCCCTTGGCAGACTCAGCTTCGAGGACACAGCACCCATGTTTCCTGTTGCCAGCCTACCCCGAGATTGCAATAGCAATAGCACCCAGCCTCTCCCCCACCGGCTGCCCAGCCTAGTGGGGGCAAAGGGTTGCCTGGCCCTCCACCAGCCTGGGCCTGCCTGGTCTCCCCTTGGCTCTGTGGAGCCCAGCTGTGGAGGGCCACCCTCTTATCCAACAGGGTGGGGTTGTCATGTGCTGGGAGGAGGCTCACTGGGTGCTTTTTTTTTTTCTCTTTTCCTTTTTTCTTTTCTTTTCTTTTCTTTTCTTTTCTTTCTTTCTTTCTTTCTTTTTTTTTTTTTGGTGTGTGTGTGTGTGTGTGTGTGTGTGTATGTGTGTGTGTCGGGGTTGAACCCAGGGCTTCCTGTGTGGGAAGCATACATCTACACCATGGAGCTACATCCCTGACCCCTAAGTGTGGGCACAATGTTCATCTGGGTCACTATGACAAACTAGCTATCTGTCCGCCAGTCTGCCTGTCCACCCATCCACTTCTCTATTCTCAAAATTTGCATGTGTAGTACCTCAAATTCCATCCCTGACATGGCATAAAATGTCAATTTTCTGAACGCTCTGCTACACACACACACACACATACATACACATCACACACACACACACACAACACACACACACACACACACACTCAATTAATGACTTTCTTAAAAGGAAAAATCTCTCAAAATGTAAAATGCGATATACCTAGAACAACTACCATGTCTTGTGGTAGTGTCTCAGTGACAAAAAGCTAGGTCTCTTCTGGTGTCAGAAATTCCCTGTCCGCCTGTTTTATTTATTTTTTATGTCTGCCTCTGTTTTAAATTCTAAATGAATCACCTCATCTTTCTTCCAATGAAAGAAAACACACACACAGAGAAATGTGTCATTTTCAAGATGACATGACTTTTGATTTCGATATCAGGTACCTCCCACCCACATCTGACTCTGTCCACAGGGAGGTGGCCACCAACTTTGGACTCAGCCTGTATTTGGCTGTAACAATTTTCTTCTTTTCTCCTTCTTCTTCTCCTTCTCCTCCTCCTCCTCTTCCTTCTTCTCCTTATCCTCCTTTTTCTTCTCCTTTTCCTCCTTCTCCTTCTCCACCTCCTTCTTCTTCTTTTGCCTTCAGGGTTATCACTGGGGCTCAGTGCCACACTGAAAACCCACTGCTCCTGGAGGCTATTTTTTTTCCATTTTGTTGCCCTTATTCTTCTTATTGTTGTTATTGCTGTTGTTGTTGTTGGATAGGACAGAAATAGGGGGATAGGGATATAGGGGGAGAGAGATACAGACACCTGCAGACTTGCTTCACTGCTTGTGAAGTGACACCCCTGCAGGTGGGGAGCTGGGGATTTGAACTGGATCCTTACACCAGTCCTTGCGCTTCATGCCATGGGCCCTTAACCCTCTGCACTATTGTCCGGGCTCCTTCTTCTTCTTCTTCTTCTTCTTTTTTTTTTCAACTCTGATATGATAGTGCCGAGGATTGAATCTGGGACCCCAGAAGCTCAGGCATGAGAGTCTTTTCGCATATTTAATTATTTTTTGGTTTATTTATTTATGAAAGATAAATAGATGTTAGATAGATAGATAGATAGATAGATAGATAGATAGATAGATAGATGGATAGAGGTGCACTGGACTGCTGCTCAGCTCTGGCTTATGGTGGTGCAGGCCACTGAACCTCAGAGCATCAGGCAGGAAAATCTTTTGCATAACCATTATGTTATCTTCCCAGCCCTCTTTGTTTAAATTTAAGGTAGAGCAAATGCTCTGTTCTTTTTTAAAAAAAATTTTAATATTTATTTATTTTTCCTTTTGTTGCCCTTATTGTTTAACATTGTTGTGGTTATCGATGCCATTGTTGATGGATAGGACAGGGAGAAATGGAGAGAAGAGGGGAAGACAGTGGTCTGGAAGGTGGCACAATGGATAAAGTGTTGGACTCTCAGGCATGAGGTCCTGAGTTCAATCCCCGGCAGCACATGTACCAAAGTGACGCCTGGTTCTTTCTCTTTCTCCTTTTATTTTTCTCATTAATAAATAAGTAAAATCTTAAAAAAAAAAAAAAAAAAAAAGAAGAGGGGAAGACAGAGAGGGTGAGAGAAAGATAGACACCTGCCAACCTGCTTCACCACTCATGAAGCGACCCTCCCCTGCAGGTGTGGAGGCGGGGGTTTGAACTGGAATCCTTATGCCCGTCCTTGCACATTGCACCACATATGTTTAACCTGCTACGCCACTGCCCGACTCCCTGTTCTTTATATTGATAGTTGATTCACTTTTTTTTTTTTTTAAGGAGATAAGCCAATGTAAAGGCAAAAACAAACAAGACAAAAACCAACCAACCAAACAACAATAACAACAATAATAAAAAAAGCCAACCCCACACCACCCAGAGCCAGTGCTAGATACATTACCCCCTGTAGATGACATTTTACTTGAATCTTGCAGCAGCTACCCCAGTGGGCGTTGGCTTCTAGCTGTGTGTGTGTGGGGGGGGAGGGCCCTGGCCTTTGACCCAGCAGTTCAACTTCATCTTGAGACATACCCTTGTATCTGTGTATCTGTGTAAAGCTGCATATGTTCCTGATTGCTCCATTGTTTGTAACAAGAGACTGAAAACAACCTGGTCATCTGGTTGGTCAGAAACTTGGCTTAATGAAATCACTTAACAGGATCCTGGGAGGTGGCACAGAGAGTTGGGCACTGAACTTGGAAGTGGGAGGCCCTGAATCTGATTCTCAGTATCCCAGGTGTCAACAGTGATGCTCCCGTTCTCAGATTTTTTTTTTTTTCCTCTTCTTTCTCTGTCCTGTGTTCATAAGTAAAATCTTTAAGAAAATCACAGAAGGATCTGAGCAGTGAGAGGGTGGACCACAGCCACAGCAACACCAGGATGCGGAGAAGTTGGGCCCCAAAGTGTATTCACCCTGTGGCTCTTTTTTTCTATAAAGATTGCAATCTGGCAAGATAAAGATGAAACCACATTGTTAAGGATGTTTACCTAAGTGGTGAAACTATAAAGAAAAGCGAGGAAGTAATCACCCTGAAGATGCAGATAGTGTTACCTTGCCAGAAAAGTGACGCTATAAATAGGAGTCCTCTAAGGGCTGCCCCCACCTCTATTTCTTCTGGAGGACTGGAGACATTTCATTTCTGGATCCATATGGTGATTTCCATAAGTGCTGGCTTTATAATGCTTTAACTGTACAGAAGAATTTGTGGGGGTCGGGTGGTGGTGCAGCGGGTTAAGCGCACATGGCGCAAAGTGCAAGGACCAGCCCCTGGCTCCCCACCTGCAGGGGTGGGAGTGTTGCTTCACAGGTGGTGAAGCAGGGCTGCAGATGTCTGTCTTTTTCTCCCCCTCTCTAACTTCCCTCCTCTCTCCATTTCTCTCTGTCCTATCCAACAACAACAACAGCAATGACAACAATAATAACAACAACAGCAAGGGCAACAAAATGGGAGAAATGGCCAACCGGAGCAGTGGATCCAAGCCCCAACAATAACCCTGGAGGGGGACAAAAAGAATTTTGTTCACAGAGTGAGCTCTCTTGTGACTTGAAAAATCTCACAAACAGTGGAATACCATAGTTATTAAATAATAAAAATAATAATAGAACAAGACAGTGGCCTGGGAGGTGGCACAGTGGATAAAGCATAGGATTCTCAAGCATGAGGTCCTGAGTTCAATCCCCAGCAACACCTGTGCCATAGTGATACTCTGGTTCTTGCTCTCTCTCTCTCTCTCTCTCCCCCATCTCTCTCTCTCTCTCTCTTCTCTCTCACACATACAAATATAATAAAATACAATGCTATATTCATGGGTATATCTTGAACTGAGGGCATAAAAACAAACAAGGGGTGGGGGTAGATAGCACAATGGTTATGCAAAGAGACTCTCAAGCCTCCAAAATCCCAGGTTCAAACCCAAACACCCCTCACCAACATCACCAACATCACCATAAGCCAGATCTGAGCAGTGCTGTGGTCAACAGAACAGAACAAAACAACAACAATGAAAAAACCAGAGAAACAAATAAGCAAAGGTAAATATGATGCATTTATTATGCTATTGTCTATGTAAACCCCCCCCCCCACATACACATACACACAGAAATCAACTGTCTCTACATTTATGCCGGCTTAAACCATCTCTAGCCCCTGCTACCCGTCAGAAGTGGGTAGCAGGGGCTAGCTTCTGGAAGGTGAACTGAACTAGGCAGCTGTTTTTTCTTTGTGTACCTTTAGAGATTTCTACCATGGGCCTCTGTCACTTGTTCAAAAAATAAAATAATTTTAAAAATATAATTTTTTGTCTTTTATTTCCTGGTTCCTCCAAGATTTTTTGGTTTCCAGCCAATTGCCTACTGATGAAAGGAAGAGGCCCAGTCCCAGTATGAGGCTAGGGTACCGCTGGCCTCACTGTGTCCTCGATGCTGAAGGAGGCTGCCTGGGCATGAAGCCACCATCCACCCTCCCTCCTGTTCCCTTCCGATATCTCTCTCTCCTCTCTCTCTCTCCTGAAGTTCTGGCTGCCTCAACCCTCTCTCCTCCCTCCTTTGTCCCTCTTCTCTACTGTAATTCTTGGTCTCTCTTTAATATTTTATTTATGTATTTGTAATTAAAAATATTTTTGATACATATAAAGAGAAATTAAAGGGGGGAGGGAGGAAGGGTGGGAGTAGATAGCATAATGGTTATGCAAAGAGACTTTCATGTCTGAGGCTCCAAAGTCCTAAATTCAATCCCCTGCACCACTATAAACCAGAGCTGAGCAGTGCTCTTCTTCTAGCGTTTGCCCTTCTTCCGTAGCCAGTCAACAGCATCAGGTGGAGCCTGATGTAAAGTTTCGAGACCTCCTTTGAATCTGGAGAGGTGGCAGTGGTTGACTATGTGGGTCATAGTCTGTCTGGAGCGGCAGGGGCAGTTCGGGTCGTCTCTGGCTTCCCAGCGATGGAACATAGCGGCGCACCGGCCATGGCCTGTTCGATAGCGATTGAGGAGGGCCCAATCATAACGTGCTAGGTCAAAGCCGGGCTGACGCTTGCAGGGGTCTGTGATGAGGTGTTTGTTCTTTACCTCAGCTGACTGCCAACTCTGTTTCCAAGAGTTTGGAACAGAGAAGTTCAGTGTAGGCGTAGGGGACCAGATTGGGTGACGAGACGTCAAGCGTTGGACAGGGTGGGCAAAGATATCCGCGTATATTGGCAGGTCCGGTCGAGCGTAGACGTGGGAAATGAACTTAGATGATGCCGCATCCCGACGAACATCTGGCGGGGCGATGTTGCTAAGAACTGGCAGCCATGGAACCGGGGTGGAACGGATGGTTCCAGAAATGATCCTCATGGAGGAATATAATTTGGAATCGACCAAGTGGACATGGGGGCTATGGAACCATACTGGGGCACAGTGCTCTGATAAGAAGAGACAGAGAGAGAGCGAGAGCGAGAGAGACTTGCAGCACTGTTTCCCCACTAGCAGTCTTCCCCCCTGCAGGTGGGGGTTGGGGAGTTGAACCCAGGCTCTTGCATGCTTTAAGATGTGTTCTCTACTAGTTATGCCACCACCTGTTCCCTTTAATATTTTATTTATGAAATATTTTTTGGATTGAGAAATCAAGAGGGAAGGGGGAGAAAGAGAGGGAAAGAGAAATAGAGACACCTGTAGACCTACATCCCCTCTTGTCAAGCATCCCCCCTGCAGGTAGAGGTTGGGGGCTTGAACCCAGGCCCATGTACATGGTAACTGAGTGCGCCACCACCCAGCCCCTAATCCCACTGTAATTTTCTTTTTTCTCCAGTCCTGACTGGTTCCCCTTCTTTGTCTCTGCCCTTTCTGTGTGCTCCATGCGAGGGTTTCTCCAGCATTCTCTTCCTCCTCCTTTTTATTTTTATTTTTTAAATTTTATTAGGGATTTAATAATGACCCATAAGATTGTGGGATAATAGAGGTACAATTCCATACAATTCCCACCACCAGAGTTTCATATCCCATCCCCTCCATTGGAAGGGTCCCTAGTCTTTATCCCTCAGGAAGTATGAACCCAGGATTATTATGGGGTGCAGAGGATGGGAGGTCTGGCTTCTGTAATTGCTTCTCCACTGGACAAGGGCATTGACAGGTTGATCCATGCCCCCAGCCTGCTTCTATCTTTTTACCTTCTCATTTTTATAAACAGTTCTTTAAAAATATTTTACCTATGTATTTATTTTGGATAGAGACAGAGAGAAATTGAGAGAAGGAAAGAGAGGGGGAAAGGCAGACCTGCAAATCATTTTACTGATCTTGAAACTTCCTCCCTGTAGGTGAGGAAGGGGGACTTGAACCTGGACCCTTGTGCACTATAATATGTGAGCTTAACTAGGTGCACCACCGCCTGCCCCCTCCAGCTTTCTTCTTTTTTCCTCCTATTGTCTTTACCTCCCACTAGGACCCAGCCCTTTTAGAGCCCCAGACGGTAGGTCCATTCCCAAACCAAGTGACTCTGGGCCTGTCATTGACCTCTAGGACCTCAGTTTGACAGGTGGTTGTGTGGCTACGTGAGAGAGATCACAAGGGTGGAAGCACTTGGCAACTTGCTGGACGCTCAGATACCAAGGAGCCATGGGCCTGGGAGCCATGAGTTCGGTCATCAACTTATGCTGCCTGGAATTCTAGTCTAGCATCTGAGTCCAAAACAGTTCTTTTTCTTTTTAATATTTTATTTATTTATTGGATAACGGTAGAGAGAAATCAGAAATAGGAAGGAGGAGACAGAGTGGAAGAGAGAAAGATACCTGTAGCTCTGTTTCACCACTTGTGAAACTTCCTCCCTGCAGGTGGGGGCCCGAGGGTTCTAATGTCAGAAGTTCCCTGGGATGGTGTTAAAGGCTATGGAAAAAGGTGCTGATGCCGTTTGGGAAGAGAACAGTGGCAGGTGTGTGTTTGTGTGTGTGTGTGGTGGGGGGTTGATGTGTGAATGGTCCCAGAAAGTGGGAGTCCTTCTGCCCCTTCCAGAGATTGAGGCCTGGATATATTTTTTTTAATTTTTAAAAAATATTTACTTATCCCCTCTGTTGCCCTTGTTGTTTCATTGTTGTAGTTATTGTTGATGTCATCATTGTTGGATAGGACAGAGAGAAATGGAGAGAGGAGGGGATGACAGAGAGGGGGAGAGAAAGAGAGACACCTGCAGACCTGCTTCACCGCTTCTAAGTGACTCTATGGAGGTGGGGAGCTAGGGACTCAAACCGGGATCCTTACTATGGTCCTTGCACTTTGCACCACGTGTGCTTAACCCGCTGCACTACCGCCCAAGACCTGGATATTCTATGAGCTTCCTTATGAAGCCCCCTTGACTTGGCGATGCTTGGGTTATATTTAGACCAAAACACTAGTCTTCTCTGGTTATAGGTGGTACTGGGATCTGAACCTGTGATTCCTGTATGTAATTTATTGTATGTAAGCCCATTTCCTCAAAAACTGTGATTATGTTGCTTTGAGAGAAAAGTGATGCTTCCTGTTCTCCCAGAGGCTCCATTCTGCTGGTTGTCTGTTCTTTCTGTAGCCCCAGGGCTTCTAAAGGCCCAGGCCAGGCCTTAGTCATGCTCATACCCCCTTTAACAGTCCTGGACCATGGGAGACCCTAAATGAAATGTCAGTGATCCAGTGGCCTGGGAGCGTGAAGCAGTGGATGATGCACTGGATTCTCAAGCATGAGGTCCTGTGTTCAATCCCTGGCACTGCATGTACCATAGTGATGCTCTGGTTCTCTCTCTTTCTTCCTCTTCCTCTTCCCCAACCCCCAAATAAATAAGTCTTCAAAAAAAATGCAGTGATCTAATGAACTGGTTGATAAATAAGCATATGAGCAAAGCAAACAAAGGTAGCAATGAATGAAAAAACAAATGACTGAAGGAAGACAGGAGACTCATCCCCACACACTCAGCTGGGACCCAGCCCTCTTGATGGGGAAGTGGGGAGCTAGGATGGAGTTGATGCAAGCCAACTGGCCTCTCCTCTCTTTTGTGGGAGCCTTGGACAATTTCCCAAGGAGTTCTGAGCCTTCGTAACCTACTCCCCACAGGAAGTTCTAAGAGCAGGTGTACAAAGCCAGGGGAGCCGGAAGTGAGACAGATCTGAGGGTGAGATCAGACCTGTGAATCCCTGGCCTTTGCTGCTAGAGAAGAGCATATGGGGGCCTAGGGCTCTGCTGACTAGGAGGAGGCAGGCTCCTTTCACTGAGAAAGGGATAGGGAGCCAAGGGATAGACTATTCAGCAGGAAGAGCCAGAATGCTCACGAGGAGACCAAGGAATCCAAAAATGGCTCTCTAGATCCATTTTTCCACTGCCCAGACTAGATCTGGAACTTTGTGAAGACAGAGATCTCTCGCATTTTTTTCCCCCACTATAGAGTCTATACCTGATAACGGCAGGTACCATAGATAGAGAGATGTGCACACATGGTTGGATGGATGGATGAATAGATGGATGGGTGAGAGCTGTGTGAACAGATAGTGGGTAAACAGACTGACAGGTGGATATATAGTGATAGTAGATAATCAGGTAGAAATATCAACTCTGGTGGGGGTAGGTAGCATAATGGTTATGCAAAGAGACGCTCATGCCTGAGGATCCAAAGTCCCAGGCTCAATCCCCTGCACCACCATAAACCAGAGCTGAGCAGTACTCTGGAAAAAAAAATCTGCTGTTAGACTAACAATGGATGGGCTGACATATGGACATATAAGGGGCTAGGCAGACAAGTAGGTAAACAGATGGGCAAATGGATGATGGACTAACAGATAGATAGGTGAATGAATAGACAGTTGGATAAACATTTAATTGGAGCTGGCTGATGGCACACCTGGCTGAGCACACATTTTACAATGCGCAAGGACCCAGGTTCAAGCCCCCAGTACCTACCTGCAGGAGGAAAGCTTCAGTAGTGATGAAGCAGGACTACAGGTGTCTTTCTGTATTTCTATCTCCCCTTACCCTCTTGATTTCTGGCTGTCTTTATCCAATAAATAAAGATAATATAATTTTTTTTGATTGCGTAGATGTATTGATAAATAGATGGATGGGAGGCCTGGGAGAGAGCTCAGTCAGTAAGGACACACTCTACCATGCTTGAAGCCCTGGGTTTGAACCCCAAGACCACATGGCAGCCCTGGGGGGAGTGGCATGAAGGGTGTGGAGCAGTGCTGTGGTCTCTCTCATTTTCTCCCTCTCTGCCTGTTTCTAAATTGAAAAGAATGACAAAAATCGGCCTGGGGTTGTTGGGCTTAAGCATGGCAAAAGGGAACAAAACAAAGGATGGGCAAGTAGACAAATGGATGGGCAGACAAGAAAACTGTGTCGACCAGGAAGATGAGCTGATAGTTAGGTGTTGACAAAGGGCAGAGAAAATGAGAAATCAGGGCAGGGGATCCGTAAAGAGCTGTGGTATTCAGGAGCTGGGAGGGCAAGGGGCAAAGCCCAGGGGGTTCCCTGGAGGACAGGGAGCCCAGGGTTCAAGAGCCTGGGAAGGAAGGATGATGAAGAGGTATCTGCTGAGGACCCCGCTCCAAGCTGGGGAGCTCCTGGCAGCCTGCTGGACCAAGTGTCTGTCCACCAGGTTTGGGCCCTGTTACTGCATGGGGGTATCAAGGCACTGGAGAAATCTGGTGTTATCGGGTCCCCAGAGAGTGGAAACTCCAAGAGGTCATTCCAATAGCTCTGATCCCAGGTTGACCGTGTGTGTGTGTGTGTGTGTGTGTGTGTGTGTGTGTGTGTGTGTGTGTAGGGGGTGTCTTTAGAGAAGCCATTATTTTGGGGGTGAGGGTTTAGAGCAATTCAGCAGGGCTTGGGACAGCAAAGGCCTCCCTCTCTTCTACTCTTCCTTCTCACAGGGCCCCTCAAGGCCGCCCCTCACAGCCCCAGCTTCCTCTGGGCAGGGGGCCTGGCCCCCGAGGCCTCTCAGGCCAGCCCCTGGAGCACCACCTGCCTCAGAGAGGCCAGAGACTTCCTGTAGCGCAAGAGATTTATGCAAACGGGCTGGGGCGGTGATGTCACCCCAAGGGGACTATCTCCCAGCAGCAGGCCCTTCGATAAAATCAGGAACTTGCGCTGGCCCTGCAATGTCAAGGGAGGGGGCTCACCCAGGGCTCCCACAGCTCAGGGGGCAGGCCTGAGCCCTGCGCCCGCCCTGAATCCATCCGGCCCCCGACGGGGCACCCCATCCCAAGGGGCTCCGCACTGGCCCCCACGGAGGTAGGGGACCCGACCGACTGGCACCTCGGCTGGATGTTACAGGCGTAAAAATGGAAGGGTTTCCCCTCGTCCCCCCTGTGAGTACTGGGGCTCCCCCCCCCCCCCCAGGGCCCTGCGACAGCCTCTGCTGCCCTCGGGGCTCGCTCGCTATCAGTGGGAAGTCGTGTCTCCTCCCTGGAGCTTTTGACTGCCTGAGACCCAGCCAGGGGTCACCAGTCTCCCTAGAGCACTGTTGTACTAGCCGACCTGTCTGGGGCTGCGATTGGCGGGGTCTGAGGGGGCAATTTATAGCGAGGACTCTAGTGGCAGGCCAGAGCTCCAGGCCAGGGCATTGGGTGAAGAGGGTGCAGGCGGTCCAAGAGAGGAGGTGGTAGAGAAGGAGATGGGGAGACTGGCACAGCCAGGAAGCCAGGAGGGCCCAGCCTTTGGCCTGAGCGTTTCTGGAACCTGAGGTTCTTTCTGTGCCTAGCCTGGGCCTGGCAGTGAGGATCCGGCCGCTGTGCAGGCACTGGGCCTTGGGCCTTGGGGTGCCTGAGAAGCTGAGCCAGGGACTCAGAACTTGCGGCAAGAGCCACCAGGACTGGAGTTGAGGTTGGGGGGCTGGGCCAGGGCTGGGGACTGGGGAAAAGATGGCAGGGGACATCCTTGGGTAGGACCTGCTTGGTGGGGCTGAGGCTGGGACAGGAGGTGACAGAGTCCCAGGGGACCCCAGGCCAGGCAGATCCCGAGGCGCCTGCGCTGGGTGACAGTTGCTGCCTTTAGCAGGTGTGGGGATAGGGGCCCCTGAGAGGACCCTGTCCCTTTGCTACTGTGTCCCCACTAGAGTTGTGGGGAGCCCCGGAGAGTCGGGAAGGGCTTGGCAGGGCCTGCCCAACTTGACTCAGCCCAGGCAGCTTCTTCCTCCTGCCCCCCACCCCACCCCCTCGCCCCATCCCAGCAGGGCCCTGGAGCACCCCAGATTGGAATCTTGCTCCCCGCAGTCTGAGAACCCATTGCAGAGCTCCTGACCTCCTCACTAGGCCAGTCAGCCAGTAAGACAGCCAGACAGCCAGACAGATCCCTGGTCCTAGTTCTCCTGTCCCTCCTGGGGACAAAAAGGGTTGTGGGGGTGACCTCGGGAAAGCTGCAGACCTCGGGGTTCCCCCACACTGTCTCTGACCTTGACCTCTCAGTGCCTGAACTCCAGAGGGAAGGAAGTGGACCAAGGCACCCCTGGATCCCCCTCCTCAGCCCAGCTGCTCTGCCACTCGAGGCAGGGTACCCCCTCCCCCATCCCACTTTCAGGCAGCCCAGGCCCCTAACCCAGCCCAGAGGGCCAGAGAAACTGTTGTGCAATCCTTAGGCACACACTGCGGGGGTGGGGAGAAGCCTGGTGACTGTTGGGAAGGTTGGGGGTGTGCATGTCCTTGTGCCAGAGGGAGGAGGGAGGAGGGTGGGGAGAAGGGAGGAGGAAAGGGGGGGAGGAGAGGAGAAGAGAGGGAGGGAGAGTCAGGAGAGAGGAGGGGGAGGAGGAGATCAGGGCTCTGTCTCATGGCCCCCAAAGCCTTCCTGAGCGAACCCTATTCAAGCCATGGGTGTGGATGACTGTGGGTGGGTGGCTGTGTGGCCCTGTGTGGCCTAGGGTGGGGGCAGGAGGACTGCTGTGAGGATGAGTGTGCAAATGGGATACGTATGACGGGAAGGATGTGGGCACGAGTGTGTCACTGCACTTGCAGGCAGGCCTATGGCTGAGTGTGTCGGGGCGAGTGTGTCACACTGTGGGTGTGATCACAGTGAGTGTGAGTATGAGTGCCTGGGGTTGAGCATGAGCGGAGGGCAGCCCGTAAGCCCCCAGGGTCCCTGGCTCCGCTGGTTCCAAGCAGAGTGAGGCCTGCTGGTCTGAGGTGGCCACTGGGTTGGAGAGAGTGGCAGGGGCCCAACAGACAGGGGATGGGGCTACACACCTGGCTGGGACACCCCACAGTCCACAAGCTGACACCCTCCTCTCTCAACAGACGTCGGAAGACCTGGTCCCCTACGACACAGATCTGTACCAGCGCCAGACACATGAGTATTACAACTATCTCAGCAGTGATGGAGAGAGTCACAGTGGTGAGTGAAGGCTGCCCAGCCCCAGACAGAAAGACGGGCTGCTCAGGGCTCTTCCAGCACCCAGTGCCACATCAAGCTGGATCTCGGGGGACACAAGTTCACATTTCTGCTCCCCGGCTCCACACCACAGTTTAGCAAGCAACACTGGTGCACCAAGACATGGCATTTGCTTCAATATGTCAATCCCTGTGGCCTCTTTACAAATGTGGACGGGTGGGTGGGGAGTTAGCACCTAGGGGGCTACATGATTTGTAAAGGTGACACTGCTGGTCATGGACCCCAGTCTTTCTGCTCCGGGACCAGGCTTTCTTCCTCCCTCTCTTTTGTTACTCCTTTTACTCTCAACTCCTCACTAGGGCACCCCACCTCCTGCTGTCTGTGACCACCGGAATGTCCCCACTGGCTTCTGGGGCCACTTATTTATGGGGGTTCTATGGGGTGTTTAGCAGCAATCCTGATTCCTCCCAACTCCGTGCTAGAAGCACAAATTACAATACATTTTGTTAACTTAAAAAAAAAAAAGAAATCAATAGGATAGAGGGAAATTGAGAAGGAAGAGGAGGTAGAAAAGGAGAGACAGGGAGTCGGGCTGTAGCGCAGCGGGTTAAGCACAGGTGGCGCAAAGCGCAAGGACCGGCATAAAGATCCCGGTTCAAACCCCGGCTCCCCACCTGTGGGGGGGGGTCACTTCACAGGCAGTGAAGCAGGTCTGCAGGTGTCTATCTTTCTCTCCCCCTCTGTCTTCCCCTCCTCTCTCCATTTCTCTCTGTCCTATCCAACAATAACAACATCAGTAACAACAATAATAATAACTGTGGGGAGAATACAGGTCCAAGAAGGATGACAGAGGACCTAGTGGGGGTTGTATTGTTATATACATGTACAGACTATTGTATTTACTGTTGAATGTAAAACATTAATTCCCCAATAAAGAAATTAAAAAACAATAATAATAACCACAACAACAATAAAAAACAAGGGCAATAAAAAAGGGGAAAAAATAGCTTCCAGGAGCACTGGATTTGTGGTACAGGCACCGAACCCCAGCAATAACCCTGGAGGCAATAAATAAATAAATAAATAAATAAATAAATAGGCAGAGAAAGGGTTGGAGTAGACAGCATAATGGTTATGGCAAGGAGACTCTCATGCCTGAGGCTCCAAAGTCCCAGGTTCAATCCCTGCACCACTATAAGCCAGAGATGAGCAGTGCTCTGGTAAAAAAAAAAAAGAGAGAGAGACTTGCAACACTGCTTTACTGCTCATGAAGCTTCTCTGCAGGTGGGTACCTGAGGTTTGAACTCAGGTCCTTGCACATGACAATGTGAGCACTCAAACAGGAGCTCCACTGCCCATCTCTCTACTCTTCCCACAGGCCTCCTACTTGAGAACTGCTGGGCTAAGGGAAATGCACTGGGAGCCCTTCTTCGCACTAAGGGCTGAATCCCCCAGTTTGCTGGGGGTGGGGTGAAGATGGGACCTGGCTCTTATTGCCCACTGAGGCCTAGTCCAGGGCCTGGAGCACATCAGAGTGAAAAGCATGAGGCTTCTGGGCCTGGGCCTTGGGGGGACTGACAAAGCACCCCCCCCCCCAGTGGATCTTACGTAGTACACAAAAGAGAGGTGGCCGAGATAATGGGTACTCTCCGGGGCAGACCAGACTCAGATGGTGTCTGAGGGAGGGTCCCCAGCTGGAGGCCACCCCTAGGGGCCAGTTCCCACCTGGAGCTCTGTTTTGGTGCCTGTCCAGCTGTCCGTGGCAGGCTCAAGGTGGTGGTCACACCCAGAGCAGCCCCATGTCCTTGTCCACACTCTGGCTGGATGCCTAACTTTGCGGACAGCCTCGCCTGTAATGCACACTGTAGTGCACTCGATTCTTTCTGGAAGCCAGATGTAGGGAGCAGATGTGGGATGAACCTCAAGGTCACATCTGGTCAATATGGGCTCCCCTTCAAATCCCAGGGCTGGGAAGACTTCAAAACGTCCTGGGTCACCTTTCTGAGCTGATTTGTAATTCCACCAGAAGTTCATCCTTTTTGTGGGAAGGTCAGACAATCCGAGAGAAATGGCTCTTCATCCAGCTCAAACGCCAGCTACGTCAAGGGCATCTGTCTGGGTCCCAGAGACCAGCGCACAATCCGGACCCTTCACCCAAGCCCCACAGGACCCTCCTCTGGGAGTGAGGACCGGCGCCCCCTGGTGGCTCCAGGCAGCATGGCGCCACGCTGCCTGTAACCCCTTCCTCCATTAGGGATCCATTCTACTTGAGGTTTGGACCTGTTGCTGCCTCAGTTTCTCTCTTGTAATGTGAGAGTGTTGTCTACATATCTAGAAACCAGCTCGACCTGTGGGAGGTGATGATAGAGGGAGAACTATCCAGAAAGCCTGTGCTCTCCTGGCTCAGAGTCCTGACAGATCCTTGATACCCACAATGGGGTTCCAGGGACAACTCCTTGTTGGAGGCCTGTGTGCTCCAGCTGGGTCAGGAGGCCCCAGTTTATTCATTTTTAAAATTTATTTATTTATTTATTTAAGAAAGGAGACATTAACAAAATCATAGGATGAGGGGGGTACAACTCCACACAATTCCTGCCACCCAATCTCCATATCCCATCCCCTCCTCAATTGCTTTCCCATTCTCTATCCCTCTGGGAGCATGAACCCAGGGGTCGTTGGGGGTTGCAGAAGGTAGAAGGTCTGGCTTCTGTAATTGCTTCCCCGCTGAACATGGGCGTTGACTGGTCGGTCCATACTCCCAGTCTGCCTCTCTCTTTCCCTAGTAGGGTGGGTCTCTGGGGAAGCGGAGCTCCAGGATGCATTGGTGGGGTCTTCAGTCCAGGGAAGCCTGGCCGGAATCCTGATGGCTTCTGGAACCTGGTGGCTGAAAAGAGAGTTAACATACAAAGCCAAACAAATTGTTGAAAAGAGTTTATTCATTTTTTTTCTTTTTAACATTTTTATTAGTGATTTAATATTAATTTACAAAATTAGTTTATTCATTCTTTTAAAGTTTTTTATTTGCATTTCCCTGATATTCAGTGACTTTGAGCATTTTTTAAATATTTATTTATTCCCTTTTGTTGCCCTGTTGTCCTTTTTTATTATTATGTAGTTATTATTGTTGTTGTTATTGATGTCATCATTGTTGGATAGGACAGAGAGAAATGGAGAGAGCAAGAGAAGACAGAGAAGGGGAGAGAAAGACAGACACCCGCAGACCTGCTTCACCGCTTGTGAAGCGACCGCCCTGCAGGTGGGGAGCCGGGGGCTCGAACCAGGATTCTTTCTCTGGTCCTTGCGCTTTGCACCACCTACGCTTAACCCACTGCACTACCACCCAAGTCGCTTTTAAAAAAAATTTTATTATCTTTATTTATTGGATAGAGACAGCCAGAAATCGAGAGGGAAGGGAATGATAGAAAGGAAGACAGAGAGACACCTGTAGCACTGCTTTACCACTCACAAAGCTTTCCCCCAGCAAGTGGGGACCAGAGGCTTGAACCTGGGTTCTTGTACATTGTAACGTATGTGCCCAACCAGGTGTGCCACCACTTGGCCTCAGGAGGCCCTAGTTTCTTCAGCTTCAGGTGGTCCAGCTCCTCCTCTGTCCACCCTGACCCTCACTGCCAATCCTGGGCTCTCTACCAAGTGCTCCTTAGGAAGCATTGTCTGGAGATGTCCCCACACCCCCACTCTCTCCTCCAGTTTCCCCACGTCCTCAGCATCTTCAGCTTTATGGGGTGAGGCCAAGTGAGAGGGCGTAGTGTGTGAGCTTGGGGCAAGTGGCTTCACCTCTTGGAGCCCCTGTGTCCTCCAATGGGTCAGAGGGATGTGATGGGTGTGTGTGGGGGGTGACACCGTGGAGTGTGAGGTGCTGAGTGCCAGTCCCCAGTAAGCGTTCAGGACGTGGCAGGGAGACAGCAGCTGGGGTGGGGGAGCTAAGAGCACAGAGTCTCTGTGACAGATAGGCTGTTTCCCACTGACCTGGCTGGTCACCCACTTTACCCACCTGTCCATCTGTCTGTCCAGCCATCCACTCATATATATATATATATATATATATATATATATATATAATGAGAGAGAGGTACAAATATACAGACCAAAGCACTGCTCACTCTGGCTTAAGGTGATGCTGGGATTTGAACCTGGGGCCTCAGGCCCTCAGGCAGCATGAGCATTCTGCTCCCTCTCCAGCCCTTCTACTTACATTCCATTCACCCAGTCATGCACCTGTCTTTCTAGCACTTATCACCCAGTACCAGTACACATACCTGCTTATCTTATCTGTAGATCTCTGTCTGTCCATCCAGAGGTCTCTGATTATAGGCCCTCTATCAGGCAGGTATTGTTCTATTCTAGGTGCTGGTGGCAGTGGGGATGAGTAAAATGAACTAATATTCCAGGGAGAGCGAGAGACCAAAAGGAATCAGGTCCGCAGGAGGAGTAAAATAGCTCACCTGGATAGTGTGTTTTGTGTCCCCACATCACCTGAATAACATCATTCTCTCTGTGCTGAAAATCTAAACAAACTTTAAATCTTTATTTTTGGGGGGTGGGTTGGGGTGGGAAGCCAGAGCCTTGCACATGCATAATTTCATAGTTTCCAGGCTACTTTTCATTCAGATAAAGAGAGAAGGCCAGCAAAATAGCTCACCAGATAGTGCACCTGCTCTGTTATGTACGAGGTCCAGACTTGAGTATGGCCCCATGCTTTGGTGCTGCGATATCTTCTCTATTCTTTTTTTTATCTTTATTAATAAATAGAGACAGACAGAAATTGAGAGGAAGGGGGAGGTACAGAGGGAGAGAAACAGAGAAACACCTGCAGCACTGCTTTGCCCCTCCTTTTTTTGCCTCCAGGGTTATTGCTGGGGCTTCACTGTTCCTGGAGGCCATTTTTCCCATTTTGTTGCCCTTATGTTTGTTTTTTTTTTAACTTTTTTTTTATTGTGGAATTAATATTTTACATTCAACAGTAAGTACAATAGTTTGTACATGCATAACATTCCCCAGTTTCCTATATAACAATACAACCCCCACTAGGTCCTCTGAATCCTTCTTGGACCTGTATTCTCCCCACCCACCCCAGAGTCTTACTTTGGTGCGATACGCCAATTCCATTTCAGGTTCTACTTGTGTTTTCTTTTCTGATCTTGTTTTTCAACTTCTGCCTGAGAGTGAGATCTTCTGTTTCTGACTTATTTCACTCAACATGATTTTTTCAAGGTTGTTGTTGTTTTTATTGTTATTGTTGCCATTGCTATTGTTGTTGTTGGATAGGACAGAGAAATCAAGAGAGGAGAGGAAGACAGAGAGGGGGAGAGGAAGATAGACACCTGGAGACCTGCTTCACTATTTGTGAAGTGACTTCCCTGCAGGTGGGGAACCAGGGGCTCAAACCGGAATCCTCACACCGGTCTTTGCACTTCGCGCCATGTGTGCTTAACCCACTATGCTACCGCTGCCCCCCTGCTTTACCTCTTGCAAAGCTTTCCCCCTGCAGGTGGGGAGTGGGCTATCAAACCCTGCACATTGTAACATGTGCGCTCAATCAAGTGTGCCACCACCTGGCCCCTCTTCTCTATTCTTTTTGTCTATCTATCTCTCTATCATGTATCTATCTGTTATCTCTCTGAAAAAGTCAGCCTGGAGTGGTGAAGTCCCAGCATGAGAGAGAGACAGAGACAGACAGAGAAGACACCAGAGCTTTGGGGATTCCCTTAGTACTGTAACCCTCTCATGTAGTAACAGGGACTCCTACCTGGGCTGAGAGCATGGCAGAACATGTGACCTATCTGTGAGCTCTCTCTCCAGTTCCCAGATGTTTACTTTTCCTATTGCTAAGATAAACAGTAATTTGTAAACATTTTTAAAACTATAATAACGTAGTAAACAACTTCTGTCATTTCAATCTTACCCCCTCACTGAGTTTGTTCTTGCAAATATTTCATTTCTACACAGATAATCCTGATGTTTGCAAATGCACACACATCTAAAAGCCCTGCTCATGCAAAAATGGAATTGTAGCACCATGCTCTGCAGAAATTTGCCTTTTTTTGGTCACTGGGGCTTCACCACTCTGGTCTGACATTTTCAGATAGAAAGAGAAGGAAAGAAACCACAGCTCGGTAGCTTCCTCTTATGCAGTGGGGGCTGAACTCGAACTTGGATCATGCTCATTGCAAAGCAGGTACTTTTCCAGGTGAGCTATCTTGCCAGCCCCAATTTTCTTTTATTTTAAAGATTTATTTACTTGTTACTGAGAGAGAGAAGGAGGGACGAGAACCAGAGGATCACTCTGGTGCATGCCATGCCAAGTATCAAACTCAGGACCTTATGCTTGAGAGTCCAACACTTTGTCTACTGTGCCACCTCTTGGTTCACCTTAATTCTTGCTTTCTCTCTCTCATTATGATTTTTCATCTATTTAGCTCAATCGGATGAAATTTTTAAAATCTGTTTGTTGTTGCTGGGGCTTCACCATTCTTGGCTGACTTTTATTTTTTTAATTAATTAATTATTTTTTTATCTGAGCACTGCTTAGCGCTGGCTTATGTTGCTGCTGGAGATTTTACTTATATTATTGCAGACATTTCTGTGGGACATACATATCATCCCAGAGAGAAGCTGATTTTCCAGTGTTTTCTCTTGTAGTGCTATGGAGAGGAACATTTGTGGTTTTGACATACTTGAAACAACTTTCATTTCTTTATTCACAAACACTTATTGAGTACTTTTTACATGTGAGATGAAGATGAGTCCAGCCTGCTTCTGGAGATCTTAACTACTTACTTGCACTATTAAAAATAAGGGTCTCCATCCTACTAGGGAAAGAGAGAGGCAGACTGGGAGTATGGACCGACCAGTCAACGCCCATGTTCAGCGAGGAAGCAATTACAGAAGCCAGACCTTCTACCTTCTGCAACCCTCAATGACCCTGGGTCCATGCTCCCAGAGGGATAGAGAATGGGAAAGCTATCGGGGGAGGGGGTGGGATATGGAGACTGGGCGGTGGGAATTGTGTGGAGTTGTACCCCTCCTACCCTATGGTTTTGTTAATTAATCCTTTCTTAAATTAAAAAAAAAAATAAGGGTCTGGGTGGGGCCAGGGAGACAGCTCACTGAGAGGGGCACCTGCATTGTCTAGCCTTGATACCAGCAACAAAGGTATTGCAGTAACAGAGGAAGCTATAGCACTGAGGTGTCTCTCCTGTCTCTGTCTCTCTGAATGAAAAAGTTGCCCAGAACAGTGAAATGGTGTATGAATACAGACCCAGCTACACACAGGCACGCGCACACACGCACATGCACACACACACATGCACACACACACACACACACACACAACTATATAGTAGTCTTTTTTTTTTTTAATCACTGGGGCTCATTGCTGGCACTACAAATTCACTGCTCCAGGTGACCTTTTCTTCTTTTCTTTTTCATTTTATTGAAAAAAATTGAAAAAAAATTGAGAGAGGAGGGAGAGATAGAGTGGGGAAGAGAAAGATAGACACCTGAAGATCTGCTTCACCACTTATGAAGTGTCCCCTCTGCAAGTGGGGAATGGGGACTCAAACCTGGATCCTTGCACAGGTCTTTGTGCTTTGTACTACATGCGGTTAACCCAGTGCGCCACCCCCCAGCCCCCACTATAAAGTAGCCTTTATTCAAATTGTGTTGACATATTGACATGCAAGGCTACATGCAGTTAAGGTGTAGAGCACAGAGACTTGACCGTATGTAAACGCTGACAAACGACTACCAAATCAAGTTCAGTTCACCTCCACTTAAGTCATATCGTTCATACAAGTCGTATCGTTCGACATCCCCCTCCCCTTAATGATGATGAGAACTTTTTTTTTGTTTTATTTATTTATTTATTTTTAATTTTTTATTTAAGAAAGGATTAGTGAACAAAAGCATAAGGTAGGAGGGGTACAACTCCACACAATTCCCAACACCCAATCCCCATAACCCACCCCCTCCCCTGATAGCTTTCCCATTCTCTATCCCTCTGGGAGCATGGACCCAGGGTCGTTGAGGGTTGCAGAAGGTAGAAGGTCTGGCTTCTGTAATTGCTTCCCCGCTGAACATGGGCGTTGACTGGTCGGTCCATACCCCCAGTCTGCCTCGATGATGAGAACTTTTAAGATCTGTTCTGTCTCTCTCTCTTTATTTATTTATTTATTTTTGCCTCCAGGGTTATCGCCGAGGCTTGGTGCCTGCACTATGAATCCACTGCTCCTGGAGGCTATTTTTTCCCTTTTGTTGCCCTTGTTGTTTATCTTTGTTGTTATCGCTGTCATTGTTGTTGGATAGGACAGACAGAAATCAAGAGATGATGAGAAGACAGAGAGGAGGAGAGAAAGCGACTTGTGAAGTGACTCCCTGCAGGTGGGGAGCCAGAAGCTCAAACCGGGATCCTTGCGCCTGCACCATGTGTGCTGAACCTGCCGCGCTACCTACCACCCGGCTCCCTTAAGATCTGTTCTCTTGACAACTTTCCTTTCTCTCTTCCTTCCCTCTCTTTCTTTTCCTTTCTTTCTCTCATTCATTATTTATTTATTTTAAATGTTTTTATTATATTTATTATTTATTGGATAGAGACAGCTAGAAATCAAGGGGAAAGGGGGTGATAGGGAGAAAGAGACACCTGCAGCCCTGCTTCACTACAAAGCTTTCCCTCTGCAGGTGGGGACTGGGCGCTTGAACCTGGGTCCTTGTGCACTGTAACATGTGTGATCAATGAAGTGTGCCACCACTCTTTCTTTCTTTCTTTCTTTCTTTCTTTCTTTCTTTCTTTCTTTCTTTCATTATTTATTTTCCCTTTTGTTGTCCTTGTTGTTTTATCGTTGTTGTAGTTGTTATTGATGTCATCGCTGTTGGATAGGACAGAGAGAAATGGAGAGAGGAGGGGAAGACAGAGAGGGGGAGAGAAAGACAGACACCTGCAGACCTGCTTCACCGCTTGTGAAGTGACCCCCCTGCAGGTGGGGAGCCAGGGCTTGAGCCGGGATCCTTGTGCCGGTCCTTGTGCTTTGCGCCACGTGCACTTAACCCGCTGCGCTGTTGCCCGACCCCCCCTTTCTTTCTTTCTTTCTTTCTTTCTTTCTTTCTTTCTTTCTTTCTTTCTTTCTTCTTTCTTTCATTCATATTAATGAGACAGAGGGAGAAAGGACCAGAACATCACTCTGGGCACATCTAGTACTAGATGTTGAACTCTGAACCTCATGCTTGTGAAGCCAATGCTTTATCTACTGTACCACTTTCTTTCTTTTCTTTAAGAAAAGTATTTTATTTATTAATGAGAAAGGAGGAGAAAGAGAAAGAACCAGTCATCACTCTGGTTTATGTGCTGCCAGAGACTGAACTCAGGACCTCATGCTTGAGAGTCCAATGCTTTATCTACTGCACTACCTCCCGGACCACTCTACTGAACCACTTTCTACACCTCTTCCTTACTTATTCGTTTGTTTCTTTGTTTGTTTTATTACCACCAAGGTTATCATTGAGGCTCAGTGCCGGCACCAAGAATCTACTGTTCCTGGTGGCCTTTTTTTAATTTTTAAAAAAATTTTCTTTCTATTTTACTTGATATAACAAAGGGGCTGGTAGAGAGGGGAAGAGAAAGATAGACACCTGAAGGCCTGCTTCACCACTCATGAAGCATCTCCCCTTGCAGATGGGGAGCTGGGGCTCCAACCGGGTCCTTTTGTATGGTGATGTGTACACTCAGCCTCCTGGCCCCTCTTGGCAACTTTCAAATATGCCATAACGCCAGCCCCTACCTCTGACACCCGCAAATCTGCTCTTTGTCCTACGACTCTAGTTTGTTTACTAGTTCAGATATAAGTAAGATCTCTTGATAGTAGCTTTCGTTAAATCAAGATCTGATCTTTCCATCTATATGACCATGTGCTTTTCACCACTGAACTAAACTTTGTTAACTCTCACTCCCACCCTCACACCCACACTCCCATGTTTCTGAGGGGCAGTGTAACTCCTGGGATTGGCATCCCATCTCTCCACTGCTATCTGGGGTAACTGCGGGCAAGTTTGCCCTGTAAGTTCTTCATAATGATACGTATACCACAGGATTGCTACAAAGGTCGAAGGATTCATTGCACATAGACTGTGCAGAACAGTGCCCGGTCAGTAAAGAATGTTCTGGAAGGAATTGCTACTCTTGATGTCTCAGTCTCTTAAGGAAGAGTGGGTGGGAAGTAAAGGCTTTTGTCATTGTTACTTGTTGGCTTCAGCACTCTTCACACTCTTACTTGATGATGAGTAGGTTGGCTGTGACGAAAATTCTAGGTTTGCAAATTATTTATTTTCCTTAGAAACATGTGGACGTGGTCTGGGAGGTGGTGCAGTGGATAAGACTTTGGACTCTCAAGCCTGAGGTCCTGAGTTCAATCCCCAGCAGCACATGTACCAGAGTGATGTCTGGTTCTCTCTCTTCTATCATTTCTCATGAATAAATAAAATCTTTAAAAAAAAGAAAGAAATGTGTGGACATTTCTCTACCTGATTGCTAGAGTTTTCTTATGAATTCTGATGACATCCCATGTCTATTTATTTACTTGACATCCTGGTTATCATGTATCCTGTATGACAAGTACACTGCATCTGGTAACCATGATCTTCCTTCTGCCTTCCTTTCTTCCTTCCTTCATTCCTTCTTCCCTCCCTCCTTCCTTTTTCCCCTTTTTAAAAAAGTTATTTATTTATTTATTTATTTATGAGAAGGATAGGAGGAAAGAGAGAAAGAACCAGACATCACTCTGGTACATGTGTTGCTAGGGATTGAACTCAGGACTTCATGCTTGAGAGTCCAAAGCTTTATTCACTGCATCACCTCCCAGGCCTTTTTCTTCCTTCCTTCCTTTCCTTCCTCCTTATTTTTTAAAAATATTTTAATCTTCATTTTTTTGATAGAGACAGCCAGAAGTTGAGAGGAAGGGGGAGACAGAGAGAGAAGGAGACAGAGAGACACCTGCAGCACTGCTTCACCACTTGTAAAGCTTTCCCCCTGCAGGTGGGGACCAGGGGCTCAAACCCAGGTCCTTGCGCACTGTAACATGTACACTCGACCAGGTGCGCCACCATCCGACCCCCTTCCTCCTTCCCTTCTTTCTTTCTTTCTTTCTTTCTTTCTTTCTTTCTTTCTTTCTTTTTTTCTTCCTCTCTCTCTCTCTCTCTTCCTTCCTTCCTTCCTTCCTTCCTTCCTTCCTTCCTTCCTTTCTTTCTTTCTTTCTTTCTTTCTTTCTTTCTTTCTTTCTTTCTTTCTTTCTGACATAGGGAGGTAGAGAGAAAGGGAAGCCTGTGCAGCACTGCTTCCTCCCTGCAGGTGGGGACCAAGGGCTTAAAGCTGGGTCCTTGCACATGGAAGTATGTGAGCTGAGCCGGTGTGCCACCACCCACCCACCTTTTTTTTTTTTTTTTTTTTTTTTAAGATTTGTTTATTTGCTTAAGGGGAAAGAGAACAGAGGACCACTTGCCAAATGCAGCACTGGGATTGAATTGGGGTGGGCGGGGAGGGGCTGATGCATTCAGGTCCTGCATTGTACCTGCTGAGTCAACGCCTCAGCCATCATATATATATATATATATTTGTTTGTTTTAGCTTAGTTTTTTCTAGTCTTTCTGGAAACTTTCAGTATATTCCCTTAACATCTGATGGTCCCTTTAAAGAAACTCCTTTAGGACCCAGTGGTGGTATACCCTGTTAAGTGCACATAGTACTGTGCACAAGGACCCAGGTTTGAACCCCTACTCCCCACTTGAAGGAGGGAGGACACTTTACTAGTGGTGAAGCAGGTCTACAGGTGTCTGTCTTTCTCTCTCCCTCTCTATCTCCCCCTTTTCTCTCAATTTCTCTCTGTCCTATCGAATAAAATGGAAGAAAAAAAAAAAGGTAAGAATAGCCTCCAGGAAGAGTGGATTTGTAGTGCAGGCACTGAGCCCCAGTAATAACCCTGGAGGCAAAAAAAAAAAGATAGAATAAAAAGAAAGAGGAGGAGGAGCTGCTGCTCCTTTAAACATTTGTGTATCTTTCTTTCTTTCTTTTCTTTTTCCTTTTTTTTTTTTTTTTTTTGCCTCCAGGGTTATCTCTGGGGCTCAGCGCCTGCACTACGAACCCACTACTCCTGGAGGCTTTTTTTCCCCTTTTGTTGCCCTTGTTGTTTGCCATTGTTGTTATTATTGCTGTTATTGTTGGATAGGACAGAGAGAAATTGAGAGAGAAGGGGAAGACAGAGAGGGGGAGAGAAAGATAGACACCTGCAGACCTGCTTCACTACTTGTGAAGTGACCCCTCTGCAGGTGGGGAGCCAGCAGCTTGAACCAGGATTCTTATGCTGGTCCTTGTGCTTTGCACCATGTGAGCTTAACTCACTGTGCCACCAGCCAGCCCCCTAAACATTTTTATTCTGGTGGTCTAGGAGGTGACACAATGGCTAAATCACTGACCTCTCAAGCGTGAGGTCCCAAGTTCAATCACAGGCAGCACAGGTACCAGCGTGATGTCTGGTTCTTTCTCTCTCTCTCTCCTCCTATCTTTCTCATTAATAAATAAATCTTTAAAAAATTAAAAAAATATTTTTTATTATGCTCCCTTGGATAGTGCACTGCTTTGCTGTGTGCCTGGCTCACATTCAAGCCCAGCCCTCACTGCATTGAAGGAAGCTTCAGTGCTGTGGTGTCTGTCTCTAAAATAAAGGAAAGAATAGAAATGGAATAATGTAGGCAAGAGATTAGAACATCTTGGACATTCCGTCTGGTACAACAGACGAAAAGGAAAGGACAGATTCAGGACAGATTCTGAGGAGAGGAAACATGTAACTTGCTACATAGTGTGAAGCACAAGGTCCAGTGTAAGGATCCCAGTTCAAGCACCCGGCTCCCCACCTGCAGGGGAGTCGCTTCACAGGCGGTGAAGCAGGTCTGCAGGTGTCTATCTTTCTCTCCCCCTCTCTGTCTTCCCCTCCTCTCTCCATTTCTCTCTGTCCTATCCAACAACAATGACAAACATAGCAACAATAATGCTATCAACAATAATAATAACAACAGCAATGATAAACAAAAGGGAAAAATAGCCTTCAGGAGCAGTGGATTCATACTGCAGGCACTGAGCCCCTTTTTTGCCTGGAGGCAAAAAAGATGTGTTATTTACTATTATTTTATTTATTTATTTATTTATTTTTATGTACCATTATTTTATCCTAGTTTCTTCAGGGACTGTTATTTTTAAATCATGGAAAAATCATACAACAAAAAGTGTGCTATCTTTACCATTTCTTTTTTTTTCTTTTTTTTAATTGGGGAATTAATGTTTTACATTCAACAGTAAGTACAATAGTTTGTACATTCATAACATTCCCCAGTTTCCCATATAACAATACAACCCCCACTAGGTACTCTGTCATCCTTCTTGGACCTGTATTCTCCCCACCCACTCACCCCAGAGTCTTTTACTTTGGTGTGATAAGCCAATCCCATTTCAGGTTCTACTTCTGTTTTCTTTTTTCTTTTTTTTTTTATAATTTATTTCTTTATTGGGGAATTAATGCTTTACATTCAACAGTAAATACAATAGTTTGTACATGCATAACATTCCCCGGATTCCCATTTAACAATACAACTCCCACTATGTCATTCATCATCTTTCATGGACCTGTATTCTCCCCACCCACCCTCCCACTCCAGAGTCTTTTACTTTGGTGTAATACTCCAATTCCATTTCAGGTTCGACTTGTGTTTTCTTTTCTAATCTTGTTTTTCAACTTCGGCCTGAGAGTGAGATCATCCCATATTCATCCTTCTGTTTCTGACTTATTTCACTCAACATGATTTTTTCAAGGTCCATCCAAGATTGGCTGAAAACAGTGAAGTCACCATTTTTTACAGCTGAGTAGTATTCCATTGTGTATACCACAACTTGCTCAGCCACTCATCTGTTGTTGGACACCTGGGTTGCTTCCAGGTTTTGGCTATTACAAATTGTGCTGCCAAGAACATATGTGTACACATATCTTTGTGGATGGATGTGTTGGGTTCCTTAGGATATATCCCCAGGAGGGGAATTGCAGGGTCATAGGGTAGGTCCATTTCTAGCCTTCTGAGAGTTCTCCAGACTGTTCTCCACAGAGGTTGGACCAATTGACATTCCCACCAGCAGTGCAGGAGGGTTCCTTTGACCCCACACCCTCTCCAGCATTTGCTGCTGTTACCTTTTCTGATGTATGGCATTCTCACAGGAGTGAAGTAGTATCTTATTGTTGTCTTGATTTGCATTTCTCTGACAATCAGAGACTTGGAGCATTTTTTCATGTGTTTCTCGGCCTTTTGGATCTCTTCTGTGGTGAATATTCTGTCCATGTCCTCCCCCCATTTTTGGATGGGGTTATTTGTTGTCTTGTTGTTGAGTTTAGCAAGCTCTTTACATATGTTGGTTATTAAACTCTTGTCTGATGTATGGCATGTAAAGATCTTCTCCCATTCTGTGAGGAGTCTCTTGGTTTGGGTAGTGGTTTCTTTTGCTGTGCAGAAGCTTTTTAATTTGATGTAGTCCCATAGGTTTATACTTGCCTTAGTCTTCTTTGTAATTGGATTCATTTCATTGAAGATGTCTTTAAAATGTAAAGAGTTCTGCCAATATTTTCTTCTAAATATCTGATAGTTTGTGGTCTGACATCCAAGTCCTTGATCCACTTGGAATTTGCTTTTGTATTTGGTGAAATACAGTGGTTCAGTTTCATTCTTCTGCATGTTTCAACCCATTGTTTCCAACACCATTTGTTGAAGAGACTCTGCTTTCCCCATTTAATAGCCTGAGCTCCTTTGTCAAAGATTTGATGTCCATAGGTGTGGGAGCTTACCATTTCTTTAAATTAAAATTTTTTTTATTTATTTTCCCTTTTGTTGCCCTTTTTGTTGTTGTTGTTGTAGTTATTATTGTTATTGTTACTGATGTCACAGATAGGACAGAGAGAATTGAAGAGAGAAAGGGAAGACAGAGAGGGGGAGAGAAAGATAGACACCTGCAGACCTGCTTCACTGCCTGTGAAGCGACCCCCCTGCAGGTGGGGAACCAGGGTCTCGAACCGGGATCCTTATGCCAGTCCTTGAGCTTCATGCCACATGCACTTAATCTGCTGCGCTACCGCCCGACTCCCCATCTTTAACACTTTTAAGGGTGCAGTGCAGTGACATTAAGTGCATTCACACTGTCACCCTCCTCACCGTCACCACTGTCCTTCTCCAGAGCTCTGCTATCCTGCAAAAAACCAAAACTCTGTTCTCATTAAATAGTAATTCTTCCCAGTCTCCTACTCCCCAGCCCTGGCAAGGACTTTCTGTTTCTATTCATTGGACTACCTAAGGGGCCCCACAGGGGTGAACTTTCTCCTATTGTATCTGGCTTATTTCACATAGCTTGATGTCCTCATGGTTCCTTTTAAAAGACTGAATACTATTCCACTGCATGAATGCACCACATTTTGCTTATCCAGTCACCTATGGGTGGACATTTGGGGTGATTCTTTTTTTTTGCCTCTTGTGAATAATGTCACTGTGAACATGAGTGTGAAAATATCTTGAGACACTTTCTCGCCTTCTCTCCACATATATATTTCATTTATTTTAATAAGAAAGAGAGAGGGAGATACAGAGAGAAAGACAGAGGGAGGGCAGGAAGTAGCACACTGGATTAAGCTCACATAGTAGGAAGCAAAAGGACCTGCTCAAGGATCCTGGTTTGAGGTCCCAGTTCAGTTCACAACCAGGTGCACATCTGGTTGAGCACACATGTTACAGTGCACAAGGACCCAGGTTCAAGGCCCCAGTCCCTACCTGCAGGGGGAAAGCTTCATGAGTGGTGAAGCAGGGCTGCAGGTATGTCTCTGTCTCTTTCCCTCTCTATATGCCCCTTCCTCTCATCACTGGCTGTCTCTATTCAATAAATAAAGATAATAATACAATAAAATAAAGTAAGAAAAGAAATTCTAACATAGAATTAGCATATGGCACATCAAATCCACTTCTGGGTATTGAAAGCAAGTATCTAGAGAGTAGGGGAGCCAGTATAAAGATTTTCATGCTGGGGGCTGGGCAGTAGTGCAGCGGGTTAAATGCACATGGCTCGAAGAGCAAGGATCAGCATAAGGATCCCGGTTCAAACCCCCGGCTCCCCACCTGCAGAGGGGTTGCTTCACAAGCGGTGAAGCAGGTCTGCTGGTGTCTTATTTTTCTCTTCCCTTCTCTGTCTTTCCCTCCTCCCTCTATTTCTCTCTGTCCTATCCAGTAACAATGACAAAAATAACAATAATAACAACAACAATGATAAACAACAAGGGCAACAAAAGGGAAAAATAGCCTCTAAGAGTAATGGATTCGTAGTGCAGGCACTGAGCCCCAGCAGTAACCCTGGAGACAAAAAAAGAAAAAAAAAATCATGCCTGAGGCTCCAAAGTCCCAAGTTCAACCCCTTGTACCATCAAAAGTCAGAGTTAGTGCTCTAGTCTCTCTCTCTCCCTCTCCCTCTCTCTCCCTCTCTCTCTGTTTCTTTGTCTCTCTGCCTCCAGGGTTATAACACTACAAATCCACTGCTCCTGGAGGCCACCCCCCCATTTTATTGGATAGGACAGAAAGAAATTGAGAGAGGAGGGAGAGATAGTGAGGGGGAAAAGAGGGGCCAGGTGGTGGCACATCTGATTCTAAGAGGAATGTCATAGGAATCAGGCGGTAGCACAGCAGGTTAAGCGCAGGTGGTGCAAAGCGTAAGGATGGTGTAAGGATTCCAGTTCGAGCCCACGGCTCCCCACCTGCAGGGCAGTCGCTTCACAGGAGGTGAAGCAGGTCTGCAGGTGTCTCTCTTTCTCTCCCCCTCTGTGTCTTTCCCTCCTCTCCTCCATTTCTCTCTGTCCTATCCAACGACGACATATATAGCAGCAACAATAATAGCTACAACAATTTTAAAAAAAGCAATGAGGGCAACAAAAGGGAATAAATAAATATTTTTTTTTAAAAAAAAAGAGCACATGTCACATTGTTCAAAGACCTTAGTTCAAGCCCCCAATCCCAACCTGCAGAGAGTAAGCTTCATGAGTGATGAAGCAGGTGTCTCTCTGTCTCTCTCCCTATCTCCCCATTCCTTTTTATTTTCTGGCTGTCTCTTTCCAATAAAAATAAAGATAAGAAAGTCCTTTCTTTAAAAAAAATGGGGGGAGGAGGGAGAAAGATAGACACTTGCTGACCTGCTAACAACTCAAGAGAACAGACTTATCTGCTAGATTTATCTCTGTATCAAGAGAATTCTCTGAAATACCCACAGTCAGGATCCAAGGTAAGCGTGACAAGTCTCGCAAGACATCCACTGTCTGGGTGCTCAGCCTGCATGACTGAACAGTTCACAGGAAAGTCTGACTTCAGAACTCTTGTCCAGTGATCTGTGGTATTTTATTTTATTGTTTGATCTGTGGTTTTTTTTTTTTTTTTTTTGAGAAAGTTTTCTCTTACCCTTTACTTCTTTTAGCCTTTATCTTCCTTCGGTCTTGATCTTCTGCTCCCCTGGGAGAGTTCTAAGCTTCAGTCTGGAGTTTCTGCTTTCAGAAGGTAAAGTCAGCTGAATGGCACTTCAGTCTCTTTTCTTTTCTTTTTAAAAAATATTTTAAAAATATTTATTTATTCCCTTTTGTTGTGCTTGTTTTATTGTTGTAGTTATTATTGTTGTTGTTATTGATGTCGGCATTGTTGGATAGGACAGAGAGAAATGGAGAGAGGAGGAGGAGACAGAGAGGGGGAGAGAAAGACAGACACCTGCAGACCTGCTTCACCACTTGTGAAGCGACCCCCTGCAGGTGGGGAGCCGGGGGCTAGAACCGGTATCCTTGTGCTGGTCCTTGCGTTTTGCGCCACGTGCATGCACTTAACCTGCTGCGCTACCGCCCGACTCCTGACTGACAGGTTTTTGTTTTTTTTCTGTTGTCTCCCAGTCATTTTCTTTATTTTATATTATTTTATTTTATTTTATTTTATTTCTTTATTGGGGAATTAACATTTTACATTCAACAGTAAATACAAAAGTTTGTACATGCATAACATTCCCCAGTTTCCCATATAACAATACAACAACCCCCACTAGGTCCTCTGTCATCCTTCTTGGACCTGTATTCTCCCTACCCACCCACCTCCTCCCCAGAGTCTTTTACTTTGGTGTGATAAGCCAATTCCATTTCAGGTTCTACTTGTGTTTTTTTTTTCTTTTTTCTGATCTTGTTTTTCAACTTCTGCCTGAGAGCGAGATCATCCCATATTCATCCTTCTGTTTCTGACTTATTTCACTTAACATGAACTTTTCAAGATCCATCCAAGATTGGCTGAAAACAGTGAAGTCACCATTTTTTACAGCTGAGTAGTATTCCATTGTGTATGTATACCACAACTTGCTCAGCCACTCATCTGTTGTTGGACACCTGGGTTGCTTCCAAGTTTTGGCTATTATAAATTGTGCTGCTAAGTACATATGTGTACACAGATCTTTGTGGATGGATGTGTTGGGTTCCTTAGGATATATCCCCAGGAGAGGAATTGCAGGATCATAGGGTAGGTCCATTTCTAGCCTTCTGAGAGTTCTCCAGACTGTTCTCCACAGAGGTTGGACCAACTGACATTCCCACCAGCAGTGTAGGAGGGTTCCTTTGACCCCATAACCTCTCCAGCATTTGCTGCTGTTACCTTTTCTGATGTGTGACATTCTCACGGGAGTGAAAGTGATATCTCACTGTTGTCTTGATTTGCATTTCTCTGACAATCAGAGACTTGGAGCATTTTTTCATGTGTTTCTCGGCCTTTTGGATCTCTTCTGTGGTGAATATTCTGTCCATGTCCTCCCCCCATTTTTGGATGAGGTTATTTGTTGTCTTGTTGAGTTTAGCAAGCTCTTTACATATGTTGGTTATTAAACTCTTGTCTGATGTATGGCATGTAAAGATCTTCTCCCATTCTGTGAGGGGTCTCTTGGTTTGGGTAGTGGTTTCTTTTGCTGTGCAGAAGCTTTTTAATTTGATGTAGTCCCATAGGTTTATACTTGCCTTAGTCTTCTTTGTAACTGGATTCGTTTCATTGAAGATGTCTTTAAAATTTATGCAGAAATGAGTTCTGCCAATATTTTATTCTAAGTATCTGATAGTTTGTGGTCTGACATCCAAGTCCTTGATCCACTTGGAATTTACTTTTGTATTTGGTGAAATACAGTAGTTCAGTTTCATTCTTCTGCATGTTTCAACCCACTGTTTCCAACACCATTTGTTGAAGAGACTCTGCTTTCCCCATTTAATAGTCTGAGCCCCTTTGTCAAAGATTAGATGTCCATAGGTGTGGGGGCTCACCCGATTGACAGGTTCCTAAAAGCTCCCACTCACAGTTTCTTCCAGTGCGAGGAATAGTGGCAGCTTTCTCATAATTTAGGTAGAGATTAAATGCAGTATTGTGGATTAAATACCTAATACAGGTGGTTGGTACATAAAAATGCACACTAAAAGTTATTATTATCATTACTATTACGTTGCTGGACAGCTAATCAAATATTGATTGAGACCTCCTAGCAAGCTTTAGGAAGGATGGAGGAGAGGTAGCTCCAAAAATGCAAATAACAGGACATTCTTTTGAGGAGGAGAGAATTCTTCTAAGGGGGCATAAATTATAGGATGGCCTGGGTGTTCCATTGACAAAAAGGGGAAAAGCAAAACATTAATGAGGAAATCACCCAGAAATAACTCCAAAAATTGGACTGTCTTTTGTGGAAGGCAGGGTTACTGTTGGGCCTTTTAGAACCCTAATTGGAGTTCAAGTGCCTTCACTGTAATTTTCAGGGAAGCTCAGGGCAGGGTTCCAGCCCCTCAAAGGCCAAGAAACCTCCCTGGGACCTCATTCAATTCCAGGTCCCCTGTTCCCCCCTCGTCCTTTCTGAGCCATAGTGTCTCCTGTGGGTCTCCAAATCCAGCGATCCATAGGGATCTGCTTTGGGAAATGCTATCCCTGGAATGAAACCTCTATAGAAGCTCAGGAGCCTCAGGTGAAGCCAGAACAGAGGTGGAGAACAGGTGGGAGAGGGGGTATCGGAGACCCTCACTCACACCTCTGGAGAGCTTCAGACACTCAGGGTTCCTCCAGCCTGGAGCTGAAGTGGGAGTGAAGTAGAGGTATTGGGGGACAGGTGAAGGCATTCTTCAAGTATATGTTCACTTCAATGGGAGGGTGCAGGACTGGGACTGGAGGGTGTACAGCTAAAGAGAAACTGGGGTCGCCAAATCCCAGAGCCTCAAAGAGCCCCTTGTCTCAGAGATAGCCCCCTGTCCTGCAGAAAGCGGCTGGCTCTTAGGTGCTTATTGTCAGATGACACTTCACTTTAAGTGGGATTTGGCTTGGTTTCCCTTTGGGTTTAGAAAATTAGGGGGAGGAGGGCTAGAAGAAGTCCTTAAGAGGCTCAGATACATTCATTCTCTCATTCATTCCTTCAGAGAATGTTTGTGGAGTGCCTGCTAAATCCAAGCACCTACCTCAGCTATAGCCTTGGGGCCCAAACTCCAGCCCCTGGAAGAGTGACAGGGCCTCTAAAATTCATTTCTGGGCCATTGATTAAGGTAGTAGCAAGGAGCAAGGGGAAGAAGAGGAAATAAGCATCTATCAAAGTATCTGCTGCTTCCTCAAGTACCAAGCCAGCATCTTTAGGATAAGACAGTAGTAGTAATAAAAACAAAGTCCCCCATTCCCACCTGAAGGTGAGTCATGAGTCATGAAGTGGTGCTGCCAGTGTCTCTTCTCTCTGTTTCTCTCCCTGGGGACCAAGCAATGGTGCACCTGGTTGAGTTCACAAGGAACCGTGTTCAAGTCTCTGGTCCCTACCTATAAGGGGAAAGCTTCACAAGTGGTGAAGTAATGAAGTTTTTACTTGATAGGAAAGAGATAAATTGAAAGGGGGTGGGAGAGAGAGAGAGAGACCTGTAACACTGCTTCACTGCTTATGACATTTCCCTCCTGCAGGTAGGGGCTTGAAGCTGGGTCCTTGCACATGGTAATGTATATGCTGAACTGTTGTGCTGAACTGGGTGTGCCACCACTCTGCCCCATAATAAGTAGATCTTTAAATAAATGAAAAGATTAATTAATTTTGCTTAATTTATACCAGATATGTATAGACACTTTCACATGAGAGAGAGGAAGAGAGGAAGAGAGGGAGAGAGGGAGAGAGGGAGAAAGGGAGAGAGAGAGAGAGAGAGGACTCTGGTATATGCTGGGGATTGAACTAGGAGCCTCAGTATGCAATCCTGTGCTCTGCTATCTGCCCTGTTCCCCCCAGCTACCTGGCCCGGCATCTGACAGTCTTGTGGTTATGTGAGAAACCCCCTCCATCGGCTCCTTGCCACATCTTCTTTTGAATCCTGTGCTGCACCCAGGAAGGCCACAGACAGGATCAGTTTTTGTTCCTGGAAAAGGTGGCCAAGAAACCCTGGCCATCTGCCCTCGTCCTGAGCCAGGGCTCCCTGAGGCCTGTGGCTGCTCCCCACACTCCAGTGGGTCCTGCTGCTGACTCTGAAAGCACCTAGTGGGGAATTTCCAGGACAACTTTGATCCCTGCCACCAAACTGGTCTCGTGTGTGCCGCTGACCCCAGCAGAGTGTGGAGGGACAGCACCAAGAGCCTAGACAAGTGCTCGTGTGTGGGGACCATCAGCCCCGTGACTGCAGTCACACCTCTGCCATGTGTGTGTGTGTGTGTGTGTGTGTGTGTGTGTGCACTGTCTTTATAGAAACCACTGGAGGGAAATCTTAAAAGGGGTGAGGTGGGAAGGATACGGGCTTGGCTTTCCCTGAGGGTGTTTTTACAAATGTCAAATCATCTGTAGCCTCCTAACAATTGTTAATATAGTAACTATATATACATATATGTATACACACTCGTATGTATTTTTATTTTATTATTACTATTATTTTTACCAAAGTACTGCTCAGCTCTGGCTTATGATGATGCTGAGGATTGAAACTGGCACTAAAGTATTTTTACATAGCCATTCTGCTGTCTACCCAGCCACAATTATTATTATTAGATTTATTTGGGAGAAGGAAGAATGAAAGAGACCAGAGTATTTTTTTTCTCCAGAGTTGCTGAGGCTTGGTGCCTGCACTACAAATCCACTGCTCCTGGAGGCTATTTTTTCCCATTTGTTGCCTTTGTTGTTTATCTTTGTTGTTGTTGTTACTCTTATTGTTGTTGGATAGGACAGAGAGAAATGGAGAGAGGAGAAGAAGACAGAGAGGGGGAGAGAAAGATAGACACCTGCAGACCTGCTTCACAACCTGCAGGTGGGGAGCAGGGGACTCCGACTGAGATCCTTACAACAGTCATTGCTCTTTGTGCCATGTGCGCTTAACCCGCTGAGCTACTGCCCGCCCCCCAGGACCAGAACATTCTGTACAGCTCTAGCACATGGCGGTGCCAGGGATTGAACCTTTGGTCTTTTGGGACCTTGGGCATGAACCTTGTGCTCTTAATGCTGAGCTCCCTCCTGATAACTATGCCCATTTATTTTGTTTTTTATGTTTTATTTACTTATTAATGAAAGAGATGAGGGCTGAGGGTACAAAAGCATTGCTAAACTCTGGGTTAGGGTGGTGCTGGGGAGTGAACCTGGGGAATCGGAGTCGCAGGCACGAGTCTTTTGCAGAACCATTATGCTGTCTTCCCCACTCTCTTGTCCCTATGTCACAAGTGAGACCACCAAGGAGGCCTGAGGTCACGCAGGAAGTGTCAGGCAGAGTCAAGACTCCGCTGTGGTCCCAGAGCTTGTCCTTGTCACCCCACAGGGGGCTGGACAGGAGACTTTAGGCCCAAGTCATGGCTCAGCCCTAGACCTTGGGCATGTTAAACCATCTTCCCATCAGCCCCGGGATTCTCATCTGTAATCAGGGGTGATGAGACAATGGGGAAGGGAGAAAGGAGGGGAAGCTAGAGGACAAAGGTCAGGTGGAAACCCACGGGGAGGCTCTGGCCTGTGCATCCTCTGACGCCTAAGCCATCTCTCTCTGCAGACCATTACTGGGAGTTCCACCCGCACCACATGCACAGCGAGTTCGAGAGCTTCGCCGAGAACCACTTCACGGAGCTGCAGAGCGTGCAGGCCCCACAGCTGCAGCAGCTGTACCGCCACATGGAGCTGGAGCAGATGCACGTGCTTGACACCCCCATGGCACCCACCCACGCCAGCCTCGGCCACCAGGTGCGTGTCCCTGACCAGACCGGCCCGCAGGCCCTGCGGTGGGGCCCGGCACTCCACAGGAAGCTGACACAGGCTCTTACTCAACCCAGCTTCCTGCCCCACCGGCCGGAGTCCCAACGGCTGCCGACTGACCTTGCAGGCCCAGGCCCCTTATCTCCTCTCCCTGTGGTGGACAGAGCCCAGACCACTCCCACCCACCCTACTGGGCCACAGTGCTGTGGACTGCCTGGCCCTCAGGTCTCAGCGCCCCCCCCCCCCCATATCCACAGTATTCAGGCTCCCAAGTCACGGAACTCCAACTTCTTTGCCCTCCTTTCTTCCTTTTTTATTAATTAATTATTAATTAATTTATTAATTTATTTTTAGCAGAGCACTGATCAGCACTGGGGATTGAAGCTAGGACTCCAGAGCCTCAAGCACGAAAGTCCTTTGCAGAATCATTATGCTGTCTCTCTGGCTCTTCACTTAACTTTTTTAAAAGTGTGCTGTCCAGGCTTCCTGTGCACATGACCCCGCTGATCTTCCTTAACTCTTTCATTTTTTTTTTAAAATTAAAAGATAGAGACAGGAAGAAGAAAGATGTTCTCTAACTCCCCTGAAGACTAAATTCCTTTTTGCCTGCTTGTCACATGGTTAAACTTTGGAGTAATATCTAATATGATAAGGATGTAAAGTCTTTGATTATTTTAATGATATTATTTGATACAAACATTAAACCAAGTTACTTCTAAAATCATCAGTGCTTTAATGAAAATAATGAGTTTACTCTAGAGTTGGAAGAGAGGGAAGGAGCTATACCACAGCTCCACTCCACCATCTATGGAGCCTCCCCCAGTGCCCTGGCACTCCCAAATGGTGCAAGGGCTTAAGCCCAGTTGCACACGAGCTAAATTATAATTATGACTAAGAGAGAGAAAGAAAAAGCAGCCTGGGAGGTGACACAGTTGGTGTAGTCCTGAGTTGGATCCTCAGTATCACACATGCCTGAGTGATGCTCTGGTCCTCTCTCTCTGCCTTTCTCAATCTTGCTCTCGCTCTCATTAGTGAATGACTAAAAACTTAAAGAGACCAGTCAAAGCAGCTCCATATATGATGCTCTATTATTTTGTTTTTCTTGATTTTATGTGGCACCAGGATCAAACCCAAGGCCTCACACCAGCAAGGCATGAGCTTCCCCTCTATCACCTCCCTGCTCTTTCACCCACTTACCAAGGCAGCTGCTCTTCCATATGGCACCTTTGTACAAACAAGAAAAAAAGGGTCCGTTCTCTGTCTTCTCGGTCCTGGACCTGGGAGCCCAGCTTGGCAGGACTCAGCAACCCCTTCCCCCACAGCCTGCACCCCGACTGCTCTGAGGCCTGAATGAACCCAGCTCCCCAGCTTTCTGCTCTCTGTCCTGCCTGGTCCTGGTGTCCCCTTGGTTCCCACCCAGCTGCCCTGAGTTTTGAACTGGCCTTCACTGACCTCTACTTCTCCCAGGTCTCTTACCTACCCCGGATGTGCCTTCCATATCCTGCTCTCTCCCCGGCCCGGCCCAGCTCTGATGATGAGGAGGGTGAGCGGCAGAGCCCTCCGCTGGAGGTGTCCGATGGGGAGGTCGATGGCCTGGAGCCTGGCCCCGGCCTCCTGCATGGGGAGACAGGTAGGGGATCCTCCTGGCCCAGCCACGCCCACCCCGCTCCCATCCCAACTAAGGTTGATGGTGCAACAGTCATCCATGGAGCTGAGTGTGTGTGTGTGTGTGTGTGTGTCTGAGTGTGTGGGTGTGTGTCTGAAATGTGTGTGCATGTCTATGAGCATGTGTGTTTGCTGTAAGTGTGTGACAGAGTGTGAGAGTGTGTCTGCCCCTCTCTGGGCTGTGTGTGAACTTGCGAGTGTGTGGACATTCGGATATGGGTGAATATAAGTGATCGAGGGGGTGCGAGAGGGTGAGAACTGTGTGGGTGAGGGCGTGTGTGAGAATGTATGTGGACCCCAAGGTGTGTATGAGAGAGCTGTGTGTGGGGGTGTGTGTGGGTATGAGTGTGTGAGCTCCATGTGTGCTTTCTGTGAGCATGAATGTTGAAATATGTGGGTGAGAGTAGAGATGTGTAAAGAAATATGTGTGATCAAGCTCCTGGCTCCCCACCTGCAGGAGAGTCGCTTCACAGGCGGTGAAGCAGGTCTGCAGGTGTCTATCTTTCTCTCCCCCTCTGTCTCCCCCTCCTCTCTCCATTTCTCTCTGTCCTATCCAACAACGACGACATCAATAACTACAACAATAAAACAACAAGGACAACAAAAGGGAATAAATAAATAAATATTTAAAAATAAAGAAATATATGTGTGTGTTACCTGTGAGCATGGATGTAGGAATGTGAGAGTCTGTGTGCAAGAATGTGTGAGTTTGAGTATGGGTGTGTGTGGTGGTTGAGACTGTGTGGCTGCATGCAGGAGTGTGTGAATGTGTGTGGGTTCACACGAGGGTGTGTGTGTGAATACTGATGTGGGAATTGTGTATGAGTGAGTGGGTACATGAAGTGTGTATAGGTGCTTGTGAGAATGTGGGGAGGCATGAGTCTGTGGGGGTGCCTGAGTGTCTGGGTGCTTTGAGTATCAGTGTGTGTGTGCGTGCGTGTGTGTGATATCTGAGTGTGTGGCTGTGAGCATTTGGGTGTGGGTTTGTGCCCCAGGCCTGGAGCAGGTCCCATATGCGGGGGGGTGCTGAGGGACAGTGTTCCCCGCCTTAGGGGCGCTGACCCCCTCCTGCCCACAGGCAGCAAGAAGAAGATCCGCTTGTACCAGTTCCTGCTGGACCTGCTGCGCAGCGGCGACATGAAGGACAGCATCTGGTGGGTGGACAAGGAGAAGGGCACCTTCCAGTTCTCGTCCAAGCACAAGGAGGCGCTGGCGCACCGCTGGGGCATCCAGAAGGGCAACCGCAAGAAGATGACCTACCAGAAGATGGCGCGCGCGCTGCGCAACTACGGCAAGACGGGCGAGGTGAAGAAGGTGAAGAAGAAGCTCACCTACCAGTTCAGCGGCGAGGTGCTGGGCCGCGGGGGCCTGGCCGAGCGGCGCCACCCGCCCCACTGAGCCCCCCGCCCCGGGCTCCCCGCGGGCCATAGCATTAACCCCCTGCCCGGCCGGACACAGGGAGGGGTGCCGCCAGGGGCCAAGGGCAGGACTGTGGCGGCCGGGCCCGCCTCCCCGCCCCCCTCCTCCAAGCCCCCTAGCCTTCCCCCGCCTCCTGCAGGACCTCAGCCCCGGGGTCCCCTAGGCCTGGGGTTCCCCAGTCATACTTGTGTATATTGAACCCTGCCCTGAAAGCCTCTCTCCCTCCTTCACACTCCCCAAACCCCCTTTCCTTATTAAAATTATTCTCCCCAAGTCTCTTTTACTGTTTTCTGCCCCCCCCCCCCCACTCCTTAATCTCATTTGTCCCACAGAGGCGTGTTTACTGAGCGCCTTGTTCCACACTGGAGGCTGGGGGGCAGGAGGACAGAGGACAGACAGCGCCAGCTGGCGTTAGGCAGGTGGAACAGAACATATCCTTGGAGGTGTAAAAGCTTTAGGTTGAGACCCCAGCCCATGATGATGTTAAAAATAATCATGAAAACAGGAGAGATAGCACAATAATTATGCAAACAGATCCTCATGCCTGGGGCTCCCAGGTCTCAGGTTCAATCCACAGCATAAACCAGAGCTGAGCAGTTCTCTGGTAAAAATAAATAAATAAATAAGGAGTAGGAATAGGGAGGTAGCCTGCAGATTAAGTGCACGTGGTGCAAAGTGCAAGGAGAGGCGTAAGGATCCGGGTTTGAGCCCCAGGCTCCCCACTTGCAGGGGAGTCACTTCACAGGCAGTGAAGCAGGTCTGCAGGTATCTTTCTTTCCCCCTCTCTGTCTTCCCATCCTCTCTTGATTTCTCTCTGTCTTATCTGACAACGACAAAATCAAAAACAACAATAATAACTACAACAATAAAAAACAAGGGCAACAAAAGAGAAAAATAAATAAATATTATCAGGCACGAGGCCCTGAATTTGATTTCTAGCAACACATATGCCAGAGTTAGGCTCTAGTTCTCTCTCTCTCCTCTCTCTCTCCCTACCTCTCTCTCTTTCTCATTAATGAATAGGCAATTAAAAAAAATAAGCAGTTACACATGTTACCATGCTCGAGGACCCAGATTCAAGTTTCTGATCCCTACATGCAGGGGTGGGGAAGCTTCATGAGCAGTGAGGCAGGGCTGCAGGTGTGTGTGTGTGTGTATCTCCCTAGCCCTCTCCCTCTCTGTTCTCTGTTTCTATCAAAAAAGAAAGAAGGAAGGAAGGAAAGGAAAGGAAAGGAAAGGAAAGGAAGAAAGAGTTAGTTGCCAGGAGCAGTGGAGTTGTTGTGCAGTCACCCAGTTCCAGAGATCACCCTGATGACTATAAATAAATAAATAGATATAATGGCAGGGGCTGAGAGATAGCCTGGCAGAGTGCATGACTAGCCAGAATTCATTCTCCAGCAGCAGGTTAAAAAGAAAGGCGGCAGGGGGGGAGGGCTATGGCTAAGGCACTGGGCCTTTAAGCATGAGGTCCTGAGTCCAATCCCCTTGAATGTGTCAGAGTGATGCTTTGGTTCTCACTCTGGCTCCCTTCCTTTCTTATGAATAAATAAATCTTCATAATAATGGCAACAACATTGGACTTTCGAGAATTTTGTTAATGTCAGCCTTGAAAAGCAGAGTTTAATATGATCCCTATATAGGTGGGAAACTGAGTGGCCTGTATCAAATAGTCAAGGTCACACAGCTGGTGAGGGGTGGACTGACTCCGCTCCATGTGGATCCCGTGAAGGGGAAGCGCGCCCCCCCATGTCAGCTCATCACAGAGCAGGGATTAAGGCCGAGTTCCACTTGGTCATGTCAGAGCTGATATGGCTTAGGGGACCCTTAAGTCTTCCCAAGATCTGGGGTGGGGGCAGATGCAATGATACTGGATGGGGGCTGGAGGAAGGAGAGACAGAGGCCAGCCAGGACTGGTGCAACCCCCCAGCCTCCACCCCCAAGAGCCACTCTGGAATGTGCCTATATTTAGCAGGTAGCTGGGCAGGAGACTGATAAGGAGCTTGTGGGGGAGGGGGAGGCCCCTTATATAGAGGGGGCCAGGCCCTGTCCAGAGCCTCTCTGGGTGACCTGTTGTGTCTGCCTGGATCTGTGTGAATTCTGCCGAGATGCCTGAGCCAGGGAAGAAGCCAGGTAACCCCACAGGCCTGGGGTTGGGAGGCCGGATGTGGGGCCAGGAACAGGGGAGGGACACCTGTAATGAGGGGGGGCTCAGAGCGAGTACAACCAGAGGGCCTGGCGAGGTGGGGCCTGTGAGCCCCGGGGTTGAGGGAACTCAGTTTCTCCTTCCCATTCTGAAGGGAGCAAGGACAAAGCTGTGTCAGGGAGCACAGAAGAAGGGGAGGCCATCACCCCACTATCAAGACCTGAAAGGACCCAGCCCTGTCCCATTCTGCTGGGCTCACTTTCTGGGGCTCAAGGCTGTTTCTTGGACTCAGGGCTAAAAGTGGTTCAGTAAATCCTCTGGAAAATTTGGGGACTCTGGGCCAGGTGGGCACGTGTAACCTTGTGTGAGGACCCAGGTTCAAGCCCCTGCTTCCTGCCTGGATCGGGGACATTTCATGGGTGGTGAAATAGGGCTGCAGGTGTCTCTCTTTTCCTCTCCTTTTCTATCTCTGCCTTCCTTTTCAACTTCTTTTTTGACTCTATCAGAAACAAAGCAAAATGATAGAGGAAAAAAAAAAAAGGCCACTGGCAGTGGTGGTGGATTCATTGTGCAGGCACAGACCCTCCAGCAAGAACCCCAGTGGCCATTTAAAAGATGTACAAATCAAAAACAAACAAAACAAAAAAACTTGGGGTCTTGGTCTCCCCAGCTCTGAGAGGAAAGATGGGTAGGTTCTTTCCAGCTATGAGCGCCTCTGCAGGGAACCCTAACCCCCACTCCACCACACTGAGGGATACACCCCTCTGCTCTGTGAAAGGACAGCCAAGAGGTCCCTGATTCTGGGCCAAGGGCAGAAGGGCAAAGAAAAGTCACAGTCCAGGGTTCCTTCCTGAGACTGGCAGGGTGGGCAGCCAGTCCCAGCCCCCAGCCTGCTCCCAGGCCTGCTTTATCTCAGTGCTCACGCTCAGCCCCACCCTCTCAGAGGACAAATTTAGCCAGGTCCAAGTAGGCAGAGTCCTTGTCCCCTGCCAGGGGCCCCAGATGGAGGGGAGGGGGAAGAGAGGGCTGATGTCCCCAGATGGGGGGACTGGGCACCGAGTGACACTTTGAGCCAAAGTTCTGTGTGGAGATTGATGCCACAGCTCCTGTTGTGTGACCCGGGCCAAGTCACTTAACCTCTCTGAGTGTCAGGGCTCTCATCTGAGAAATGGGCATAGTCTCCTCATCAGGGGTGGGGGGGGGGCAGGTGAGTCAGGGGTCATTGCAGCCTCTGTCTATCCACCTTCCCTGCCCCTCAGTCTCAGCCTTCAGCAAGAAGCCTCGGTCAGTGGAGGTGACAATGGGCAGCCCTGCTGTGTTCGAGGCAGAGACAGAGAAGGCGGGAGTGAAGGTGCGTTGGCAGCGGGCAGGTGTGGACCTCAGCACCAGCAACAAATACTGCCTGGCCACCCAGGGCAGCCGGCACACGCTGACCGTGCGGGACGTGGGTCTGGCAGACCAGGGCTCCTATGCCGTCATCGCAGGCTCCTCCAAGGTCAAGTTTGACCTCAAGGTCACAGAGGCAGGTGAGACCCCATCCACCTTTCTGAGGCCAAGCTTCCTGGGTCCCATGGGCCCTAGCAGGTGGCTCCCTCCACTTTCACGTCTGTGGCAAGACCCCACTGAGTGCCCTGCTTTGCACGTTCTGGTTATTGTAGAGGAGGGACAAAATCAGACAGGTCTGGGGGTGCAGGGTGGGGGGAGAAGAGGAGGAAGAAGTGGGGTGCTTGGGAGAAGTGGGCCCCCAGGCCTGATGCTCTGGAGATGGGGCAGAGAAATAGGGTGCATGGGCTCACTGAGGAAAGAAGAAGCTTGGGGAGCAGAGGAAAAGAGGGTGAGTGGAGCCCCCACATATTGGTAAGGTGGAGCAGGGACAAGAGCCACATCCCTCACTGGTTACCAGCTACCCCACATCTCCCCACTGGCCCCCTCCAGAGAAGGCAGAGCCTGTGCCAGACCAGACTCCCACCCCAGCAGTGACTCCTGGGACTCCAGGAACCTCTGAAGCACCCACAGCCCCTGCAGAAGCTGTGCCTTCAGCCGCTGAGCAGGAAGGAGGTTCCCCAAATCTTGAAGGTGAGAGGGGCTGGCTGGGCAGGAAGGGCCATGCTGGCCAGATATGGGCACCCACCCCCTCCCCCCGATAGATCTCAAATTCTCTACTCACAGGCTCCAGTTCCACAGCCCTGGATGGGCCTGGGAGCTCTGATGACCCCATCGGACTCTTTGTGACACGGCCACAGGATGGCGAGGTGACCGTGGGTTAGTGTGGGGTTGTGGCCTCCAGGGTGTGTGGGAGGGGTGCAGCAGGGCACCCCTCCAAGCCCAGCTGGCATGCCGCCTTTCCCCTGCAGGGGGCAGCATCACCTTTTCGGCACGCGTGGCAGGGGCCAGCCTTCTGAAGCCCCCGGTGGTCAAGTGGTTCAAGGGCAAGTGGGTGGACCTGAGCAGCAAGGCGGGCCAGCACCTGCAGCTGCGAGACAGCTACGACAGAACCAGCAAGGTGGGTTCAGGTGCAGGGGGGGCACATGGTGACTTGGGAAGCCTGGGAACAGGTGGGGGTGGGGAAGATAAGGAGTATGAGGAGATCAGGGCTCAGGGACCTCAAATGATAGGGGGTCTTGGGGCCAGGTGGTGACACACCCAGTTGAGCACACACATTACCATGTGTGAGGCCCCAGGTTCGAGCCCCAGCTCCCCACTTGCAGGAGGGAAGTTTCACAAACAATGAAGGATTGTTGCAGGCACCCCCCTCTCCTCTTTTCTCCCACTCTCTGCTCCCTTTCCTCTCAATTCCTCTTTGTCCTATCAAAATAATAGTAATAATAAACTTTTTTTAAAAAAGAAAAAATGGGGGGCCAGGCAGTAGTGCAGCGGGTTAAGCGCACATGACACAAAGCGCAAGGACCGGCGTAAGGATCCCGGTTCGAGCCCCCAGCTCCCCACCTGCAGGGGAGTCGCTTCACAAGTGGTGAAGCAGGTCTGCAGGTGTCTCTTTTTCTTTTTTTTAATATATTTTTAATATTTATTTATCTTCCTTTTTGTTGCCCTTTTTTAAATTGCTGTTATTATTGTTGTTATTGATGTCATTGTTGTTAGATAGGACAGAAAGAAATGGAGAGAGCAGGGGAAGACAGGGGGAGAGAAAGACACTGCTTCACTGCTTGTGAATCGATTCCCCTGCAGGTGGGGAGCCGGAGCTTGGACCAGGATCCTTATGCCGGTCCTTGCACTTCGCGCCACATGCGCTTAATCCACAGCACTACCGCCCAACTCCCAGGTGTCTTTCTTTCTCTCCCCTTCTCTGTCTTCCCCTCCTCTCTCCATTTCTCTCTGTCCTATCTAACAACGATGATATAAATAACAACAATAATTACTACAACAATAAAACAAAAAGGGTAACAAAAAGGAAGAGAAAGAAAGAAGGAAGGAGAGAAAAAAAGAGAGAAAGAAAGACAAAAAAGAAAAAGAAAAAATGGCCACCAGGAGAGGTGAGTTCATAGTACTGGCACCAAGCCCCAGCGATAATCCTGGCGGCAAACAAACAAACTAACCAAAACTAACACACAACAACTAGCCTTGAAAGACATGCTAGTTGGGGCCGGGTGGTGGCGCATCTGGTTGAGCACTTATGTCACAATGCTCCAGGACCCAGGTTCAAGTTTCCAGTCCCCACCTGCAGGGAGGAAGCTTTGAAAATGGTTAAACAGTGCTGCAGGTGTCTCTCTGTTTCTCTCTCTCTATCTCCCCTTTCCTCTCGATTTCTGGCTGACTATGCAATAAATATATAAAGATAATAAAATAATAATAAAAAAAGACAGGTAATTGAAGGGTAAATAATAAGACTTGGGGGATGCAAGGAGGCCAGGAAGGCTGAGGAGGAGGGGATACCGTGAAGCATGGTGGGTGTCACAGCTCAAGGACTCCTTAAAAATAACGTCTGCACTAAACAGATGAGTGCAGAGCATAAGAGGTCATTGCTGGTCTCAGGTCACCCAGAGCCAAAACTGGAGCCTGTGCTTGGCTACCACTCAATCTTTTTTTTATTTTATTTTATTTTATTTATTATCTTGATTGGATAGAGACAGTCAGAAATCAAGAGGGAAGGGGGTGATAGAGAGGAAGAGGGACAGACAGACACCTGCAGCACAGCTTTACCACTTGCAAAGCTTTCCCCCGCAGGTGGGGACCAGGGGCTCAAGCCTGGGTCCTTGCGCATTGTAACATGTGCACTCAACCACCACCTGGCCCCGCCACCCACTCAATCTATCTTCCCTTCCACTCTTTCTGGCCAGGCCTGGAGGCCTCTGGGAGGGTGGGGTGAACATGGACAGTTGTATGAGCTGTGCACTGCACAAAAGGACCTCCTTCATCCCAAGTGAACTCCACTGGCAGGCTGGTTGTTCATTGTCACCGCCCTCCCTGCCAGCAGGAAGTCAAGTGTCACAAGAAGGGGCTCCCTCTTCTATCTACACAAACTGTGAGGGTCCGCTAATCCCGGAAGTGGCCACTAACGACCCCAGTTTCCTTTAGGGGGGGATGTGAAGGGTCTCATTCCTGTCCCCTCTCTCCCCGACATCTCACCCCATCAGGTCTACCTCTTTGAGCTGCATATCACAGATGCCCAGGCCACCTCTGCTGGTGGCTACCGCTGTGAGGTGTCCACCAAGGACAAGTTTGACAGCTGCAACTTCAACCTCACTGTTCATGGTGAGGGAAGACCCTGGTGTTTGTATGGGGCTGGAGGGGTGCCCATAAGTCCTGGCCCCAAAAGTGTGCCTCCAGCTCCCAGCTCTAAGAAGGGCTCCCAGTTCAGGCTGGGTAATTTCTGGCCATGTGCCTTGCCCATGAGAGCTTCTAGAGTGGGGGTGGGGTGGGGTCACAGATCTCCTGCGGGGTCTTAGCCATTGTGGTGTCCCAGGTTCCTGGTACAGGTAAGCAGGTGTGGGGCATGAGGAGATGAAGGGGGCTCAACCACCTCAAGGTCACAAACTGCCTCTTGTCCCTGGGCCAAGGAAAGACTCACAGTGTGGGGTTCAGGGGCCAAGCTTACCCTCGGGGGGAATAAAGGGCAGGCAGGGCTGTGATGGCCAGCCATCCTAGTGCCCCGCCCCATGAAGTCCCCTCCCCTGATCTCTCCCCTGTTTTGAACCCAGAGGCCATCGGCCCCGGCGACCTGGACATCCGATCAGCTTTCCGCCGCACGTGAGTGCCTGGGGGAGGAGCAGTTCTGGGGTCTAAGGCCCCTCTGGGTCAGAGTGAGGGACCCCCAAGATGAGGGATGATGTTGGATTAAAGGAGATGGAGGGAGTTAGAATTGGGGTAAAGACAGAAAGCTAGGAGTGGGGGGTGATGGTGCCTGTTGGGGGGCAAGGCTGGCATCAGTGGGGCTGGGGGCAAGGGAGCCAACTTCTCCAGGCTAGTGGAAAACTGAGTCTGACTCTGCACAGGAGCTTGACTGGAGGCAGCCGGCGTACCAGGTAGCCCTCCCTGGACCCCCAGCTCTGTACACAGATGGGAGCATGGAATGTGGTCTAGGCAGGGGGTCCCACACACACTCCCTCTGTTGTGTCTAAGTTGCTGCCTCCCATTCTGCAACCCCACACCCCACTCCCATTCCCACTCTCACTCCTGTCCTTCTGGCTGGTTCCACTTTGGTCACCTTGTGTGTGTGTTGGGGGGGGTCCCCCTGCAGTGACAGCCATGAGGACTCAGGGACTCTGGACTTCAGCTCACTGCTAAAGAAGAGGTGAGAACCCCCAATGACAGCCCTGGGCAGGTGACATCAGCTTTGAAATGCCGGCACCCTGGTTTCCCAGCTGTGTAACCCTGAGGGAGACACTGCACCTCTCTGGACCAGTTTCCCTGTCTGCCAGAGGACAGTGTCTGGGGAACTGGAAACCGTTATCCTCACAGCAGGCCCCAGGGGTCACCCCACACTTGGGTCTGCCAAGACTAACCTCAGTAGGTTTGGGGGACCCAGAATGCTATGAGGGGGTGTCCCCAAGTCACAGGAAATGCCCACCCAGCCCAGCTGACTCCTGCTCTCTCTGCCCTCTCTCTCCCTCACCCGATGGTCTATTCATGCAATGTCATTGCTGCCGGGCAGAGAGTAAGTGTGGTGCTCTGGGCCTGCAATACCCTGGGGGGGGGGGGTCCAGTCCCTGCCTGGGTTGGTGACAGAGTGGCCGAGAATCAGGTGGGGGTGGTCTCTAGGCCCTGGGCTTCCCTGTTAGCCACCTGCCAGAAGGCAGGAGGCCATATGCAGAAGGAGCATGGTAGGTATCCCAACGATGGAGGGGGCCAGTATGAGCAGAAGGTGGAGCCCAGGGATTGTGGGGATGCTCATGGCTCTCACATGTCCACCCCTCTGTGTCCCACCTGGAGCAGCAGTTTCCGGATGCCACGGTGAGTGCCCAGCTCCTACTAACCCCGTTTCTGCCTTGAGCTCCTCCCAGCCCCCCCACATTGAGCCTTAAACCGAGTCCCCCGGGGTCCGCGAGCTATCCCCATTCAAGCCCCCCTTCCCCCGCAAAAAAAAAAAAATCCCACTTTGGGAAGGGGGAGACTGCAGTCCTGAGCCTGGACGGTGGGGGGCGCGCCTGAGGCCTGTGCATGGGCTGCGGAGCAGGGATGCGAAGCTGGAGGCCCCGGTGGAGGAGGACGTGTGGGAGATCCTGCGCCAGGCACCGCCATCCGAATATGAGCGCATCGCCTTCCAGCACGGAGTCACAGACCTGCGCGGCATGCTCAGGCGGCTCAAGGGCATCAAGCGCGACGAGAAGAAGAGCACAGGTGGGCGCCGCAGGCCTTGAGGGGCGGGGTAGACCCCTCATACAGCGCAGGTGGGCGCCACAGGCCTGGGTGGGCAGGTTAGACCACACACACAGCACAGGTGGGCACTGCAGGCCTGATGGGGGTGGGTTAGACCCCACACACAGCACTGGTGGGCACTGCAGGCCTGATGGGGGGACGGGGTAGACCCCCCCACAACACAGGTGGATCCTGTGTGCACAGGGAGAGGGTGCAGGTCAGCCCCTTCCCACACCCCAGACAGAAGGGCAGAGGTCAGCCTCCTCACCAAGTGAATTCCAAGACTCCTTCTCTTTACACCCCAAAACTCAGAGAAACCAGTTTAACCCAGAGACCCAAACCTGGGCAGCTGAGAGAGCCTGATTAGCCTTCAGAACAGAAAGACCAATCTGGCATGCACAGTGTTTAGCGCCCTCATGCCAAGGCAGCTGGAGGTGTGGGTCTCAGGCTAGCTCTTCTCCAGCATGGGGTAGACAGACCTAGGTTGAAGCCCTTGGAAAGTGAGCCAAGAAAAGCAGGTGTTATAAGTGTGGGGCGGGATTACCTTATAAATGCACAACGCTTACAAAAATCTGGGGTTATTATTAGAGAGAAAAGAGGAGGAGAAGGTCCATTAGTCCCCTCCCTGGTTCTCCTGCAAACTCGGTCTTTCTGGAACCACCCTAACTATCCCTGAACAGAATATGAGAAGAGGACCCCAAGGAAGACAGGGTGATGGGGTGGGGGGGACACTTAGGAGACAAACAAGAGGCAGAGACAAACAGAGTCACAGTGTAGACCCAGAGAGAGAGGAGGAGGAGGGAGAGGCAGAAAGGGGCAGATGGGGCAACCTGGAGCAGGAGGCTCTTGTGTCTGGGCCAGCTCAAGGAGTGGGGGGCCCGGGGCTGAGGGAAGGTGCTCAGCCTTTCAGAAGAAGCTGCAGCCGGCCTACCAGGTGAACAAGGGCCATAAGATCAGGCTGACTGTGGAGCTGGCAGACCCTGACGCCGAGGTCAAGTGGCTGAAAAATGGACAGGAGATCCAGAAGAGTGGCAGGTGGGCCTGTGGGCAGGGAGTGGGTCTTGGGGTGCAGGTGGCAGGAAGGGGTCCTCAGGTCACTCCCGGCTCTGATCTCTCCATTTGTGTTCTCTCTCCCTCTCTTTTTTCAAAAATATTTTTGAAGATTTTATTTATTAATGAGAAAGATAGGAGAGAGAACCAGACATTACTCTGGTAAGCGCACAACTGGGAATCGAACCCAGGACCTCATGCTTGAGAGTCTAGTGCTTTATCTACTGCACCACCTCCCAGACCACTCTCTTTTTCTCTATTATTTATTTATTTATTTATTCATTTAGTTGTTTTTCCAGAGCACTGCTCAGTTCTGGCTTGTGTTTTTGTAAGGGACTGAACCTGGGACTTTGGGAGCCTCAGGCAAGAGAGTCTCTTTGCATAACCATTATGCGGTCTCCCCACCCTCCGTCTGTGCTCTCTGTCCGTGGCTCCTGGTTCTTACTTTTCCATCTTTCTCTATCTCGTTTCTTTATTTCCAATTTTTGATTCTCTTCCTCTTTCTTCTTTTCTCTTGTGTTGCCACCAGGGTTACTACTTGGACTTGTGTCTGCATGATGACTCCACTGTTCTCAGCAGCCTTTTATTACGATGTGTTTTGTTTTTTTTTCACTTTTTCTTTTTTAAGTAAGGGTGAGACACAGAGAGATAGACAGGGAGAGAGAAAGAGAGATACCTGCAGCACTGCTCCATTGTTCACGAAGATTCACCTCTGCAGGTGGGAACCAAGGGCTTGAACCCAGGCCCTTACATATGGTAACGTGTACACCACACAGCCCCCCCTTATATTAGAAAGTCCCCAAATTTTTATTTATTAATGGGAAAAGGAAAGGGAGATACAACTGGTTCATGCATTGTTGAGGACCTGACTCAGGACCTGAGGCTTGAGGCTCCAATACTTTTTTTCTTAATTTTTTAAAAATCTTTATTTGATGGATAGAGACAGTCAGAACCTGAGAGGGAAGGGTGTGATAGGGAGGCTCTAACACTTTATCCACTGCACTATTAACGTCATTTTTCCATTTCACTCCTTTACGCTTGGTCTCAATACCTCCCACTGGGGAATCCAATGGCCTCTCTGCTTCACAGCAAGTAAGATCCCCATCCTGGAAGGCTTGGGTGGGGGTTCCCAGATGAGGGGGGGAGCCTGGGAGAGGGCATAGGACCCAGAGAGTGTGTCCATTCTCTCCCTACGGCCCTGCCCAGGTACATCTTTGAGTCCTCAGGCAACAAGCGCATGCTGACCATTAGCCAGTGCTCACTGGCCGATGACGCGGCCTACCAATGCGTGGTGGGCGGAGAGAAATGCAGCACTGAACTCTTTGTCAAAGGTGGGCCCAGGGGACTGGGAGCCTGAGGCGGGGGAGGCAGCAGCTTGGAGGGACCAGGCTGTCACCCGCTCCCTTTTCTGACAGAGCCCCCCGTCCTGATCACAAGGCCCCTGGAGGACCAGCTGGTGATGGTGGGACAGCGGGTGGAGTTTGAGTGTGAGGTGTCAGAGGAGGGGGCCCCGGTGAAATGGTGAGTGCCAAGGGCTTGGGGTGCAAGGCAGGGTGAAGGCGTGCTGGACGTACCTGCAGGGGAGGCCACGGTGTTCATGTCTTCTCCCCCAACCCCCAGGCTGAAGGATGGTGTGGAGCTGACTCGGGAGGAGACGTTCAAATACCGCTTTAAGAAGGACGGCCGCAGGTACCACCTGATCATCAATGAGGCGACGCTGGAGGACGCGGGCCACTATGCGCTGCACACCAGCGGAGGCCAGGCGCTTGCCGAGCTCATCGTGCAAGGTGAGTGGGGGCCTCACCCTTCTGCCTCCAAGGATGAGGCCAGGCAATCCTGGGCCCCTGTGAGCCTTGGCGAGTCCCTCTCCTTGATCACCTGCAAAAAAAAAGCACATGCTGGAGAGGTTGTGGGACAAAGGAACTTTCCCATTGCTGATGGGAGTATCAGTGGGTCCAGGGTCCAACCCCTGTGGAGAGCAGTCTGGAGAACTCTCAGAAGGCTAGAAGCAGACCTACTCTATAACCCTGCAATTCGTCTCCTGGGGATAGATCCTAAGGAACCAAAGACACCCATCCATAAAAATTTGTGTGTGCCTATGTTTATAGCAGCACAATTTGTAATAGCCAAAACCCAGGTGTCCAACAACAGATGAGTGGCTGAGAAAGTTGTGGTCTATATACACAATGGAATACTACTCAGCTATTAAAAATGGTGAATTCACCTTCTTCACCTCATCTTGGATGGAGCTTGAAGGAATCATGTTAAGTGAGATAAGCCAGAAGAGAAGGATGAGTCTGGGACGATCTCACTCATAGGCAGAAGTTGAAAAATAAGAACAGGAGGGAAACACAAAACAGAACTTGGACTGGGCTTGGTGTGTTGCACTAAAGCAAAGGACTCTGGGATGGGGAGGAAAGGGTGCTCTAGGTCCTGGTGTACAATGGCGGAGGGGACCTAGGCTGGGGATGAGAGTGTTTTGCAGAAAACTAAAAGATTTTGCACATGTACCAACAACTATATTTACTGCTGACTGTAAACCATTAATCCTCCTAACAAAAATTTTCTTAATTATGAAAAACAACAACAACAAAAGCCAAGGGTGCTGAGGCCGCCACCCCAGGGGGTCATCAGGAGGCTCGCATGGGCCAAGTTAGTGTCTCCTAGCACATACTTGCGTCTCCTTGTACTCACTGCACTGTCTCCCACATGTTCACGCCCATGTGGACTCACCCCCGCAACACCCCTGCCCCCACCCCAGAGAAGAAGCTGGAAGTGTACCAGAGCATTGCAGACCTGACCGTGGGTGCCAAAGACCAGGCTGTGTTCAAGTGTGAGGTGTCGGATGAGAACGTGAGGGGCGTGTGGCTGAAGAACGGGAAGGAGCTGGTGCCTGACAGCCGCATAAAGGTGTCCCATATCGGGCGGTGAGTGCTCAAGAAGCCCCCCTGGGTGGGGAGAGGACAGACGGAGATGCAGACAGGAAGACACAGACAACGGATTCGGGTGGTAGCGCAGCTAGTTAAGCGTATGTGGTGCAAAGCGCAAAGACTGGAGTAAGGATCCCGGTTTGAGCCCCCGGCTCCCCACCTGCAGGGGAGTCGCTTCACAGGTGGTGAAGCAGGTCTGCAGGTGTCTATCTTTCTCTCCTCCTCTCTGTCTTCCCCTCCTCTCTCCATTTCTCTCTGTCCTATCCAACAACGACAACAACAATAATAACTACAACAATAAAACAACAAGGGCAACAAAAGGGAATAAATAAATAAAATAATAATAATAATAATAATTTTTGAAGCATTGTAAAGATGGACCAGAAGACATGGTAGAGACAAGTATATGGAGAAATGGAAGGTCTACTAGAGACAGAGAAAGAGGGAGACAAAAAGCAACAGGAAGAGAGATAGATTGGGGACCCCCTGCCCCCAACTTGTGACCAGGCCAAGTTGAGGTCAGCTCTGGCCCAGGGCCCCTACTCACCCCCACTCTCTTACTTCTGCCCTGAGCATCTGGGTCGGCCCATGCAGGTCCCAAGGTCACGGTAATCAGTGAGACCAGTTTGCAAGGGTCAAGCCAAGGGGACATGTCTACACTGCCTGCTTTTGAAAAGATTCATGAAAAATGATAAATGCAAAGTTAGGAAAGGAAAGGAAAGGAAAGGAAGAAAGAAAGAAAGAAGGCATTTGAGAACATCCAGGAGCCTGCATGGGACACAGGTCCCGGGGAGCCCAGACTTGGGGGGGGGGGCTCTGATGAGGCCAGAGGCTTATGGATTGGGGAGGAGATCCCCTGAGCCACCCACCATTGCTGCCCCGCAGGGTCCACAAGCTGATCATTGATGACGTCACACCTGCGGACGAGGCCGACTACAGCTTCGTGCCTGAGGGCTTTGCCTGCAACCTGTCAGCCAAGCTTCACTTCATGGGTGAGCAGGGACTCAGAGAGGGGCACCGGGACCCCGTCACTGGGCCTGCCGGTGCCCCGGTGCCACTTGTTCCCCTTTCTCTTGCAGAGGTCAAGATTGACTTTGTACCCAGGCAGGGTGAGTCTCTGGGTTCCTTTGTGGCACTTTGCAGCACCCCCGGACCCCTTCACAGAGGGAAGAAGAGTGAGAAGCCAGGAGGGAGGTGCTTAGCTCAGTACTACCACTCATGAGCGGGGGTCAGCTACCGTCTCTCGGAGCCTCAGTTTCCTCATCTCGCAAAGGGGACACTGCAGTGTCTCCTCTGAGGGCTGGCAGGAGAGATGAGACGAGATGGTGGGAGTGGGGCAGGCGGAAGAGCTCACTAGGATAGCATGCTGCTTTGCCATGTGCAACACCCAGGCTTGAGCCTGGCAGCCACCTCACTGAAAGAAGCGTCAGTGCTGTGGTCTCTTTCTCTTTTCTTTCTCTCTCTGCCTCTCTGTCTTTATTTATTTATAAAATTGAAAAACAGACAATATCAACAAAACCATAGGATAAGAGGGGTAGAATTCCACACATTTTTCTACCGCCAGAGTTCCATATCCCACCGCCATATCCATCCCCTCCACTGGAAGCTTTCCTAGAATTCTTTATCCCTCTGGGAGCATGGACCCTGGATCATTATCGGGTGCAGAAGGTGGGAGGTCTGGCTTCTGTAATTGCTTCTCCGCTTGCCTCTCTTGTCCATGTACTCACCAGACCCAAGCCTGCTTAGCTTCCGAGATTAGATTACATCGGGCGTGTTCAGGGTGGAATGGCTGTAGACGGCTTGCCTATCTTTACAAGAAAAAAAAATGCTGGGATTGAGTTATCTAAGCCATAGATGTGAGCTTGTATTATTTAATCTTTTCTGCTTTCACACCAAACTTTCACCAGGCATTTTATGTTATTTCTTTAATATTTTGTGTATTTTACTTTAATGAGAGAGATACAGACAGACACAGGGGAGAGACACCAGAGCACCGCTCGGCTCTGGATGACGGTGATTGAGCCTGGGACCTCAGAGCCTCAGGCATGAGAGTCTTTTGCAGAACCATTATGCTGTCTCCCCGGCCCTTACCAAGCACTTTACAGTATATATTTTTAATTGTATTTATTATTTTAATTTTTTATTATTTTTATATATTTATTGGATACAGACAGCCAGAAATTGAGAAGGAAGGGGGTAATAGACAGGGAGAGAGATACCTGCAGCCCTGCTTCACCACTCATGAAGCTTTCCCCCTGCAGGTGAAGACCAAGGGATCGAACCTAGGTCCTTGCACACTGTAATGTGTGCACTTAACCAGGTGCACCACCACCCGGCTCCAAGATTGTATTTATTGATTACTGAGAAAGATAAGAGAGCAAGAACCAGACATCATTCTGGTATATGTGCTGCCGGGGATCAAACTCAGAATTTCATGCTTGAGAGCCCAGTGTTTTATCCACTGCACCACCTCTCAGACCACACCAATATATATTTTTTAATATTTATTTATAAGAGAGAAAGGAGAAAGAGAGAGACTATGAATACCAAAGCATCACTCTGGCACATGCAATGCTAAGAACCAAAGTCAGGAGCTCATGCTTGATAGTCCAATGTTTTATTCACTGCATCACCTCAAACCTCTCACCAAGCATTTCACATTTCTAACTTCAGAACAATAATAGTCCACACTGAAGCGTGCTGTAAGCTGGTGCGTTCCAAACGGGGTTTACTTAAGACAAATGTCATTGAAAAAGGCTCCCGTACTAAAATCAGTTTGGGAAATATTGAACATTTACCCTGCCTCTGGTAACCCAAGAACTGGGCAAGCATGTGAAAGGGACTGAAAAATTCACCTTTGAGAAACAGGCTTGAAGGGACCAAGTGATGATGCAACGGGTAAAACACAAGTTACCGGGGGTTGGGCGGTAGCGCAGCGGGTTAAGTGCACGTGGCGTAAAGTGCAAGGACCAGCGTAAAGATCCCAGTTCAAACCCCCGGCTCCCCACCTGCAGGGGAGTCATTTCACAGGCAGTGAAGCAGGTCTGCAGGTGTCTATCTTTCTCTCCCCCTCTCTGTCTTCCCCTCCTCTCTCCATTTCTCTCTGTCCTATCCAACAACAACAACAGTAATATAATAATACCCACAACAACAATAAAACAACAAGGGCAACAAAAGGGGGAAAAATGGCCTCCAGAAGCAGTGGATTTATGGTGCAGGCACTGAGCCCCAGCAATAACCCTGGAGGCAAAAAAAAAAAAAAAAAAAACCACACACACACACAAGTTACCAAATATGAGGACCTAGGTTCAAGTCCCCACTCCCCACCTGTCATGAGTGGTGGAACAGTGCTGCTGGTGTCTCCCCCCCCCATCTCTCTCCCTCTCTCTCTTTATGTCTGTTTCTATCATAACTAAAAAATAGGTAAGTAAAGAAAGAAATAAACAAGTTTGGATTTACTTGGTCCAGGGTCTCCTCATTTATTTGCCTGGGAATCTTTTTTTTCTTCCTTGCAGGATACTGGGTATTCCCCAAACACAGTTTGAGAAATGCTACTTTAGGCCACCTGATGTCCCAGGCCTCCTGGGGATTTCCTGGGTGAAATGTTCTAGCTCTTGGCCGGGGGTACGGTGGGTGTGGTGACTGCATGGGTGTCAACGTGTGTTCCAACTCAGTGGTGTTGTTGTTTTAATTTTTTTATTATCTTTCTTTCTTTATTTATTGGGTAGAGACAGCCAGAAATCGAGAGGAGGAGAGAAGCTAGAGAGGGAGAGACACAGAGAGACGCCTGCAGACCTGCTTCACCACTCGCAAAGCTTTCCCCCTGTAGGTGGGGACCAGGGGCTCAATCCTGGGTCCTTGTGCACTGTAGCATATGCACTCAACCAGGTGCACCACCACCACCCCCCCCCCACTTTTTTTTTTTAACCAAAACACTGATTAGCTCTGGTTTATGATGGTGTGGGGGGTTGAACCTGGGACTTTGGAGCTTCAGGCATCAGAGTCTCTTTGCATAACCATTATGTTATCTACTCCTGTCCAATCTTAGCCTTTTTTGTTGTGTGTGTAAATGACATGGCTTAAACCCCAGCAGAGGCTACACTCTGTCCATTCCCCGCTCCTCCACGGGGCTGGGACCCCTGCTCATTTCTCTGACCTGGGCCATCTTCCCCCAGAACCTCCTAAGATCCACCTGGACTGCCCAGGCCGCACCCCGGACACCATTGTGGTGGTGGCTGGGAACAAGCTCCGCCTGGACGTCCCCATCTCTGGGGACCCAGCTCCCACTGTGATCTGGCAGAAGATGATCTCACAGGTACTGTGCACCTGTAAAATGGACATGTGTAGCTGGGGGCACTGGGAGCTGCTCCCCACCCAGCACTGGTCACACGGGGCTGCCCTGGGAGTGCAGGGGCTCAACTGGCTGGAGGGGGGGAATGCTGGGCAGGGTTCCCTTTGGGGTGAACTGGCCCTCTTCCCCTCTTGCTCTGTTCCCAGGGGAATAAGGCCCCTGCTGGGCCAGCCCTGGAAGCCCCAGATGATGCAGCCGCCAGTGACGAGTGGGTGTTTGATAAGAAGGTGAGGCTTCCCTGCCAAGTGGCGTCCACTCCAGCCAGGGTGAGGTCTCCAGGATGGTGCCACATGTGGTTGCTTATGCTCCTTACCCAGGCAGGGTCCCCATGGGACCCCCCACACCAACTTGGGAGTGGGTTTCTTGGGGGAACACTGTAAGAGAGGCTCCCCAGGGCATCGCTCTGTGGGCTGGTCCTCCTCCATGCACGGCTGGTACTCTCCCAGCTGGGGTCTTGCACAATAACTGTGAGTTCACATTACTCCCATTTGGCAGATTGGGAAACTGAGGCACAGAGCAATTAGAAGATTGTCTAAAGTTCTAAGATGATCCCCAAGCCCTGGCCCCATCGCCCTCACCCTGGCAGGTGCCAGATGATGGTGAAGAGATACTCGCAAAAAGCAGCTCCCCACTCCAACCTGTGCGGAACCCCCCGCCTCAGCTTGGGGACTGTTGGCTGAAACCCTGAGAGAGAGTCCCACTCAAGCTCTCCTCCACATCCCCCCCCCAGGTGCTGTGCGAGACGGAGGGCCGGGTCCGTGTGGAGACCACCAAGGACCGAAGCATCTTCACGGTTGAGGGGGCGGAGAAGGAAGATGAGGGCGTGTACATCGTCACAGTGAAGAACCCTGTGGGCGAGGACCAGGTCAACCTCACAGTCAAGGTTATCGGTATGGCCTGCTGCCCAGGGGGTCGTGGCCAGGAAGACAGAAAGGCAGCCAGGGATGGGGGGAGCATCCATTTACATGTCTAGTCTCCCACAGGCTTGGGGAGCACTCTCTCTCTGATCCATCAGGAAGACAGGGACTGGGACATAGGTGACCAGTGGAAAGCCCAAAGCTGGGGACATAGACAAGAACCACTTGCTAGAGAGATCGAGTCTGCTCTGCCTGGAGCTGTTGGTCGGGACGAAGTGAGCGGGCTGGCGCTGGGCCCGAATATATGTACGTGCACGTTCACCCTCCTCTCCAGACGTGCCGGATGCCCCTGCGGCCCCCAAGATCAGCAACGTGGGCGAGGACTCCTGCATGGTGCAGTGGGAGCCCCCGGCCTATGATGGGGGACAGCCTGTCCTGGGTGAGCTCCAGGGCTGGGTGTTGCGGGGCCATGGGGAAGGGGTGGAGGGCGCCCGGGCAGGTGCTCACACCTACTCCCCCCCCACCCCCACCCCGTGCAGGCTACATCCTGGAGCGCAAGAAGAAGAAGAGCTACCGCTGGATGCGGCTGAACTTTGACCTCCTGCGGGAGCTGAGGCACGAGGCCAGGCGCATGATCGAGGGCGTGGTGTATGAGATGCGCGTCTATGCGGTCAATGCCATTGGCATGTCCAGGCCCAGCCCGGCCTCCCAGCCCTTCATGCCCATCGGTAAGCCTGCCCGCATGAGGGACAGTGAGGGGCTTGTTCCTTACTTCACCCTCCTCCTCCCCCTCTGGAGCCACCCTGCCACATCTGGGAATCTGGGGTGTTGACAACATCTGCTTTGCAGAACTGCTCTTCAGATGCAGTGAGAACAGGGCAGGGCCTTGGTTACAGTAGAAGTTTCAGTAACAAGTATCCTATTCCTTTTTAAAAAAAGTTTCTTTTATTAAAAACTTAAAAAATATATTTATTGATTTATTCGCTTTTGTTGCCCTTGTTTTATTGTTGTAGTTATTGTTGTTATTGATGTCATTGTTGGATAAGACAGAGAGAAATGGAGAGAGGAGGGGAAGACAGAGAGGGGGAGAGAAAGATAGACATCTGCAGACCTGCTTCACTGATTGTGAAGCGACTCCCTTGGAGGTGGGGAGCTGGGGGCTCGAACTGGGATCCTTACGCTGGTCCTTGCATTTTGTGCCATGTGCACTTAACCCACTGCACTATCGTCCAACTCCCTCCTCTTTTTTTTCCTTTCTTTTTCTTTTTTGCTTCCAGGGTTATTACTGGGGTTCGGTGCCTGAATTGCACTACGAATCCACTGCTCCTGGAGGCTATTTTTTTTCCTCTTTTGTTGCCCTTGTTTATCATTATTGTTGTGATTGCTGTCGTTGTTGTTGGATAGGACAGAGAGAAATGGAGAGAGGAGGGGAAGACAGAGAGGAGGAGAGAAAGATAAGACACCTGCAGACCTGCTTTACCACCTGTGAAGTGAGTCCCCTGCAGGTGGGGAGCTGGGGGCTCAAACCGGGATCCTTATGCCAGTCCTTTCACTTTGTTCCATGTGCGCTTAACCCACTGCGCTACTGCCCGCCCCCCTGTTCCTTTTCTTTTTATTGCCATCAGGGTTATGGCTGGGGTTCAGTCCCTACGCAGTGAATCCACTGCTCCCAGTGACCATTTCCCCCCTTTTCTTTATTTGATTGGACAGAGAGAAATTGAAAGAGTAGGGGGAGACAGAGAGGGACAGAGGCAGAGAGACACCTGCAGTACTTGCTTCACAGTTTGTGAAACTTCCTTCCTTGTAGGTGGGAAGTGGGGGCTTGAACCCGGGGTCTTGCACATGGCAATGTGTGCACTGAACCAGGTGTGCCACCCCTGTCCTCTCCCTCATTCCCTTTCTACAGGGATCTGTCACATGGGGACACCTTCGCCATATCCTGTTCTCAGTATTTATTCTTTGATGCATCTTTCCTTAATCATAGTTCTAACTGCTGTTGACTGTTGAAAGATTTATTTGTGCTGGGAGGTAGCATAATGGTTATGCAAAGAGACTTTCATGCCTGAGGCTCCAAGGTCCCAGGTTCAATCCCCAGCACCACCATAAGCCGGAGCTGAGCAGAACTCTTGTCGTTCACTGTCCTTGTGCTTAGCACCACATGTGCTTAACCTGCTGTGCTACCACCCGACTTCCCCTCTTTCACTGTTCTTATCTCTCATTAAAATAAATTTTAAAATAATAAAAATGGGGATTGGGCTGTAGCACAGTGGGTTAAGTGCACATGGCACGAAACTTGAGGACCAGCATAAGGATCCCAGTTCAAGCCCCTGGCTCCCCACTTGCAGGGGAGTCAATTCGCAAGTGGTGAAGCAAAAGTCTGTAGGTGTCTGTTTTTCTCTACCCATCTCTGTCTTCCCCCCCCTTTCTCCATTTTTCTCTGTTCTATCTGGCAACAACAACATCAATAACAACAATAATTATAACCACAATGATAAAAACAAGGACAACAAAAAGGGAAAATAAATAAAATATTTAATAATAATAATAAAAACATTTTTAAAAATTTTAAAGAATTATTCGGGAGTCGGGTGGTAGCACAGCGGGTTAAGATGTGACATGAAGTGCAAGGACCGGCATAAGGATCCCGGTTCAAGCCCCCGGCTCTCCACCTGCAGGGGAGTCGCTTCACAAGCAGTGAAGCAGGTCTGCAGGTATCTATCTTTCTCTCCTCCCTCTCTGTCTCCCCTCCTCTCTCAATTTCTCTCTGTCCTATCCAACGACAGAAGCAACAACAACAATAATAACAATAACTACAACAATGATAAAAACAACAAGGGCAACAGAAGGGGAAAAAATGGTCTCCAGGAGCAGTGGATTCATGGTGCAGGCACCAAGCCCCGGCAATAACCCTGGAGGCAAAAAAAAATTATTCATTTTTGCCAAAGAGATTAGGGCCCCACTGAGTTCTGGCATGTGTGTGTGCTGAGGATGGAGCCCAGGACCCCAGGCATGCAAGTCCTGTGCTCTGCTGCTGTGCCTCTCCCTGGCCCCAGTTTGTTTTTATGACTATTGATAGAAACATGTATTTTAATGGAGTCAAATATTTCCTTTAAAAAAACTTAATTTTTTTTTTTTTTTGCCTCCATGGTTATTGCTGGGGCTTGGTGCCAGCACCACGAATCCACTGCTCCTGGAGGCAACTTTTTTCCTTTTTGTTGCCCTTGTTATTTTATTGTTGTTGTGGGTATTATATTATTATTGTTGTTGTTGGATAGGAGATAGGACAGAGAGAAATGGAGAAAGGAGGGGAAGACAGAGGGGGGGAGAGAAAGACACCTGCAGACCTGCTTTACCACCTGTGAAGTGACCCCCCCTGCAGGTGGGGAGCCAGGGGCTCGAACCGGGATCCTTGCTCTTCGCGCCATGTGCGCTTAGCCCGCTGCACTACCACCCGACCCCCACACTTCTTTCTTTCTTTTTTTTAAAGCAATTTATGAAAGGAGAGAATCCGAGTAGCATTCTAATGTCTGTGCTACCACAAGTTGAACTCGGTAGCTTATGCTTGAGTCTAGTGTTTTGTCCTGAACCTCAAGCCTACATTTCTTTTTAAGATTTAATGATTATGAAAGAGAATGAGAGGGCTGGAGAGATAGCATGATGGATATGTTTAAAAAAAAAAAAACTTTCATGCCCCAGCACCACCGTAAGCCAGAGCTGAGCAGTACTCTGGTAAAAAAAAAAATAAAGGTGGGGAGGGGCAGGCAGTAACGCAGTGGGTTAAGCGCACATGGCGCCAAGCGCAAGGATCGGTGTAATGATCCTGGTTCGAGCCCCTGGCTTCCTACCTGCAGAGGGGTCACTTCACAAGCGGTGAAGCAGGTCTGCAGGTGTCTTTCTCTCCCCCCTCTCGATTTCTCTCTGTCCTATCCAACAACAATAACAAGGGCAACAAAAAATGGAAAAAAAAATGGCCTCCAGGAACAGTGGATTTGTAGTGCAGCGACCAAGCCCCAGTGATAACCTTGGAGGCAAATAATAATAATGGAAAGTTAATTTTGAAAAAAGTGAGCAAAATAGTAAAACAGCTTCCTTAGTGCACTGCTTTACCATGTGCATGACCCAGGTTCAAGCCTGGCCTTCACCACATTGAAGGAAACTTCAGAAGGAAGCAGGGGACTCTTTCACTCTCTTTGCTCTTCTGTCTCTAGCTGGAGACAGAGACAGATACCAGGGCACCACTCAGTCTCAGGTATGCATGTCCTGTGCTCCACCAGGCTGAACTATCTCCCAACCCTGGAACCGAATTATCTTTTCAAATGCTTGTGAGCCAGCACAGGTCGGGGGGGGGCTTCCTCCATGATCGGCAGCCGCCTGGGGTACTGGGTCCTGTCCTTTGGCTTCCCTGATGGGTGCAGCACCTCCCTCTGACGCACCTCCCACCTCCCATCTGTCCAGGCCCCCCCAGTGAGCCCACCCATCTGGCAGTGGAAGATGTGTCTGACACTACCGTCTCCCTCAAATGGCGGGCCCCGGAGCGCATGGGGGCTGGCGGCTTAGATGGCTACAGCGTGGAGTACTGCCAGGAGGGCGGTGAGTGTCCCTGCACTGAGCCCCCGCACCCCTGCCACCTGCTCAGCCTGTGTGTGTGTGTGTGTGGGGGGGGTTTTCTCCCAGCAGAGGCTGACGCTGTGCCACCCCCAGGCTCCGAGTGGGTGGCAGCCCTGCAGGGCCTGACCGACCACACCTCCCTGCTGGTGAAGGACCTACCCACGGGCGCACGGCTGCTCTTCCGTGTGCAGGCCCACAATATGGCGGGTCCCGGTGCCCCTGCCACCACCAAGGAGCCCGTGACGGTGCAGGAGATTCTGCGTGAGTGGTCACTCTGGGCAGGGATGGCAGGGACAGTGGGGTAGGGCTCTAGAGCAGGAAAAATGCATCGAGTGCCTCTAGTGGCTCTGAGGTGTTCTGTCTGCCCCTAAAGACTAAGGTGGACACTGATCTCTGCTCTCTGCAACGGTCAGTCTTGGGAGGATGTACTGCATGAAGTGGAGGCAGCCCACGGGGGTGCAAAGGGTCCACAAGTCTCTGCCTGAAGACTGGCCTGTGATTTACTTGCTGTGTGGCCTCAAACAAGTGACATACTGTCTCTGATCCTTGCCTCTTAACAACTGTGCAGTGAGGCTCAGGAGGAAGTTTTTCTTTTTAATATTTATTTATTCTCTTTTGTTGCCCTTGTTATTTTATTGTTGTAGTTATTATTGTTGTTACTGATGTTAGATAGGACAGAGAGAAATGGAGAGAGGAGGGGAAGACAAAGAGGGGGAGAGATAGGCACCTGCAGACCTGCTTCACCGCTTGTGAAGCGACTCCCCTGCAGGTGGGGAGCCGGGGGCTTGAACTGGGATCCTTACACCCAGTCCTTGCACTTTGTGCCACCTGTGATACAGCCCAACTTCCTTTTTTTTTTTTTTTTTTTTTTAACCAGAGCGTTGCTCAGCTCTGGCCTATGGTGGTGCTGGGGATTGAACCGGGGAGCTTTGGTGCCTCAAGCATGAAAGTCTTTTTGCGGGAGTCAGGCAGTAGCGCAGCAGGTTAAGCGCAGGTGGCAGAAAGTCTTTTCGCATAACCGTTATGCTGTCTCCCCACCCCCCACCCCCAGTTGTTTGGAGTCGGATAGATGGAGGGAAGGCCCACAGGCAGCCTTTGCACCCTGGAGCTCCTGATCACTGCCCTTTATGTCCCCCCAGAGCGGCCTCGGCTCCAGCTGCCCAGGCACCTGCGCCAGACCATCCAGAGGAAGGTCGGAGAGCCTGTGAACCTACTCATCCCTTTCCAGGTGGGACAGCGCCTGCCTCCCCCACAATCCCCCGCGCGGGGAGGTCCTTGCCCAGTGGTGGCTGTGACCCAGGCTGGGGGCTGAACTGTCCACTCCCACAGGGCAAGCCCCGGCCTCAGGTGAGCTGGACCAAAGAGGGGCAGCCGCTGTCTGGCGAGGAAGTGAGCATTCGCAACAGCCCCACCGATACCATCCTGTTCATCCGGGCTGCACACCGTGCCCACTCAGGCACCTACCAGGTGGCCGTGCGCATCGAGAACATGGAGGACAAGGCCGTGCTGGTCCTGCAGGTCATTGGTGCGTGCCGCCTGTGCTCTGCGTCTGACCTGAGCCAAACCTGGGGGTCCTTATCCAGGGTACCCAAAGCCCCTGGGGACGTGGTGGGCGGCTGCCGGGAGTGTGGGGTTCCACCCGGACCTGTTTCCTGCAGACAAGCCAAGTCCCCCCCGGGACATACGGGTGACAGAGGCGTGGGGCTTCAATGTGGCCCTGGAGTGGAAGCCGCCCCAGGATGATGGCAACACAGAGATCTTGGGCTATACAGTTCAGAAAGCTGACAAGAAGACCATGGTGAGCCCGGGGTCCTAGGGTCCTCCCAGAAGCAACTCTCAAGGTGGGGGTGCTAACAGACCCAGGCGCCTTGCCTACCCGGCATCAGAACGGACTTGCCACGCACCCTCTCCTCTCTCATCCCTGGGTCCTCCTATGTTTGGAGTGCTACCCAAGAGCTCCCCTCCCCGCCAGGAGTGGTTCACTGTCCTGGAGCATTATCGCCGCACCCACTGCGTGGTATCAGAGCTTATCATTGGCAATGGGTACTACTTCCGGGTCATTAGCCATAACATCGTGGGACCTAGCGACACAGCTGCCACCACCAAGGAGCCCGTGTTTATCCCTAGACCAGGTGCTGTACCCTCACCCTTGACCCCTTGGGCTGGGTGACGGGAGGCAGTGGGGTCAGAGAAGGGAGCCTGACTTGGTACCATGTCTGATGACCCACAGGCATCACGTATGAGCCACCTGACTACAAGGTCCTGGATTTCTCTGAGGCCCCCAGCTTCACCCACCCTCTGGTGAACCGCTCAGTCATCGCTGGCTACAACGCTACCCTCTCCTGTGCTGTCCGGGGGAGTCCCAAGGTACAGAAGCTTGGGCCCCAGTTCTCCTGGTAGAGAACCTCTTTGCCTTTCTCGACGGGGCCTGGCACACTGACTGTCCCCAGCCTTGGGCCTGATGCGACACACAGCAGTCTCTGGGAGCCTGCCAGGGTCCTTCTCCAGCTGAAACGGCCTCCCTCCTGCTGACTTACAGCCCAAGATCTCCTGGCTGAAGAACGGGTTGGACCTGGGAGAAGACGCCCGCTTCCGCATGTTCAGCAAGCAGGGCGTGCTGACCCTGGAGATCAGGAAGCCCTGTCCCTTTGATGGGGGTGTGTACGTCTGCAGGGCCACCAACATGCAAGGCGAGGCGCAGTGTGAGTGCCGCCTGGAGGTGCGAGGTGAGCAGCCCCCTGGGGCCTGGGGTGGTGGAGGCAAGGCACCCTCCCCAGCTGTTGAGAAGGCTGTTCTGGCTGGAAGGGCAACGGCCCTGCCCTGTGCGAGGTAGCGGCTCTGCACTCCTCCTGCAAAGTCGAGGCTGGGCCGGGGAGGGCACCTGGTGCTTGAAGGTGCCATGTGCCTGGCGGGACTTCCTTCTCCCCACAGTGCCTCAGTGACCTGACCGGTTCTCCAGGACGGCCAGGTATGTGCTCAGTTATTTATCATCACCAGGATTATTGCGGGGGTTTGGTGCCTGTCTCTACACTCCCTTCTTTTTATTTGCTAGGACAGAGAGAAACTGAGAGGGGAGGGTAAGATGGAAAGGATGGGAGACACCTGTCTGACCACTTGTGAAGAGTCCCCCCTGCAGGTGGGGAGTGGGGCCTTGAACCCAGGTCCTTGTGCGGGACAGTGCGCATGCTCTACTGGGTATGCTGTTGCCCAGCCTCCACATATGTGCTCTTGACCACCAGCACCCAGGGCCCAAAGTAGGCTATGTCCAGGTCCTTGGTCCTGGGGTAGTCATCAAGAAATAGGGGTGCAGAAGGTATGTTGCTTCTTCACAAGGGCATTTATAGGGGGCCAGGCGGTAGCGCAGCGAGTTAAGCTCACAAGTACATCTGTGTCCCAGGAGCCACTGGATACCACCAAGGCACCAGGAACCTGGAAGCTGGACCAGCCACCTTCTTACTGCTGGATATGTGTGTGTAAACGCGTGCATGTTTCCTTGGGATGGTGTAGTTAGAAGCAGGCCCTGTGCAGATGGTACCGTCAGAGCTCCTGCTGGGGACCCTTCTTTTTGGGAGCAGAGTGGGTGGGCTCAGGAAGTGGTGGCTGGGGTGAGCCTTTTTGACCTGCTCTGTCTTCTTGATGTGGAAGGGTAATAAACGTTGCTGCCTGCATGGAGAACTGATTGCTCTCCACCCGGTGTGCCTGTTCTCCCCGCGAGCACAGGGACGTGGACCTGCTCTGCAGCCACAGGACTGTCTCCTGTGCAAAGATGGGTCGTGGTTTTCCCGACAAGCCAGTATAACTGGAGGCAGGTGTCCTGTCCCCAGGCTGTTACACGGGGCAGAGTGGGGTCCTAGCTCAGTCAAGTACTGACTGATGCTGGCAGTGGGAGTGCAGGGAGGACGTTTCCCAAGCCATGAAGCAGGTCTGCAGGTTTCTCTCTTTCTATCTCCCCCCCTGAAATTCTGTCCTACATAGTAAAAGTAGAAAGAGAGGGAGAGGGAGAGGGAGAGAGAAAGTGAGAGAAAAGGAAAAAATGGCCACCAGGAACAGGAGCAGTGGATTCATAGTGCTGGCAAGTAGCCTCAGAGATAACCCTGGAGGCAAACAAAGAAATGAAAAGGGAAGGGAGAAAGGAAAGAAGAGAGAGGGAGAGAGGGAGGGAGGGAGGCCAGCCAGGTGGTGGCATAAAGGACCTAGGTTCATGTCCTCAGTTGCCACCCATAGGGGGAAAGCTTCCTGAGTGTGGAAGTAGTGGTGAGGGCATCTCTCCTCTCCCTTTATCTCCCCTTTCCCTCTTGATTTCTCTCTGTATCCAATAAATAAGAATAAAATATTTTTTAAAAAAGAAAGAGGGAAAAAATAGCCCACTGCTGCTGGAAGGAGCCCGTCTCCGACTCTCACATGAGGAAAGGAGTTAGTGATGGACACACGGCCGCAGCAGGGCTGGAAACCAGGAACACTCCACACAGCCTGGTCTCGGAGTTCTACCTGGCCCCGGCCTGGGTTCTTCCTGTGGCTAAACTGATCCCTGCCCAGTTCACAGCCCAGCAGGCTGCTCCCACTCTCGGCCAGTTTACAGCACAGCAGCCCTGGTGGGTGTGGCCTCCATGCTCCGGCCTGGACGCCCTCAGAGTTCAGGGGCTGCCTTCCTCGGACCCGCGCTGAAAAAGGCACCACTTAATACCAGGCAGGCGGAAGCCAGAGGGGACTTAAGGGACATTTATTTCACATCCACTCTTCTGTACATTTTCTATAAATAACGTGGGGCTGAAATATTTACATGGATCTCCTGCCCATGCCACACCGTCCTTCCTTCTGGCACCCAGGGCTGGAGTCGGGCAGCACAAGGTGCACGCTGAGTGTGGCCTCTGGGTAGGACATCTAGTGGTGCTGGGACTCTCCTACTCCCAGCCAGCATGTTTTATCAGTCAAAGGTGAGGCTGATCAGAGGGGAATCACTGCTCAGCATGAAGCAGCCCAAGGTCCTGCTTCAGCTGATGCCAGTCAGGGAAATGTGTGAGGAAGCGGGAGGTGGGAGGTGGGGGGCTCACCCCTCCCTTAGCTCTTCCTCCCTTTCCCTCTGAGGGGACAGGCCCCAAACTTCCCACTGGCACAGTGGACTCAGAGTAGGGTCCTGCCCTGCAGGGTTAACATGCCAAGGACATGGGACCACAAAACAAATTGTCTCAAGGACACACAATGCAGGCTTCTGCCGGCCCAGAATAAGTCCTTTAGAAGTCACTGACCCAACACACACATATACACTCTCTCTCCCTCTCCCTCTGTGGGGATAATAGGCTGAACTTCTGGAAAGTGAGGGGGAGAAGGTGAAAAGGACTAGCTAAGCCCTGTGACACACACTAAGACACACTGAGAGACACAGAACTGGAACCCAACTAAGCCACAGGGAGGGGCTGGCAGAGAACACACGTGTCGGCCATAGCAGTGTGGTGCACGTGGGATGGCGGCCCCGGCTGGGGTGGCCTGGAGCCCTCTCCGTTAGCTTGACACAGGTCGGGGTGGGGTTCTGAGATCCTCCTCACTGCTACGAACCGCAGCCACATACGAGAAGAGACACAACACAGAGTAGCAGATCTCATGAGCCTAGAGGAGAGAGAAAACCAGGTGGGTTGGCCACACCCAGTAAGGCCTCAGAGCTGGCTGGAGGGAGAGGGGACCAATCTGCGTGGCTCTCTGGGGGCTGAGAGACTGGACTCAACTCCAGGGGCAGCGAGAGGGTGTTAGGCTCAGGGGCTATCCCTAGCCTCCCTCCCTCTACACCTGTCTGGAGGTCCCCAGGGAGCCCTGCGCAGCCTGGGGGCGGCAGAGCTGGCCAGGCGAGCAGCACACTCACCATTGGTGTCTTGTACTTGTGGCTCACCACTTCTTTAATTTCAGGAACTAAAACCGGACGGGCAAGAGACAAAACAGAGAGGTCAAAACTAAGAGTGACAGTGTCAGGCTCCCCAGGCAGCAGCGCCTGGCAGCTGGGTCTCTCCCCTTCCCCTCAGCGGTGGCCTCTCCCAACAGCTGCTATGGTCCAGTGGCTGCTGGAGAGCCCTGCTGGATGGGAGGCCGCAGCTCCCCCGAGTCCTCATAGGCCCTGGAGGTCTGCAGCAGCTCTGGGCTCCCTCACTTCTGTGAGGGGACTCCTCCACGCCCACGGAAGCCGCAGTCTGGGTGCAGCAGGTCAGCAGGTTGGCCCCTCACCAGCCCAGTCCAGGGCCCCAAGGAGCCACAATGGGGCTCTCCAGACTGGGGCAGTGCCTCACCTTGCTGAGATGCCCGACAACTTGTCCCTGTCACCAGCCTGCTGGTATTAAACATGGTCCCCTGCTCCCGACCCCTACACGGAGGGGTCTGAGGCTAGAGGAAGGAGTGGCATGACCCTAAACCCACTGGACCTGTCCGGGTCCTTCCCTGAGTGGCAGGAGAGGCCCAGACCTGCCGTGTGAGGGAGAGCGTCGAAGGGCTCTGGAGCAGACACACTGAGCGGAGGGACAGGCGAGTACAGCACCCAGGAGCAGGGACAGGGAGCATCAGGCACACACACAGTCCACAGCCCAGGATGCAAGACCAAGAGTCACCCCTGCCCAGCCATGCAGGGCTTCCGCTGGGCCAGAGGAAGGAGCGAGGCCCCCAGGCTCAGCCAGCATCGGGTCCCCAAGACTGGGAGCAGAGGGGCGTGGTATCCCCCCGGGTGGGGGACGAAAAGGTAAGAGGAGAGTTGGTCACGGCTTCTTCTGACCCTGGGAGGGAGAACTGGGTGGGGAGGTGGGGAGTGCAGGAGCACAGGTAACAGGGGATAAACTCAGGGCCTTCTCCTGAGCTGGAAGAGTACCCCAAACATCCCTCAGGCAGAAGAGAGAGTGGAGCACACGAGGGGAGAACTCAGCTCCTAAGAGGACGGGGGGGGGGGGGGGGGCAGGGAGGGCAAGGGGGCAGACAAACTGGCAATGTGAGCAGCTGGCTGGATGACGGAAGGACCCGGCCCGCCCGCCCGCCCGCCCGCCACAGGGCCCAAGGCCGGGGCCCGGGCAGAGGCAGCACAGCCGAGCTGCGGTCACTTTACCTGCTGGAGAAGGAAGGTTTTCATAGCAGCGATGAGGGGCAGAGAATGAAGCACAGACACAGCAGGAACTCAAAGCCCCAGGGTGAGGACCCTCTGGGCCACTCCTCAGCCCGGGGCTGGGGGACGCCTGGCTCCCAGGCCCCCCTCTCCCACTACAACTGCCCCTCTAGGCTTCTCTGCCCGCTTAGAGTGAGTCTGTCTGTCCCACCCACCATAAAAGCCAGAGTGGCACCAGGGCTGGGAAGGGCTGCTCGGGTCGAGGGATGGCAGCAGGCGACATGACACAGCAGAGCACGGGGAGCGCCGGCTGCCCGCATAGGGGATGGTGGCCCCAGCTCTCTGAGCCTCTGGAGCACTGTCAGTGAGACCCAGCGGCCTCTGGCTGTCCTTTCTCTGGCCCTCTCTTCCCTGGGTGGGCCCTGGTCCTCCCTGCGGCTCCTGCCCTCCCTGCAGGGCCGCACCTCTCTGCCTCCATTCCCACCTCTGGAGCTCCGAGGTTTGAGTTACTGCCGTGAGAGTCCAGACCTAAGAGCAAAATAGTGTAATTACCAAATTCCTCCAGGACAAAGACGCCTCGAACTGTATTGCACTTTTTAATGTGATTCAGCTCTATGAAAACCTGCAAGAGAGGGAGGGAGGGAGGGTGGGGTGAGGCCGGGAGCTCCTGCCTAGCCCCACAGAGCCTGCTCTCCCAACTACAGCCCCACCGCACGCAGAACACCTAGGTTCCCGAAAGGAGGACAGAAGAATCCACACACGCGTGCACGCACACGCACCACACGCAACTCAAAAGCGCTAAGAAGCGAAGAAAGCAGAAAGGGCGTGTACCTTCCGCTCCTGGCCGGAGGAGAAAGCATGGGAGAGAAATGAAGGCGTTAGTTTTAATGGTCAAACCCAACCCAAAGGCCCCTCTGCTGGCCTGGGCTGCCCACCCATATCTCATGCCCAGGGCAGTGCTGGTAGGGTACTGTGCCCCGGGTGGGCCCCCCTCACGCAGCCCGTTGGCTCTACCCTTCCATGCATCCTCCTCCGGCGCAGAGGGCTGGCACGGGCACAAAGCTCCCCTCGGACTGTCCTTGGGGTGGGAGGTGTTGGAGTCTTCCTTGCAACAGGATCCAGGCTCTCCCGGGAAGCACACGGCGATAACCACCACGGCTACTGCTCAGGAGCGCCCGCTTGGGGCACTGTCTGTGGCCCTGCCTCTGTGGGTCTAGCATTTCCCTCCCTGCCGCTGCATGGATGAGCACAGTCTGCCCGCGGACTTAGCAGCAGGGCTCTGAACCTGGCTGCGTTCTAGCTCGAGTCCAGGTTTCTCCTACCGGCTCTGCCAACATGGCTAACTCCACCCATCGGGGAGGAGGGCTTCCTTAATCTGGCACGGTAGGGCTGGGACCCTGAAGGCCCCCCCATCTCACTGTCAGTCAGGGGGGACTCCCTGTCTCTGGGGGACCTCTTGTTCTCTGGGGCAAAGCCTTCAGCAACAGGTTGGTCGGCACATGCTTCATGACGGCCACTGCAGTTATTTGAAAGAGGCTTTTGGCGGATAGGGACACCTGGAAGAAGGGAGGGCTTAACATGATCCTTTCTTCAGAAGGTGAGGTGTCAGGGAAAAGCCACTAAAATATAAGCATGTGAAGATGACTCCTCTTGATGTGCCCAGAAAAGTAGCCAAGCAGGCCTGACCTCATACTTCACAGACTGAGCCTCTCTCTGGGATGCTCCTGGGCCTTGAGTGTACACTGAGCATATTCCTATCCTGACAACAGACAGGTAACTGCAAATACATTGCCAGGACGCCTGAGCAAATGCTTCCCCCACATCACAGCTGCTGGGCTAGACTCCAGAAAGAGAGATCACTGAAATGGCGCATGGAGAGAGAAGGCCACAGAACCCGAAGGGTCATCTCCCTGGGTGCCTGCTGCTTCAAGGAGCTCTGGCTCAGAAGCTCAAGGAGGTGGCCCAGGAGGGGCAGGAAGGCACTTGTGTGAAGAGTCAGAATGGGGAACGGCCCGGGATGCTGCGCTGGCCTCAGAAAGGAATTAACGTAAGGGAGGTCCACTGAGAGAAAAAGTAACACTGTGTTAGAAGACCAAGAAGGAAAACAAAACACAAAGAGTCAGCTGCTATGATGGAAGCACAATGAGCGAAAAGATATCTCCTGAGATGCTCCCCAGTCAAGAGAGGGACCCTGGGGCAGAGCTGGGGGTGGGGGCAGCCCAGAGGAGGGAAGAGAACAGGAAGAAGAAGAATCAGCAGGAGAAGAAAGCAAACCAACACGCACAATCCAGAAGGAACAGAGATACGCGCACACAACGAGCGACACACACGCCAGGGACACGCCGGGAGGGCGCTGGTCTAGACTCTCGGAAGCGGAACCACCAAGCGGAAGCACACCCTGGGGTTGGGGGGAGTGGACGCTGCGGAGAAGGGCCAAGGGAGACGCTCCCACTCACACTGCTGCATCTAACAGTGGGGGGCAGGGGAGCCCAGCCACACAGCTGCATCTCCAGGGAGGTCCGTCCCCAACAGTGTTGTACCCTCCCCTTTGCTCTGCTTTCTCCCAGCTCCGGCTGCTGCAGTCCCCCCACAGGCCCCGTCTCATGCTCCCCGGGGACGCCTGAGGGGCTGGACACTGGTCCCTACTGTGCATGGAACCACGGGGCCGGGAGCCGTGTGCCACCGTTCGTACCTACCTGGTTGTGCATGAACTTGAGGTTGATCCCTTCTAGGGTGACCTGCAGCAGGCCACCCTCGCCAGTCTTCATGTCCTGCACAGGGAACTCGCCACCGAGCTCCGGTCCTGTGAGGAAGGAGGCGATCAGTTCCGTGAGGAGGTGGGAGCTCCACAGTCTGGCCACCTTGCTGGGCCCCTGCCCTCCGCAGGACTGACGGGGACAAGGGCATCATCTCTTCTCTCACCAGGTTTGATGCTCTGCTGGCGGGCGGCAGCACGCTCCATGCTGTCTTTCACGCAATAGTACAGCTCACGACACTGCGGCACAAGAGGGGACAGTCAGTTGTGCCGCCACACCAGCCTCCCCCAGTCTAGTCCCTGCTCTGGGCACCACAGCTGCTGACGGCTTCCCCAAGGCCAGGCCCCTAAGGGCTGCTGCCCACAGCCCCCTCTCCCAGCAGCCTGAGGTCAGAGTAGGGTTCCAGGTGGGGATTCTGACGTTCCACCTTCCCTGACAGAAATGCAGCCCTCCCCAACCCCTGGGCCCCACCCCTCTGCACAGGTACCTTCTTGGTGTAGAACTTGTTGAGTTGCGTCTCCGAGCCATTCCTGCGCCACAAGCACAGCACCTTGGTCTTGGGACAGTAGGTCATGTTGATGAGCTTCTCGTACCACCAACGCTCATACACCGTCCCGATGTTGCTTCTCAGCACCACGCAGTCGTCACACACCTGGCGGTGAAGGGGGCACGGCGTGCTGCAGGGGCTCTGCCAGGCTCCTCTACGCAGGGGAGGGGGTGGGGGCGGCCCTGGAGCAGGCTCGGCCCTGTTCCCTCAGTCCCCCTCAGGGAGAGGGACATATACAGCACTTCTGGGCATAACATGTCCACCAGGCTTATTTATCTATTTAAATTTTTTTAAATTTATTTTATTTCAATGAGAGAGAGGCCGAGAAAGACACATACACCAGAGCACTGCCCAGCTCTGGCTTACAGTGGTGCTGGGGATGAACTGGAATTCAGAGCTGCAGGCATGAAAGTCTTTTTGCGTGGTCCAGGAGGTGGCATAGTGATAAAGCCTTGGACTCTCAAGCATGAGGTCCCGAGTTCGATCCCCGGCAGCACATGTGCCAGAGTGATGTCTGGTTCTTTCTCTCTCTTCCTATCTTTCTCCTAAATAAATAAAATCTTTATTAAAAAAAAGTTTTTTTTGCATAACCCTTATGCTGTCTCCCGTAGCCAGGCATAAACATTTGTTTTTAAAAAATAATTACATAAAAAATTTACATAAGGGCTAGGTGATGGTGCACCTGGTTGAGCACACATGTTATAGCGTTGATTCAAGGACAAGGGTTCAAGCCTCCAGTCCCCAAGAGCAGTGAAGCAGTGCTGCAGGTGTGTGTCCCCCTCCGCTTTCCCTCTTTAAAAAAAAAATTTTTTACTATTTTTTTTATTTATAAAAATCAAACACCGACAAAACCATAGGATAAGAGGGGTACAACTCCACACAATTCCCACCACCAGAATTCCGTATCCCATATCCTCCCTTGATAGCTTTCCTATTCTTTATCCCTCTGGGAGTATGGACCCAAGGTCATTGTGGGACGCAGAAGGTGGAAGGTCTGGCTTCTGTAATTGCTTCCCCGCTGAACATGGGTGTTGGCAGGTCGATCCATACTCCCAGCCTGTCTCTCTCTTTCCCTAGTAGGGCAAGGTCCTGGGGAATCGGAGCTCCAGGACACATTGGTGGGATCCACTTTCCCTCTTAACTTCTCTCTGCTTTTATCCTTATTAATTACATAAATGGCACATGGACAGTGCCTGCTGCAAAACCATAAGGTGATACCAATGAAAAGGCATTTACTGCCCTTGCATTTACTGCCCATCTAATCTGATGGCTTCTGTGATTACAGAGGGTACTACCACACACAGTGGTTACTGCCACAGACTGCCTTGGCTGAGATCTCTTCCTTAGCTGTGTCATCTCAAGCAAGTTCATTGCGTTTGCCTTTGCTCAAATGTGAGGTTAAGATGAGGAGACGAGTAGTCTCATGAAATTACTGTGAATATGAAATCAGTCAATGTACACAAAACACTTAGAACAAATCCAGGCCCACAGAAAGTGTCCTAGTGAGCTCGTGAGACAGCTCAGACAGAAGGGCGTTTGCTTTGTCATGTGTGCCACCCAGGTTTGTGCCCAGCCTCCAGTATATTCGGGGAAGCTTCAGCGCTACAGTTTCCTGCCCTCCCTCCCTTTTTCTGTCTCAATCTCTCTTTTTCTATCTGATAAAGTTGGCCCAGAGCAGTGAAACCCTGGTTAGTAACAAACTAAAACAAGAACAAAAGTGTCCAGTAGTTATACAACACCAATATGATATAAGAAATAGAGGGAGATGCCTGGGAGGTGGCACAGTAGAGAAAGTGTTGGATTCACAAGTTTGATCCCCAGCACTGCATTTTCCACAGTAAGTAGTGCTCTAGTTCTCTCTCAATAGTTAAAAAAAAACACACAAAAAGCTGACGTATATATGCTCTTTCCCAGATTTATTGATTTATTAAGATGAGAGAGAGAAAGAGAAAACACCAGAGCATCACTCTGCCACATGCAATGCAGGGATTGAACTGGGGACCTCATGCTTTTTGAAGTCCAAAGTTCTAGATACTGTTCTACCTCTTGGGCCTCATAAATAAACCTACTAAAAATAGCATGCTGTCCTACTGCCTGACTCCCAGGTCATTTTTATTTTTAATACAGTGCTGGGGATTGAACTCAGGGCCTCACACATGTGCAGTAATGCTGAGTCAGCTTCCTGATTCAATTTTCTCCCTCTCTCTCTCCCTCTCTCTCTCTCTCTCTCACACACACATACACACACACACACACACACACACACACACACACACACACACACTTTTGAGACAGAGACACACCATCCATGAATCTATGAAGTATTCCTCCTTTTTCATCCTTGGCACTGCCCATGGTCTCCCATGTGGTTCTGAGGCTTGAACCTAGATTGGGCCCTCCTCAATCGCTATCGAACAGGCCATGGCCGGTGCGCCGCTATGTTCCATCGCTGGGGAGCCAGAGACGACCCAAACTGCCCCTGCGGCTACAGACAGACTATGACCCACATAGTCAACGACTGCCACCTCTCCAGATTCAAAGGAGGTCTCGAAACTTTACATCAGGCTCAACCTGCCGCTGTTGACTGGCTACGGAAGAAGGGCAAATGCTAGAAGAAGAAGAGTCTCCCCATTTGGTTCTGCTATCTAACCACCTCCAAGCCTTGCACTTTTGTCTCTGTGGGCCTCTCAAGTGGTGTTGGGGATTGGACTCAGGGTCTCATGCATGAAAGGGAGGCATTATACCACTGAGTCATGCCCCTGCCCCGGATGAAAGCTTTTACTACGTACGCTGCTTTACTTTCATAATTAAGGAGGGTCTGTACATTTTTGCACATCGCTATCTGGCTGATTGGGCATCCAGCGGGCTGTGCGAGGGGAAGGGCCAAGGTGACCTCACAGTAGCCAACTGATGATGGGCCTGGCAGGGCAGTACTTAGAGGGTGAGGCACCCAGGAAGTGATGGGTCCACACCAAACTCCCAGGGCTTCATATGAGGTGCCTCTTAGTAGTGATGAGAGAGAGAGGCATATGCTTAAAGGAATCATCTGGAGAGGTTTATCTTTGTAAGGACAAGACAAAGGGCAAGAATCACCTGAAAGTCGCTGCCACAAATTCTAATATTCTGCAGTGACATCTGCGCATGTGCTTGTGCCCTGGCTCCCATCAATAAACCCCGATGTTGTGGGTGTGAAAATCTAATTCACCTAAACTTAACAGAAACACTTACAAACCTTGAAATTTTACTATGTTATAGAAAAGTTGCATTTGGCCCTTCTGGGTACTTAGGAGAGACCTTAATTTAGAATTAATAATACAGAAATAAAAATATGGTCAACTTGCTTTACAATCCTGGAGTAAGGCAGGATGTTTCTTTTTTTTTTTTTTTTTTTTGGCAGGAGGTTTCTAACTGTGACTCAAAATCCAGGAGCCATAAAGGCAACGACGAATTCAACTACATGAAAAAAAAAGTACAAAAGAAATCTGCATGATGAGGGGGCTGGGTGGTAGCACAGTGGGTTAAGCGCACATGGCATAAAGTGCATGGACCGGCACAAGGGTCCTGGTTTGAGTCCCTGGCTCCCTATCTGTAGGATGTTTGTTTCACACAAATGGTGAAGCAGGTCTGCAGGTGTCTATCATTCTCTCCCCTTCTCTGACTTCCCCTCCTCTCTTGATTTCTCTCTGTTTTATCCAACAACAACAACAGCAATAACAACAACAAGGACAACAAAAAATGGGGAAAATATCTTTCAGGAGTAGTGGGTTCATAGTGCAGGCACCAAGCCCCCGCAATAACCCTGGAGGCAAAATAAAAATATGCATGATGGGGTGGAGGCTTCTGAGTCCCAAGTTCAATCCCCTGCACCACCACAAGCCAGAGTTAAGTAAGCAATGCTCAAGAAAGGAAGGAAGGAAGGAAGGAAGGAAGGAAGGAAGGAAGGAAGGGAGGAAGAAAGTAGAAAAGAAAAAAGGAAAGGAAAGGAAGCTATAAGACAAAGATGAAATGATTAAAACCACAAGGTTAGTGAGGATAAATCAGCTGCCCTCTGAACCCAGGGACCTCCAGGAGTGAGGCAACAACATGATGGAACAGGAAATACACAGCACCAGCTACGAAGTGTTCTGGGCAAAATATGGAATCTGAAGCTGAGTAAGTCTTTATATTGAACTACTAGCCTACATGAAATTACAATTGAAAGGGGCTGGGTGGTGGTTGAGTGCCCAGGTTACAAAATGTAAGGACCCAGATTTGAGCCCCTGGTCCCACCTGCAGGGGGAAAACTTTGTGAGTGGTGAAGCAGTGTTACAGGTGTCTGTCTCTCTCTTCCTTTCTATTTCCCCTTTCCCCTTTGATTTCTGGCTGTCTCTATCCAATTAATAAAATAAAGATTTTTAAAAAATGATAACATGTTCAACAAAGCCAAGGAGATACAATTAGCAAACAAATCCAGAATGAGAGAGAATTCACAGGACACATTCTTTTTTTTTTTTTAACTATTTAAAAAATTTTTTTTAAATATTTATTTTCCCTTTTGTTGCCCTTGTTGTTTAACATTGTTGTGTTTATTGATGTCAATGTTGTTGGATAGGACAGAGAGAAATGGAGGGGAAGACAGAGAGGGGGAGAGAAAGACAGACACCTGTAGACCTGCTTCACCGCCTGTGAAGAGACTCCCCTGCAGGTGGAGAGCTGGGGGCTCGAACCGGGATCCTTACGCCAGTCCTTGCACTTTACGCCATGTGCACTTAACCTGCTGCGCCACCGCCCCACTCCCCACAGGACACAGTCTTTCAACAAAATGGGATATTGGGGGATGGGTGGGCAGAGGGAGACTATTCTATACTAAGAGCAACTTCAGATTCACACCAACCAAAATTACAATTGTGTTTCCCCTCTGGCCCAGCCATCCCACCTCTAAAAGTCCCTCCCTCCCTCCTTCCCTTCCTTCCTTCTTCCCAGGATATATTTTATTTAATGAGCGAGAAAGGCAAAGAGAGAGACAACAGGCAAGAGTATCACTTTGGTATGTGCAATGCATCCCAGACCTTGAGCGCTGTGCCACCCCCCAGGCTGTAAAGCTTTGTTTTATATACATATATGTATACCCTCCACACATATATATTTGCTTTAAGAGGAGAGAGACTGAGCATGCTATTTAGCTCTGGTATAAACCTGTGACCACTGGGGCCTCCGGCATATGAGTTCTGTGATGTAACAATTTGCACTAACTCCCTAACCCCCCAGGAACTCTTAGATCTGCACGAGTAGGAGATGAAGCAGACATGGTTTCATTCACAGTAATACTATGAGTGACAGCAAAAACCTGGAAGGAAACCAAGAGTACAGCTGAATTCACTGACTAAAAAATTACTCACCATGAATACTGCATAGAAATAAAAGCTTTGCTTCTGTACTGATACAGAAGATCTCCAGGAATTTTTTTTACTGAGAAAATAAGGGACAGATGAGTGACAATGATGTGCAGCCTTTCTATAAGGAAAGAGAAAAGTGAGGGTTTCTGTTCAAAGTTTGTTCTACCTGCATTAAAAAAAAACAAAAACAAAAAAAAACCACGGGAGTCGGGAGGTAGCACAGAGGGTAGGCAGGTGAAGCACACGTGGCGTGAAGCACAAGGACCGGCATAAGGATTCCAGTTCAAGCTCCTGGCTCCCCACCTGCAGGGGAGTCCCTTCACAGGCAGTGAAGCAGGTCTGCAGGTGTCTGTCTTTCTCTCCCCCTCTCTGTCTTCCCCTCCTCCGTTTCTCTCTGTCTTATCCAACGATGACTTCAATAACAATAATAAAACAATAAGAGCAACAAAAGGGAATAAATACACAAATATTAAAAAAAAAACAAACCACCAGACACAAAAGCGATCTGATAACAGGTGGTTCCTGGGCTCAAGCCCTGGGCCATCACATGGGAGCTCATGCAGAGGGGAAGCTTCACAAGTGGTGCTGCAGTGTCTCCCCTTCTCTCTGTGTCTCCCCACCTCTCACCCTCTATCTAGATGAAAGAAGAGGGGGTGGGGGATGGCTGCTGGACACGGTGGAGTTGTGCAGGTACTGAGTTCCAGTGATAATCCTGGTGGCAAAATAATAAATAAAACGTGGCTATTTTTTTTAAATAAATCTTTTTTTCTTTTTCTTTTTTATTATTTATTTTTTTTCTTTTTTCTTTATTTTATTTTATTTTTGTTGCCATGTTGTTTCATTGTTATTACTGATGTCGTTGTTGTTGTTGGATAGGACAGAGAGAAATGGAGAGAAGAGTGGAAGACAGAGAGGGGGAGAGAAAGACAAACACCTGCAGACCTGCTTCACCGCTTGTGAAGTGACTCCCCTGCAGGTGGGGAGCCAGGGGCTCAAACTGGGATCCTTACACTGGTCCTTGCATTTTGCACCACCTGCACTTAACCCACTGCACTACCGCCCGACTCCCAAAAGGTGGCTATTTACAAGAGGAAGGGGTGAGACAGATGGGAAACCTTGAGATCAGTGTAAGAATGAGCACCATTCCTCCTGCCCACTCTGTGTGCTGCTCTGACTTATGGACAGCATGACTCTCTTGCCTATTCAGTTATTTATGTTCAAGAAATGATGGGAAGCCATCTAGCACATTCATTTATTTCCCACAAGAGTCTGTTAATCTAATACTAGCTAGGTCGAGATGATGAGGTAAATGGAAAGACTATTCTGGCATCAGTTCTGTGAGTTCCTTTTGATGCTGGGGTGCTCACCTGGGCCCCGACAGAAGCAGGCACCTACCTCCATGAAGAAGATGTCTCCATTTGTGTCTGTTCCAGCGTGTACCACGAATGTCTGTTTCTTCATGTGCCGGCTGCCACTGGACCGGATAGAGAGGTCTCGCCCGTTCTGAGGAAAGAGAAGTCTGTTACAGATGTGCATACACACATCCCTCTCATAGTGCTCTGGATTGAGAAGCCCACGCTCAGCAGTTAAGTTCCTATTCACTCCCTCGATAGTGTCTTCTGGTCACTAGAAAAATCTCAAGACTTTTTTATCTTAGCAATCTTGTTTAAAAAATTTTTATTTATTTATTTTCCCTTTTGTTGCCCTTGTTTTTATTGTTGTTGTTGTAGTTATTAATGTTGTCATTGTTGTTAGATAGGAAAGAGCGAAATGGAGAGAGATGGGGAAGACAGAGGGGGGAGAGAAAGACAGACACCTGCAGACTTGCTTCACTGCCTGTGACGTGACTCTCCTGAAGGTGGGGAGTTACGGGCTTGAACCGGGATCCTTATGCCGGTCTTTGCACTTCGCACCACGTGCGCTTAACCTGCTGCGTTACCGCCCAACTCCCTGATCTTAGCAATCTTATATGCCACTAAAAAGTATTAGCAAGGGAGTGGGGGGTGGTTTAACTGGTTGACCCTTGTCCCTGCTTATGGGGGGAAAACTTTATAAGCGGCAGAGTAGAACTGTAGATGTTTCTCCTCTCTTTTTCCCCTCCCTGTCTCTCACCACCCTCTATCAGAAAAGAAAAAGTGGCTGCCAAGAATGGTGGAACTGAGCAGGCACTGAGCCCCAGCAATGATACTGGTAGTAAAATGTATATATACACATGCATACATACATAGAGAGAGAACGAATGAGCACACTAGGAAGATAGCCCAGACTATTTGAGCATAGAACTTGCAGGTCTAATGCCCCAGAAGCCCCTTACACTAGAGCTGAGCAGTGTTCTGGTCTCTTGCATGATAAATAAGTCATTTCCTCTTCTTTTTGTCTCCCCCCTGCCAGCAAAGCACTGATCAGTTCTGACTTATTGTGGTATGGGGTACTGAATCTGGGACTTTGAAACCTCATGTATGCTGAGGCTCTGAGGTCCCAGGTTCAATTCTCAGCACCACCACAAGCCACAGCTGAACAGTGCTTTGGTCTTTCTCTTTGTATCTCACACATTAAAATAAAATATTTTAGAAAAAGAAACCGTATTCATGCTTGGAAGTTATTCTGCATAACCACTGTGCTATCTCCTCATCTGATAAATATTTTAAAAGTATTAATGGGAGTCGGGCGGTAGCGCTGCGGGTTAAGTGCACGTAGTGCAAAGTGCAAGGACAGGCACAAGGATCCTGGCTCAAGCCCCCGGCTCCCCACCTGCAAGGGAGTCAGTCGCTCCACAAGTGGTGAAGCAGACCTGCAGGTGTCTATCTTTCTCTCCCCCTCTCTGTCTTCCCCTCTTCTATCCATTTCTCTCTGTCCTATCCAACAATGACGACATCAATAACAACAATAACTACAACAATAAAAACAACAAAGGCAAAAAAAGGGAATAATTAATTAAATTTTAAAAAATCCATACATTATATTAATATTTCCCTTCCCTCTTGATTTCTTATTGTCTCTATCCAATAAATAAAGATAATAAATAAAATTATTGGGAGTTGGGCTGTAGTACAGAGGGCTAAGCGCAGGTGGCGCAAAGCACAAAGACAGGCATAAGGATCCCGGTTCGAACCCCGGCTCCCCACCTGCAGGGGAGTCGCTTCACAGGCGGTGAAGCAGGTCTGCAGGTGTCTATCTTTCTCTCCTCCTCTCTGTCTTCCCCTCCCTCTCTCCATTTCTCTCTGTCCTATCCAACAACAACAACAACAATAATAACTACAACAATAAAACAACAAGGGCAACAAAAGGGAAAAAATAAATATAAAAATAAAAATAATAAATAAATAAATAAAATTATTTTCAAAAATAGAAAAGCTAATCAATGTCTCATTTTCTTTCTTTTTTGGGGGTGGGTGGGAGCTGACAATTTGGAGAGATGAAATGCTTCATCTAAAACATATACACTCCTGTAAACAAACACTACCTCAACAGAGCAAAACAAAACAAAACAATCAAATGTCTCCTTTTTTTAGAAATGGAGGGTCATGCGATCTGGGTGGTAGCGCAGTGGGTTAAGCATACAAGGCGGAAAGTGCAAGGACCAGCTCAGGGATCCCGGTTCAAGCCCCAGGCTCCCCACCTGCAGGGGGGGGTCCACTTCACAGGCGGTGAAGCAGGTCTGCAGGTGTCTATCTTTCCCTTCCCCTCTCTGTTTTCCCCTCCTCTCTCCATTTCTCTCAGTCCTAACCAACAACGACAAACAACAAGGGCAACAACAAAAGTGAAAAAATAGCCTCCAGGAGCAGTGGATTCATTGTACAGACACCAAGCCCCAACAATAACCGTGGAGGCAAAAAAAGAAAAAAAGAAATGGAGGGTCATGTGTATTCAAACCCACAGATTGATTTGATACTTCTCACTTTACACAGACTGGTGAACCTAGGTTGGGAGTGGTATGCAGCTATCCATCGTGGGGAGGTAAGAAGTCATACTCACGTGACAACTGTCTTATAACCCTTATTTCCCTAGTATAGTACATTTTTTAAAAAGTTTGATTTTCTTGTGGTCTATCGGGTGACACAGCAGATGAAACACTGAACTCTCAAACATGATGTCCAGAGTTTGATCCCCAGTACAGAGTTCAATCCCTGGCATGACAAGTGCCACAGGGACGCACTGGTTTCTCTCTTTCTATCCTCTCTAGTAAATACTTTTTAAACCTTGAATTTCATCATAGATAATAAATACTGTCAGATGTGTTCCTTAAAACATCCTGAGGAATCAAACATACTCATCCAAATAAAATCTGTGTATACCTATGTTCATAACAGCACAATTTGCCAAAACCTGGAAGCAATGTAAGTGTCCAGTAACAGAGGAGTGGCTGAGAAAGTTGTGGTCTATATACACAATGGAATACTACTCAGCTATTAAGAATGATGATTTTACCTTCTTGACTTCATCTTGCATGGAGCTTGAAGGAATCATGTTAAGTGAGATCAGCCAAAAAGAGAAGGATGAATATGGGATGATCTCACTCATGGACAGAAGTTGAGAAATAAGAAAGAAGGGGGAACACACAGCAGAACTTGGACTGGGTTTGGTGTGTTGCACCAAAGCAAAGGACTGGGGGGGCTGGAAGGGGAAGCATCTTTCAGGTCCTGCTGCAGGATGGTGGAGGAGAAACTAGGCTGGGGGTGACAGTGTTCTGCATAACACCAAGAAATTTGACACATATATCAACAACTGTATTTACTGTAATCCATTAATCCCCCAATTAAAAAAATATAACAGGCTTGGGGCAGCAAAGTAGCTCACTTGAATAGTGTGTTGCTTTGCCAAATGCACAACCCAGGTTCAAGTCCAGTCCCCACTGCACTGAAGAAAGCTTTGGTACTCTGGTCTCTTTCTCTCTCTGTTGTTAAAATTCGGAGGCTCCAGCTGGCCGGGCTAGCTTCACGGGCGGGTAACAGAGACGACCAGAGACGTACGGCTAGGCAGGGAAGCTGTATTTCTTTTCAGGATCAATGATTCATAAACTAAACCAAACTAATCACCAAGCAGAACTCTGCTGCCTCTTTCCCCCCGCGGCGGCGCCAAGCACTCTCTAACTCTCCAACTCTGGAACTCTGGAACCCTCTTGGGGTTCCTTGGGGCGGGGCCAAGCGGGCCCGCGAAATTAGCAGGACTGATCCAATTTTCTTGGCGGGGGAGAGCTAGAACAACCCAATGTAAAGCATACAACATCTCTCTCTCTCCCTCTCTACTCCTTCATCTCTATCTTTAAAAAATAATAAAGGGGGGTGGTCAGGCAGTAGTGCAGCAGGTTAGCACACATGATGCAAAGTGCAAGGACCAGCATAAGGTTCCCGGTTCGATCCCCCAGCTCCCCACCTGCAGGGGGTTGCTTCACAGGCAATGAAGCAGGTCTGCAGGTGTCTTGTCTTTCTTTCTCCGTCTCCCCTCTGCTCTCGATTTCTTTATGTCCTATCCAACAACAGCATCATCAATAACAACAATAATAATGACAACAAGGGTAACAAGAGTAACAATATGGGAAAAATGACCTCCAGGAGCAATGGATTCATAAGTGCAGGCACCAAGCCCCAGCAATAAGCCTGGAGGCAAAAAATAAACACAAATAATAAAGTGAAATGTTTATTTTACTTTTTGCCATCTGAGTTATTGCTAGGATTCGGTGGCTGCAGAAGTCCACTGCTCTTGGTGGTGATTTTTCTTTTATATTCTTTCCTTGAGAGAGAGGTGAGGAAGAAGAGGAGAGATACTACCACACTGTTCCACCACCCATGAAGCTTCCCCCTTACTTTGCTCCCATGTGGATGCCCAGGTTCAGACCTGGGTCCTCACACATGCACAGTAATGTGTGCGCTCTACTGCAACAGCCACCCACCGCCCCCAGACAGGCTCACTGTATTAACTTTCTAGGAATGTCTCCCAGAGAGCCAGCTCTACATAACCCTAGCTTTGCAATCATTCTTTCAAGTAAAAATGGCATCCCAGGGGCCAGGTGGTGATGCACCTGGGTGAGTGCACACACTACAGTGTGCAGGGACCCAGGTTCAAGCCCCTGGTCCCCACCTGCAGGGGGAAAGCTTCACAGGACTACAGGCGTCTCCCTGTCTCTATCTCCCCCTCCCTTCTCAATCTCTCCCTATCTCTATCCAATAATCAATAAATAAGATATACTTTTTTAAAAATGGCATCCTATGGAACTGCCAGTTCATTTTGCAATTCAAGTTCTCCCCAACCATCATATCCTGGTCCACAATGGGAATGTTTTCTGTATTTACTGTCATGTCACACGGAATACTAAAACAATATCGTCATCAATGATCGAGACATAGTAAAATTAGTTGCTTTCTCAAGGGCACTTATAAGTGAAATTTTTTTTTAATTTCTTTTTACCTGAGAGTACATAAAGGTGTGTGAGTATTATTACCACAACGGCTGGCATGGCCTGGTGCCGCTGATGTCTCAGTGTTAAGGAGCTGGTGGCCTCACCACCACAGCTCTGCGCCATCAGTGGAATGTCAGTCCAGTGATCAGGGCATGCAGTATTACAGTACCAGCCTGGAAAAAGCTTTTGCCCTGTGCCCACTGAGGGTCCACGAACAAAACACTGAAGTGGCTACATGAGAATGGTTTCAGAGTCTAGCATGAAACAGAAGGCCCCTGGGGAAGGGAGGTGAAGCTCACCAGGTCCGCCAGCTGGTCCAGCACCTCGTTGATCTGCTGGCTGTACACCAGGCCGATGTGGGACTTGCCCATCAGGCGCCTCACCTTCTTCCGGATGTCATTCTTATTTACCTGAAAAAGTTGAGACAGGCTCTTGTAAGGGATTTCTTTCCTCCCAGCCTGGTAGACATTAGACATAAGTGAACTTGCTGCTATCTGATAGGAGTGGGGTTCTGAAAGACCATGCCACTGAGTATGAGAGAAAAGAACCAGGCTGCCTACCAATGGGGCTGATGGGCAAAGCCCAGCCACTAGGGGCCCCAGGTTTGAACCACAGGCAGCACCACACGAGGATAGTGAAGACAAAGGCCCATGGCAGAGGGGTGCTGTGCTCCCTTGTACACATGTGCTTACTTGTTCTTTCTCCCCCAGCCCCATAAATAAGTGAGCCAGTGGGGTGGTCGGTGGTAGAATACATTTTTGAAAACATGAGTTTAATCTCCAGAACCACATTAAAAGGGGGGGAGGCAAGTGGTGTCAAGTGCATACATTACAACAAGCTCAAGGACTCAGATTTGAGCCTGCACTCCTCATGAGCGTGAGGGCGCTTCATGAATGGTAAAGCAGGTCTGCAGAGGGTGTGTGCGTGTGTCCCTTTTCTATCTTAATTTGTGTGTGTGTGTGTGTGTGTGTGTGTGTGTGTCCCCTTTCTATCTTAATTTCTCTTTGTCCTATCCAATAAGATAGAAGAAAAACAAACAAGGAAAAATGGCTGCTGGGAATGATGATTTGTAATGCCTGCACTGTGCCCCAGCAATAACCATTGTGGCAATAAAATAAATAAATAAATAAATAAATAAATAAATAAATAAAGGGGTTGGGCGGTAGCGCAGCGGTGAAGCAGGTCTGCAGGTGTCTGTTTTTCTCTGCCCTTCTCTGTCTTCCCCTCCTCTCTCCACTTCTCTCTGTCCTATCTAACAATGACAACATCAATAACAACAATAATAACTACAACAATAAAACAACAAGGGTAACAAAAGGGAATAAATAAATATTTAAAAAATAAAATTTAAATTTAAAAAGTTGGGGGTAGGGTGGTAGCGCTGTGGGTTAAACGCACATAGCGCAAAACGCAAGGACTGGCTGTAAGGATCCCAGTTTGAGCCCCCGGCTCCCCACCTGCAGGGGAATCGCTTCACAGGTGGTGAAGCAGGTCTGCAGGTGTCTGTCTGTCTTTCTCTCTCCCTCTCTGTCTTCCCCTCCATTTCTCTTTGTCCTATCCAACAACAATGACATCGATAACAACATTAATAGCTACAACAACAATAAGACAACAAGGGCAACAAAAGGGAAAATAAAAATAATAAAGCATTATAAAAAATAAAATAAAAAGTAATACCCCAGCTTTTACAGCAGTTCTGGTTCAACTGCACTGGAGTTCAAGGGGACACTTCCTATCCCTGATCAATAACCATGAAGTGTGCCCCCTAAAAGGGCACTAGAGAAAGAAACTGGGGTGCGGGAGCTGGCAGAATGGCTCAGTTGGGTAGCACACGGCTTGAAGGGAGTGTTGGTGCTGTGGTTTCTCTCCGTCTCTCACACTGCCTCTCTGTCTCACTCCTTCTAATGGGGGAAGAAAAAAAGTCGGCCTGGAGTGGTAAAATCTCAGAGACAAGAAGAAAGAGAGGAAGGAAGGAAGGAAGGAAGGAAGGAAGGAAGGATGGATGGATGGATGGATGGATGGATGGGAGAAAAAAAAGGAAGAAAGGAAGGAAGGTTTGGGAGACCAGAGAGCTAGCTCAGCAGGTAGATTAGAATGCCTTGGCAACTGTGCGGCCCAGGTTCCAGTTCAAGCTTTATACAATGGCACAGAAGAAAGCTCTGGTACTGGGATGTCTCTCCTACTCTGTCTCTGATTCCCCAAGTGAAAAACCAGCCCAGAACAATAAGATTAGCTCAACAAAACAGAATACAAACAAAACACCCCTGGGGCTCATCAGACTCTAATTCAGAAACCATGACGTCGAGCACTGTTACATTCTGGACTCAGCTGTAGCCCAGAGACCTTCCCCGGGCCTAAGGGCCATCACCTTTCCCTGAAGTTTAACAGAGCAGAGTCCGCAGAAAATGAAACAAGTCACGTGGGCTCAAAGGGGGCCCTGAGCGCTTGGCCAGTAATCACCTGCACATTTAGAGAGGCTGGGAGGACAGGATGAGAACTGGCGGGGGGGGGGGGGGCTCAGTTCTTCCACCCACCAAGCTAAAACAGCTCTCCCCTTCAAAGCAGGACTCCTTTGATTTGATAACACACGTCTGCCACAGCCATGAAAACCAAATGCAGCCAAGGCAGATGACATCACTTGCCATTAAGTTTCTTTCTTCTTTCTTTTTCTTTCTTTTTTTTTTTTTTTTTAGCGTGTAGCACTTTTCACATGTAAGAAAAGTTCTATAAGATAAAGGCGAGTGCTGGAAAGTGAATTCTTAGTATTGTTCCCAAGGATTTAGAACCTATTACTCAAATATTTTTTAAAAATTTTTATTTATAAAAAAGGAAACACTGAGGGAGCCGGGTGGTAGCACAGCGGGTTAAGTGCACGTGGCGTGAAGCACAAGGACGGGTGTAAGGATCCTGGTTCAAGCTTCCGGTTCCCCACCTGCAGGGGAGTCGCTTCACAAGCGGTGAAGCAGGTCTGCAGGTGTCTATCTTTCTCTCCCCCTCTCTGTCTTCCACTCCTCTCTCCATTTCTCTCTGTCCTATGCAACAACGATGATATCAGTAACAACAATAATAACTACAACAACAATTTAAAAAAACAAAACAAGGGCAACAAAAGGGAAAATTTAAAAAAAGATAGTTTTAAAAAAAAGGAAACACTGACAAAAACCATAGGGTCAGAGGGGTACAACTCTACACAATTCCCACCACCAGAACTCCGTATCCCAGGAGCCAGGCGGTAGCGCAACACGTAACTGCAGAGCTCCATATCCCATCCCCACCCCTGACAGCTTTCCTATTCTTTATCCCTTTGGGAGTATGGACCTATGGCCATTGTGAGGTGCAGAAAGTTCAAATAATTTTTTTAACTCAATGCATGCTTTAGGAAAAATTCAATTTATGTTTATTACTCAAAGAAGAGATTTATATGAAACAGAACAAAAGAAATAAGCCAGAGCACCACTCTGGTATATACAGCACTGGGGATTGACCTGGGAGCCTCAGGCATGCAAGTTTGATGCTCTTGTCAGTGAAGCTATCTCCCCAGTCACACTGCTGTATTCTGAATGGGACTCTACTGGCATCTTCAAATTAAGTAGCAAAGGAAACTCAGCCAAAAGTCTAAATAAGCGAATAGCACGGACTCATCAAGTCACCTTTACAGGATCCCTAAGCATACTACCTGGCAGCCTCGGGTAACTGGGTCCTGTGTGAGCTGCAAAGAGCCCTTTGCAGGGGCCAGGAGGTGGCACACCCAATTAAGCACCAGAGTACTAAGCACAAGGATCCATCCCCTGGCTCCCCACCTGCAGTGGGGAGTGGGGGAAAGCTTTGCAAGTGGTGAAGCAGGTCTACAGGTATCTCTCTTTCTCTCTATCTCCCTCTCCTCTCTCAATTTCTCTCTGTCCTATTCAGTAAAATGAAAATAATGGCTATCAGGAGCAGACAGTGGATTTATAGTGCTGGCATTGAGTCCCTAGCAATTATCCTGGAGGCAAAAAGAGAGAGAGTGCGCAAGAGGGGGGGGGGCAGAGGGAGAAAAAGAGAGAGAGCTCTTTGCTTTTCGATAAGGATGAAGACCCTCATAAAATGCTTTGATACCTCCCCAATTGCCTCAAACAACAGCTGACACCAGCCCTGCCCTGCCAGGACCTTCGGTCTCTGGGCCTGAGCAACGCCGGCCTTACCTTCATCAGCAGCATGTAGGAGATGAGGTTGTGCAAGAGTGTGGCCAGCAGGCGATCCTCATCATCCTCCAGGCGTTTGCGATCATGTTCTCCCAGCGACAGGTACCTACGTGGAGGTGGGAGGCAGGGCTAAGTCAGTCCTTGGAGGGAGAAACCATGGGACCAACAGGGAAGAGGCTGAATTGCATTTTCCCAGGGGGGTTCCTGAACCTCATACCTATCAATCATTTCCTGGGGACCCTGGTCCATGCCCATCCCCTCTCTCTCCAACATCACCGCATCTAAGAAGGCATCTTCCCAGAACTGCATCTGGTCCCATAAAGTAGAACGCTCTTTGCCTGCGTAGGACAGAGGTTAGCTGTTTTTTTTTTTTTTTTTAAACTTAATTTAATATGTAAAGAATATAACTGACAATCCAAAATAAAGAGTGAAGTCCAGATAAAAGGGGTGTCACTACAAACTCCAGGACAAAGGACACATGGGCTCTCCACCCGGATCGGACATTCCTGCCAACAGCCCCCAGGGGCCTGCAGGTGAGGCCTGGCCCCTCCCAAGGAGGAGAGGTGAGCATGGCACATGAAGAAAGGTGGTTACTTATAGAAAAGGTCTCCATAGCAGCGTCCTCTAACTGGTCCCACATCGATCCTTTGTCCCTTCCTGCCAATGTGTGAGCAGGAAGGACCATGGTAGCAAGAAAGGAAAGAGAAGAAGACAGAAAAAAAGGCTGTGGATTAACACCAAAATACCAGAACACTTTTGAGTTTGCACCCACTCCTTTTTCCTGACCCGGTAACCAGCCTCCTTTAGCTGTAACAATGCTCTCCAATATCAGCACTGAAAGCAGCGACGAGGCACATAGTCACTCGCTCAGCTACCCCTTCCCAGGCTGACACTGGCCTTCCTCCAGTGTGAGGGGCTGCCTCCATCTGTTTCTCACCTAGGAGTCCCTCATAGAGATAGACTCGCTGGCTGGTGTCTTCAGAAGAGCGCACCGGGCTGCCCACCAGCTTCTCCCTCACGCTTGGCTTCAAGCTGTGGGCTTTACCCTACAGAGAGGCAATCAGAGGTCAGCCACCCACAGTCCCAATAGACAGGGGTGAACATCAAGCACCCAGCTGACTAAGGGGATCCCACCGCTCACCACATGCTAGCAACCTACACTCTTGCCACCCTGCTCAGGCTGCTCCACTCTCCTCAGGGATAAGACCAGAAGCCAATCTGATAGCCCTGCTTTCCTGTACCGCTTTCCAAGTCATGCAGTCACGTGTTTGTTCGGATTTTCTTTCCTCCTGTACCCTATTAAGGCTCTGTTCTAAAACTAATGATGTTGATAAAGTAATTAGGCTAATTCTCTGAGGTAGAATGATGGCAGAGTATGAACACTGGGTTTGATTAAGGTTCAGATCTCTGCCTCTCACTGACTATGCGGCCTGAGGCACACCACTTAGCCTTCAAGTCTCACTCTCAGTGCAGAAACAAGGTTATAGCACTTCCCTCAGAGGACCAGAACAAGATTTGAATGTCAAAATACATGTAAAGTACTTAACAATGCTTAGCACAAATACTTTTGAACAGTAAATGCTCGTGTCTTCTTTCCTATCTTCTAGAAATGACCTCTTCCTCAGAAATATTATGAATGTGGACCAGTCGATGAAGACTTGGACTCTCTCAAGCAAGAGGAACTGAGTCTGATTCCTAGAATCACATGTGCTAGAGTGATGCTCTGGTTCTCTTTCTCTCCCCCCACCTCTTGCATTAATAAATAAATTAAGCTTGAGGAATGGGAGGTGGTGCAGTAGACTGGGTGTTGGACCCTCAACCACAAGGTCCTGAGTTCAATCCCTAGCAACGTGTGTGCCAAAGTAATGCTCTGGCCTTCTTTCTCCTTCTCATAAATAAATAAATCTTTGAGAAGATTAGATAAAGCTTAAAAAGAAATATCATTAGTATCAAATTTTGCAACATTCAATTTTTCTATAGTCATTATTTTTTCTACTCATTCAAAGATTTTCAACTAGGTCAGAAGTGGGTTTCATAACACATGGGAGAATAAGCAGAGAAGCAATGGATGAAGGTTACCAGGCTATGAGTATGTCTAAATGCCAGTCTCCTGGTTCACAGCCCAATGCCCTGTCAACGGACCTTAATGACTTAGTGTCACTTATTCCTAAATAGAGGGTTTTTTGGCTTTTGTCTTCTTTTTTTAAGCCAGAAAAATTAAGCAATTTCTCTCTACAACTCAACTGTGTAAAGAGCTCTTGTCCACCAACACATGCCAATAAGAGTGAGTCCCAAGGAGATACTGGAAGATATTTCAAATAGCTGGATGCCTCCTTCAAGACTGCCTCTCCAAGGCAGTGGTGCATCCAGTACAGCACACGTTACAGCGCACAAAGACCCTGGTTCAAACCCCAGGTCCCCACCTGCAGGGGGAAGCTTCGCGAGCTGTGAAGCAATGCCGCAGGTGTTTCTCTCCTCTCAATATCTCTGTCTCTGTCCAAATTAGTAAATCGATTTAAATAATAATAATTAAGACTGCCTCTTCATGGTTATCTTCAGCTCCAGAATGGAAGCTCTGATTACAATGCTCTGTGACTCTCGGTGAGAGTTAAGGCCCATTTACTTGAAAAGCTTTGCTGACTCCTGATTCTCCCTGCTGCCTTCGCTCTCGGATGCCACTTGCTCGATTAGAAACACGTAAATAGGAGGTCCTGGGGGTGGGGATGATTGCCAGTTACAGAATTGATTTTAAATTTCATCTTCCACCCTGTGAGTTCCTGTAGAGAATATTCATCGCCCTCGACTCTAACAAAGGGGCAGGTGTCTGTGAGCGCTGGATGCCGCCTTAGGAAGCACGTGGGCGCAGCAATGCACTACGGTGGGAGCTAGAGGAAACTCACTGAATTGCAAGTGGTCATTGGCTTATCGTGTAACCTAGGACAAGTTCTTCTAAGGCTTTGTTTCTCCTCGCCTATCAGAAAGACCAGTCACAGCAACACAAAGAACTGCTAACTTGATGAGAATGGGACTCATGCCTTACTTATCTATTTCTTTAATATAAAATATGGCACTTAGTAAATCACTTTTTGGAAGTTTGTTAATGAAGGGAGACTTCAGGTAACTTTGAGAATAACTAAAATCGAAGGATAGTTCAAAGTGCTACAAAAATAAAGTAGTGACTACAATAAAGCTAGTCTAGTCCACAGAAGTTGGTAAACAGCTATTAGTGAAAGCTACAGCTGCCCTGACATTGCCACAAAGTTATTTTAAGTTAAACACCTAGGCTATTGTTATGAAGGGGATTAAACTCTTCTCGGAAACAGCTGGGAGGCTAATTCATTAATGAGGCCCAGGGCCAGGAAGAAAGCTCAATGTTAGAACACAGGACTTGAATGGCTGAACTCCCAGAGGCCCCAGGTTCAGTCCCCATCAATTCCATATGTTGGAACTGAGCAGTGCTCTAGTCTCAGTTTGACTTCTGAAAAAATAAATAAATAAATAAAACTTCATTTAAAAAGCACTGCAAGATAAAAACTAAAGCTCTAGATCAGAGTCAAAAGTAACTCGAGAAAAGCTTTAAAAACATGTACTTTAAAGCCCAGTTTATGAAGATCACCCACTCCCTTTAATCGTCTCCTTTCATTCTTGCCTCACTACTTCCCTCCAAACAGCCTTTTTGTTATTGTTAGTAAACAAAGGAGATTTGGGGAGAGTGGCCCCTGGAAAAGGGATGGAAGCTCCAGCTTTCCCCTTTGCCCCGCCCATGCATCTATCTCCTCTGTGTGACTGTTTCTAAGGCATTTCCAGAGTAGACAGGAAGCCTGATTAATCCCCTTTCAGGACCACAAAATATCTGACTGATAGACCCCAGCAGGAGCAGAAACGCTTCTGTATCATAGGCCCAAAAAAGTTTTCTGCAAAGGACTCGATACTCTGGCTGAAGCTGCCTCTCCCTAGAAAAAATAATCTTGCCCCTGTTCCCCCTAATAGAATGGATTTGATAAGTTGCTCTCCCATCCTCATTCTGGCCAATTATAGGAAATCCTGCCTCTCTCGGTCTCAAAAACAAGTAAGCAAAAAACAAAGCTTACAAAGATGGCGCTGGTGGCAGAGTTGGTCTCGATTTCACTATCAGACAAAGTAGCCCGAGAGCTTGCTAAGTGAGCATTGCCCTCACCGCCTGGGCCATCCCCTGCGTTGCTGCTCAGGTCACTGTCTGCTCCAAGGGTCTCTCCAGAGCTGTTACTTACCTGGGGAAGAAAAGGTAGTAAGGGATATTCCCAGGGAAGGGTCCCAACAATGCCACACTGTCAGAACTCTCTGCTGCCATGAGCAAGTCCAGACTCGACAGGTGTGCAGAGAGAGCGAGCCTCTGAAGAATGTTTTGTACAGGTGAGATGCCCTGGCTCACATCTCAGGGTCTGATCCTGCATACACAGACCCATGACAAGTAACATCTCCACCTTGATATCCAAACTGACCTGAGACTAAGAACATCCTCCAGAAGAAAGTGAAAGTGACCCCCTCCCCCTTTCAAAAGGCAATCTTCATCCCACCCACCAAGATGCCAGTGTGGTGTTCCCCTACCACGGTGCTAACTTCAGAATCCTGACTGGAGCTTCGGATCATAACAGCTGGACTCACACCGATGACAGAGTCTGAATCAGTTTTCTGGAGCAAGACAGAATTCAGACAAGTGAGAAGAGGGGTCTCATCCATTGTCAGACTCCCCCAGAAATTCTCTATTTCCCTCCTTCTTTCCATTCCCTCCCTCCTAGTACCATACCTAGATAGGTCATAAGTTTCCCTGAAGGTAAAATAAATATGACTATGACATACATAACAATAAAAAATTAAAGAGCTAGGGGAAGTGCCTGGAAGAGACATAACGGTTATGCAAAAGACTCTGGCACCAAAGGCGCTGAGGTTCCAGGGTCAATCCCAGGCACCACCATAAACCAGTGCTGAGCAGTGCTCTGGTGAAGGAGGAGGAGGAGGAAGAAAAGAAGGAGGAGGAGGAGGAAGAAAAGGAGAAGGAGGAGAAGGGGATGGGAAAGGGGAGGGGGAGGAGAAAGAAATATATGTTCATTGTAGAAAACCCATGGGAAAAACTAGGCATTGGTGCGCGTGGCAGAGTGCACATGTGATCATGATTAAGGACCTGGGTTCAGGCCCATGATCAGCACCTGTAGGGCGATGCTTCATGAGTAGTGCAGCAGTGCTACAAGTCTCTCTCTCTCTCTCTCTCTCTCTTTCTCTAACTCTCTTCCCCTGCTCTTCTCAATTTTTGTTTCTATACAAAAAGTGAATAAAAATATTTTTTTAAAAAAAGAAAGAAAATACATGAAAAAATAAGGAAGTAAAAAATAAGTCACAGGTCTGAGGAAACAGCATAATGGTTCTGCAAAAAGACTTTTTCACGCCTGAGGCTCCAGGGTCCTAGGTTCAATCTCCAGCAACACTATAAACCAGAGCTGAGTAATACTCTGGTGTCTCTCTTTTCCTCTGTATCTCTTTCATTAAAATGAAATAAAACATTTTATTAAAAAACCATAAACCTATGGCCTACATAATCACTGTTAAGACTTGAATATAAGGGCAGGGGTAGATAGCATAATGGTTATGAAAACAGACTCATGCCTGAGGCTTCAAAGTCCCAGGTTCAATCCCTTGTACTACCATAAGCTAGAGCTGAGCAGTGCTCTGGGGAATAAAAAAAAAAAAAAAAAAAAGACCTGAATATAGTTCTTTCAACTTTTTCTACATACATTTAAAAAATAAAATGGGGGTGGTTGGGCGGTAGTGCAGTGGGTTAAGCACACGTGGTACAAAGCGCAAGGACCAGCACAAGAATCCCGGTTCATGCCCCTGGCTCAACACCTGCAGGGGAGTTGCTTCCCAAGCAGTGAAGCAGGTCTGCAGGTGTCTGTCTTTCTCTCCCCCTCTGTCTTCCTCTCCTCTCTCCATTTATCTCTGTCCTATCCAACAACAACAACAATAATATCCACAACAATAAACAAGGACAGCAAAAGGGAAAATAAGTAAGTATTAAATAAATAAATAAATAAAATTGGAAGCAGTGGATTCATGGTGCAGGCACCGAGCCCCAGCAATAACCCTGAAGGCAAAAATAGATAAATAAATAAATAAATAAACAAACAAACAAGATTGAAAATTTACTCTATAGAGTTTCTTAAACAGTTTCCCAAGTCACTGAAATCTCATCTTTAATAGATATGAAGTTACAGTACATGGAAATGTTATTCTGAATTCACGACTGGGCATTTATGGGGTTGTTTCACAGTTTTCATACTATTTTTGTGGTCTCTGTCTGTCTTACTTGAAGAAGTATCCTAGGAATGAACTGAAAACTCGTAACTCTCTTTTTTCTAACTTTTATTGTCTTTATTTATTGGAGAGACAGACAGAAATCGAGAGGGAAGAAGGAGATAGAGAGGAAGAGACAGACACCCTGCAGCACTGCTTCACCCCTCACAAAAGTCTTTCCTCTGCAGGTGGGGACCGGAGATTCGAACTGGGTCCTTGTGCACTGTAACGTGTGCACTCAATAAGGTGTGCCACTGACCCGCCCCCAACGCTCATAATTCAGCCTCATAATGAGGCTGCCACTAACCTGGGAACCAGAATAAACTGAATACTCATAATTTTCAACAAGGCTGCCACAAACCTGCGAACCCGACGTCAGGCTCACTCCACTGTCTGCGCTGATCTGGGACTTCTTCTCCTCTGTCTCACCAAGGTCAAAGACGGGTTTGATCACTTCAGGCCCTGAGTAGGAGAAGACTTCTGGCACTCAGGACACAAAGGCTTGGGGCAGGCTGGGGAAGGGAGCGGGACAGCGGCATGTCTGTCCAGCATGTCCCAGTCCTTTCCAGAGACTGCCCCCCCCCTCAGGCCCCATGGGAAGAGGTCCCCAGAAACCTTAAGAACCAAGTCAGGCAAATAAGACCCAGTTTCAAGGGGTACTTCTCTGTATGAGAAAGTCCTTACCAAATCTGCCTAAAAACAGAAAAGTTCTACAAGCAAATGTCTAAACCACATTCCACTGTGCTCATACTCGGAGCTCCACGGGGGCCTGAAACCATTTAAACACTGTGCCTACCCGTCACATGTTTCCAAAGAGCTAAGAAAAGGGCAGAAGGGCAGACCCAGTAGGATGAAGAAACCCTCCCCCCTGCCAAACTTCCCCCCATGTCAGTGCCTACTGCCTCCCCCAACACACACACAACTTTATCCACTTGAGAGAAACACCACCCTGGTTTTTCCCCCACCCACCCACAATGGTATGGCAGAAGGACAGAATGACAGAAAGCAAGAAGCGTGCCTAAGCAAGCCACCGGAGAGAGTCGGGCAGCTACACACTCAACACAGAGGGACAGCAACCATCTCTGCCAACTGTGCCCACAGGCCTTCTGCTGGGTGAGGGAGATATCAGCCAATGAGAGGGCATTCCAAGAGGCGAGTGTTCTCCCCACCAACTCTGCAACAAGAGAGCACCAGCTTCTAAGGGAGTTTGCTCCAAGATGCCCTGATTACAGCCGGATTGCTGTGAGGGGAGGGGGTTGAAGCAGCCTACAAGTCGCATACCAGTAGCCATGTACTACCTACCTGCCTTCATTCCAAACACCCCCACAAGAACCAATTTGGGGCAGGGCGGACAAAGGGAGTCTGCCCCGACTGGGCCTGGGGAGTTGGCAGGTATGGGAGGCTTGGGAACAGGAAGGGGCGTTTGTTCCTTACTCTGTTTTTCCAAAGCTTTTTGCTTTTTCACTTCCTGGTGCTTGTTCCACAATTCTACCCCAGATGCAATGTAAGCGGGAGAGAAAGACAGAGAGAGTCAGAGGCTGGTCAGACAGACGAAATGGAGACCCACCCACCCGAGTCAAAGCCATCTCAGGCACCAGATTATACATCAAGAGACAGAGAAAAGACATTTTCATTTGGAGGGGGTGGAAAAATAAAATAAAAATCAAGAGATTCAACACCTTTTCCCCAACTCGTGAACTTAAAAACTCCAAATTCTTAAGCTTAGCCCTCTGTGTGCCAGTAAAACCCATGTCTGGTGCTACAGCATGAAGAGCCCTCAGTCAAGCACTTCTTTCTGGGACAAGGAAAGTGGCCCTGAAGAGGCAGCAGCACCTTCTCAAGATCACATGACAGAGAATCACGGCACCATCTCTCCTGCCAGCTGCGCGGGGTTACAGCCACTCTCACAGACTGCGGGTAAGAGAAATGATCCCTTCAAGTCGCCAAAGGACTCTAGAAGCCTAACACAAGGCAGATCCACTGGACTTGACAGAGACCATTCCAGCAGTCTGTTAGCACCCATCCCTGTTACTAAAAAAAAAAAAAAAAAAAAAACACTAAAAATCCAACTAATTCACCCTCAGAATCAGTACCTGCCCCACCAAGAGGTTTGTTATTAGCCATTCTTCTGGAAAAAACGCTTCTACTCGACGTGAGAGAGAACACTAGGCGGTCAGGAGTAGACTCTCAGCATGAGTAAAGAAGAGAGGATGCCAATCACAGGCATTCTTTTCTGGGAAGAAAGAAACTTCAGTTTCCTTCATCCAAACTCCTCATTTTGTATGAGAAGAATGAGCCCACGGGGAGAAAAAAAGGAATTTGCCGAGTTACAATCCTAGCTGGGGGCAGATAAAGGAATAAAGTTCAGACTTTCAGACATACAGATCAGTACTTTTTCTAGAGCATCACATCAGGCAGAGCTGACTGCCTCTAAGGCCACATTATGCTCAGTAGTGAAGTTTAGCTCTCCCTAAGTGAGACTGATTAGTTCTCTATTTATGGGAGCATACCACAACTGCTAATAGCCATGGCCAAGGGGAAGCAACTAGAAGCACGTTTCTCAGGAGCCAAGAACCAGAACAAAACACACAAAGATACGACCTAGATGATTCAAGGTCAAAGAGGGAGTGATAGGAGAAGTGACATCAGAGCATTTATTAAGGCTCTGCCCCAGTGAGAATGGAGAACCACTAAGCTCAAAGTTCAGCAAGGAAAGGTTATAGGACAAGCTAACTCAGAAATGTGTATCTTGAGGTACAGAACCCAGAGGAACAGGGCTGCCAGATATGCCCTGTGTAACAGCTAGATGGGGGTACACCAGATTCCAAGAGCCAACACTTATAATTTCATACTCTAGAGATGCATCTATAAATATCCTTATAACTTCCAGGTACTCGACAGGCTTCTCCTACGTGCAGAATCTCAGGCATAAACAAAAAGCAGCAGACTGAGCCTGAATAGACTCTGCAGCCAAATTTCCATTCCTGCAGGTGAGGGGGGCCATAAGAGAAGCATAAGGGTCGGTAAAGGAGAAGAGAATACTCTTACAAATGGACACAGGCTTGTCTACCTCTCAAAAAAGCAAAGCATGGGGAAGAGAAAGGTGGGGTTCTGGATGAACTGAGAGGAGGAACATTCAAGAAGTCAACGCCCTTCCATAGCCCAAATGTGGGGATACGTACCGATGGATGCTACAAAATTCTCTTCTTTTAAACTCCTGGTGTCAGGTTCCTTGAGACCCCTTCCAGTAGAGCTGGGGGCCCAGGGTCCCAGCTGGGGAACCCTCAGCTGGGCCATAGCCTTTGGGTCCCCCCGCCCTGCCAGGCCAGGATCCTTCCCAACTGGCGTATTAATACTTTCTGTAGGGCTTCTCTTGCGCTTCTCTGGTTCTGAGGAAAAGATTCAATAGGGAGAGAGATCAAGAGAGACAGCAAGTGCGAATCAGGCCTGGAGACAAGCCAGGAGGAGCCGGGCAGGTGTGCAAGGGAGGGAGTGGAAGGAGAGAGAAGCTGACATCTTTTTTTGTGATTAAAAAAAAAAACTTACTGGGAGCCGGGTGTAGTGCACTGGGTTATATGCACATGGTGAGAAGTGCAAGGACCGGCACAAAGATCTGGGTTTGAGCCCCTGGCTCCCCACTTGAATGGGGGTCGCTTCACAAGTGGTGAAGCAGGTCTGCAGGTGTCTATCCCCCTCTCTGTCTTCCCCTCCTCTCTCAATTTCTCTCTGTCCTATGCACCAACAAGAGCAATAACAACAACAATGATAAACAACGACAACAAAAGGGGAAAAATAGGGAGTCGGATGGTAGCGCAGTGGGCTAAGCACACATGGCACAAAGCGTAAGGACCGGCGTAAGGATCCCGGTCCAAGCCCCCAGCTCCCCACTTGCAGGGGAGTCACTTCACAGGCAGTGAAGCAGGTCTGCAGGTGTCTTACTCTCCTCCTATCTTCCCCTCCTTTCTCCATTTCTCTCTGTCCTATCCAACAACAGCAATAACAACAATAATAACTACAGCAATAATGAAAAACAACAAGGGCAACAAAAGGGAAAATAGGGAGTCGGGCAGTAGTGCAGTGGGTTAATCGCATGTGGCACAAAGTGCAAGGACCGGAGTAAGGATCCGGGTTCGAGCCCCCGGCTCCCCACCTACAGGGGTGAAGCAGGTCTGCAGGTATCTTTCTTTCCCCTCTGTCTTCCCCTCCTCTCTCCATTTCTCTCTGTCCTATCCAACAACGATGGCATCAATAACAACAATAACTACAACATTAAAACAACATGGGAAACAAAAGGGAATAAATAATAAAAAAAGGGAAAATAAATAAATATTTTTAAAAAATTTTTAAAAGGAAAAAAAATAGCCTCTAGGAGCAGTGGATTCATAGTGCAGGCAAGGAGCCCCAGCAATAACCCTGGAGGCAAAATAAAAAAATAAATAAAATAAAATAAAACACCTATTGCACATCTAAACATACAATAGGAAATAAAACTCCCAAAGTCTGATGGGAAGGAGCCGGGCACTGGGAAACCTGTCCAGGGGAGAGCTGCCTTTCACCTGGGGACAAGCGGGAGGGCTGTGCCAGGCTGCCCCTACCTTTGCTGTAGTAGTGGGTCTGGGCGATCTCCAGAAGCCCAAAGATGCTGGCCATGCCGCCCAGGCCCGCGTGAGAGTAGGACTGCTCCAGACTGAGCACTGTGCACTTGAGCAAGTCCAGCATCCCCTTGTATACCTTTCGACTGATTTCCTGGAACAGTAAGTAATCCAGGGGGCGCGAGCTGGCAAAATTGACTCGAGTACCCATATCACTCTGCCCAGTGCGTCTCCACCCTCTGGCCCCGGGCACTGACCACATCAGGGATGATGTCTTGCCGGGCATCCTCCTCTGACTGCACCGTGCGGCTCAGCTTGCTCAGGACAAACACCCGCAGCTGCTCGCTCTCCAACAGCCGGCGCACCTTCTTCATGTTGAGCCAGCCGACACCCTGGCCGTCCAGCACGCTGTGCACCACCTCCTTCAGGAACTGCTGGTTCTCACTGTGGACCCCACACACCACTATTGTCCTCAGATGGTCTGCAGAACAACCTCCCCCCCACGCCCGTCACCAGACTAGCTGCTTGCCTCCAGGGGTGATACACAAAGCCAACTCTCCAAAGGTCCAAGCCCGCTGCACTCTGTCCCAGGCACTGCTGTTACGCCCTCCTGGATAGGGTAGGCTATTGCCAGCACGGGGACTGAGCCAGACCAGGAAGTCTGGATTGACTTCTACCACCCAACTGAGAGCAGCTCTCCCATTCTTGAGCAACCCTAAGACTTGGTACAGGAATTGCTCCACTCTACCCAAAATGTTTCAAACAGCTCTGCCATTTATTACCTAGAATTGCTGGACCGGCCCTGGGGCGACGGAGGCTCTCTCTTCACTGTCGGGCTGTGTTTAATGACAGATGATTTCTGATCCACCAAGGCCCTCCGGTTTCCTGCAGTCGAGAAGGGAGGAGCAAGAAACATCTCTGTCACAGCTTGGCGGTGAGTGGAGGAGGCACAGCCCCGGGTAGCAGTGCTCCACACCCACTGTCTAGAGGGCTGGATGTGGACGGCACCAGGGCATCACACAGAGGCAGAGACCAGCCATGGCAATGTGGAGGTGGGGACGGAGACTCAGGCCACTCCACATGCACCAGCAGCAGCCCCATGGGCAAGCACGGGCATCATGGGGGATGGACAAGGCAGGTCACATGCTGCCGCTTGCACCGTGAGGAGGGAGGCCCTGGGGCAGGCACAGGAGATGCTAGGAGGAAACAAAAGACCATGCACAGCTCACGGGCAGAACCCACCTTCACCACTCCCAGGGCCGGCTTCAGTAACAATCTCCATTAGAGTATTTAGCCCAAATACTGGGACACAAAATACACAATTAGTAGGTGCACCGCGATACCACAACCCCGAAACCCCTGGATGGAGCTGAAGTTAGGTAACCTGAGCATGCTCCCAAAGCTTAAGTGCACACATGCTCAGCTCCCTGGCACCTCAGAGTGGAAGGCCAAGTGACTGGGACGGTCCCAGGACTGGAGGCCAGGGGCAGAGCAGATGACACTGGAGCCTTTGGGGACTGGGCAGGAACATGCATGAAAGAGGGAGCGAAGGTTGTCTTGGAGTATCTAGCACCAGGGGCCAGGGATCTGCGGGGCTGTGGGAGAAGATGCCATCATGGGGAGTGGAGGGGACTAGCATGGGAGGGGCAGGTGCAGCAGATGAAGCGTCAGCATGCAAGCACGGCTTCCCTCACTCTAGCTACAGTGTCCACATAACCCTCTCCCCTACCCCCACCAAAGAACATGCCTCAGACTCCTGACATTTTTAGTCACTGCAAAAGAAGTGTGTGTGAGAGAGAGAGAGAGAGAGGGAGGGAGGGAGAGAGAGAGCGAGAGAGCACGCTCAAGAGTGGCATGAGAGGTGGCAGAGCAGCTAGACTGTTTGACTTACAAGCATGAGGCCCAGAATTCAATCCCCAGCATTTTATGTGCCAGACTGCTGCTCTGGTTTTCTCTCTCTCCCTTACATTAAAATTAAACAAATCTTGGGAGTAGGACGGTAGCGCAGCGGGTTGAGCACACGTGGTACAAAGCGCAGGGACCGGCATAAGGATCCCGGTTCGAGCCCCCGGCTTCCCACCTGCAGGGGAGTCACTTCACAGGTGGTGAAGCAGGTCTGCAGGTGTCTATCTTTCTCTCCCCCTGTCTTCCCCTCCTCTCTCCCTTTCTCTCTGTCCTATCCAACAACGACATCAACAATAACTACAACAATAAAAAAACAAGGGCAACAAAAGGGAAATACTAAAACAAATTTAAAAATAAGTAAAGAAATCTTAGTGACACAAATTTTAAAATACATATATAACTGCTTCTCACTGTACTTAAAACATTTTTTATTATCTGTATTTATTTATTGTACAGAGACAGTCAGAAATCAGGAGAGATGGGGTAAATAGAAAGGGAGAAAGACAGACACCTGCAGCCCTGCTTCACCACTTACAAGACTCTCCCCCTGCAGGTGGGGACTGGGGACTTGAACCTGAGTCCTGTGCCTTGTAACATGTGCACTCAGTCAGGTGTGCCACCACTCAGCCCCCCTCACTATTTTTTGGGTTTTTTTGACTCCAGGGTTATCGCTAGGGCTCAGTGCCTATTGCCTGCATTACAAATCCACTGCTCCTGGAGGGCATTTTTTTCCATTTTTATTGTCCTTGTTATTATTGTTATTGCTGTAGTTGTTGTTGGATAGGACAGACAGAAATAGAGGAGGGGAAAACAGAGAGGGGGAGAGAAAGATAGACACCTGCAGACCTGCTTCACCATTTGCAGGGGGCTCGAACTGGGATCCTTACATCTGTCCTTGCACTTCACACCTTGTGCACTTAACCTGCTGCGCTACCACCTGGCCCCCCTCACTGTACTTTTAAAAATGAATTAATTTTGTGGCACTGGGGCTTCATCCATGGAGGACACCACTGCTCCCAGAAAATTTTCTTTCTTCATTATTTAAATTTTAGAGAAAGAGATAAAGAGGGGAGCAGGGAGAGGAGAGCAGAGAGGGGCGGGGAGACTTCAGCACCACTCCGCTACCCGCAGTTTCTCCAGTGTTTTCATGTTGGGGCTTGAACTCAGGGTCTTGCTCACAGTTAAGATACATGCTCTGTCAGCTGAGTTATCTTCCAGACCTCCTCAAACCTCCCCCTTTAAAAAATAACTTGGGGGGCGGGTGGTAGCATAGCAGGTTAAGTGCAAGTGGCATGAAGTGCCTTAAGGATCCTGGTTCGAGCCCCTAGCTCCCGACCTGCAGGGGGGTCGCTTCACAAGCAGTGAAGCAGGTCTGCAGGTATCTGTCTTTCTCTCCTCTATTTTTCTCTGTCCTATCCAACAACAGCAGCAGCAATGGCAACAATAACAATAATAACAAGAGCAACAAAAATGGGAAAAAATGGCCTCCAGGAGCAGTGGGTTCATAGTGCAGGCACTGAGCCCCAGGGATAACCCTGGAGGCAAAAAATAATAATAATAAAACTTTTTTAAAAGTCTACATTCTGGGGGCCAGGTAGTGGCACACCCGGTTGAGCACACATTACAATGCGCAAAGACCCAGGTTCGAGAGCCCCTTATCCCCACCTGCAGGGGAAAGCTCTGCAAGTCGTGAAGCAGGGTTGCAAGTGTCTCTTTCTCTCTCCTTCTCTATCTCCCCCTACCCTCTTGATTTCTGACTGTCTCTACTCAATAAAGATAATTTTTTTAAAAAGTTGTTTTTTTTTAAAAAAAAAGTCTATATTCTTAGAGAGGAATAAAGAAATGGGAGAGAGAAGGAGAAACAGCAAGCACTGGCCCACTGCCCATGGAGTTCCCTTCAAGCTGTCCACAGCGCTCCATTGTGGCGCCAAGGTCCAAACCCAGGACCCCACAAACAGTAAGGTGTGTGTGCGTGCTACCCACTGAACAATCGCCTGGCCTCTGTGTCCCCTGTCATAATTAAGCCTATTGCTACAAAAATTCAGAGAAAATGCTGAGTAAATTCCAAAGGGTCCCTCAAACAAGAGATGACAAGTCAAAATCAAGTCAGGTCTGGTTTATTCCCAGAAGTCAACCACTTCTACCCTAGCCGAAGCCTAAGGCTGACATGAAGCCCAAGTGAGCAGTGCTGGGGACTCCAGCACTGTCCCTGGTCTGGCCAGCTCCTGGGGCTGAAGCTCATCCTCAGGTCCAGCAGTAGGAGCTGGCAGATGACAGGAGGCAGTTGCGGGGACATCCGTGAAGGGTCCCCCAGAAGCAGCAGTGACCCCACTGCTGCCCTTTTCCTAGGTGATACAAGCCCGTCTCCTTTGCTACACAGATAATCTCCACCTAGAGAGCCGGTGATGTGCAGTGAAAGCCGTGAGAAGTGGAAAGAGGGGCAGCAGCCAGCTCAAATGAGTCATCCTGCACGGGGGTCTTACAAGCACCCACATGTCTGAGCACATCCCTGAGAAGCCTGCTTGGACGCTAAGGAAGGGTCCTCCTTACCTTTCAGACTGGGGAAGGGTGTGGCCTTCTCTCGGGCACCTTTGGTGGGCAGTGTGAGGTTTGAAAGGCTGAAGCTTGTACTGTGGTTCCGATACAGGCTACCTGTCAAGGTAAGGGAGAGAGCACTGAGTCGGGGAGAAACAGACATCTCTACCCAGCATCAGAGGTGTCACTCACTAGGCAGGGCACTTGCACAGCTAAGTGTGAGCCCATGTTCACGTCCTAGCATGGGAGGGTGCTATGGCAGTGGAGGAAGCTTTGGTGCTGTGGTACCCACCCACCGCCACCGCCATGTCTATCTGAATAACAAATATGGCCTGGTAGCACAGTGGGTAGGGTGTTGGACTCTCAAGCATGAGGTCCTTAGTTCAATTCCTGGCAATGCATGTGCCAGAATGATGTTCCAGTTCTTTTTCTCTAAATAAATAAATACTTTTGCAAGACTGTTTTTTTTCCCCCCTGCCTCCAGGGTTATTGCTGGGGCTCAGTGCCTGCACCACAAATCCTCTGCTACTGGAGGCTATTTCCTCTATTTTGTTGCCCTTGTTGTTATTATTGTTGTTATCGTTGCCATTGCTGCTGTTGTTGGATAGGACAGAGAGAAATCGAGAGAGATGGGGAAGACATCCCATATGTTGGCTCTCTCAGGTCCCCAATGTGGCTTTAGTCTGTCACCTCCCCTCCCCATTTCTGGGTATGTTCTCTAAGGACAAAAGTCAACCTCATATAGATTTCAAAGTGTGTACATGAAGGTCGTTCAGTGGGTAAGGAAGACACCACATGTGTATTAGATACTCCTCAGATCAACTCTGATGGGAATGTCTCCACAGGATACATGTCTGGGTCTGCGACCTCCAATGTGCAGCTTATTTTCCTACAAACCCACTAACTTATCAAAAACTGAATGAAGCCTTAAGTTGTGAGGGTAATGACTTACCTGCCACTGGCTTTACGGGCCTCACTTAAAATCAGTACCTCAAACAGTACCACCCAAATGACCCTACTTAGGGTTTGATAACATATACCCAGACCCACAGTGGAAGTTCTTAATGGCATCTGCTGTGGCCAGGCCTTGCTGAAACAGGCAGGACGGGGCATGAGAGACCTGGAGGTACTTACTGGCAAAAGACATGATGCCCCCAAAGCCCTCGGTGCTGTTGTTGGAGACGGTGGAGGTGGGAGAGCTTGCCCGAGAGTCAGACTCTGCGTCTGAGTCGCTCGCCAGCTTCAAGCTGTTGGGCCTCAGCAGCTGTTGAGCCCTTGAATGCACAGGGATGCCTGTGAGCCCCGGGCAGTGGTACTGGGCTGGGGTGTGGGGGCCTGATTGCCCTGAGGTCACCAGCCCCACCCCACGGCTCCTAAGTGCCTAGATCAGAGCACCATTTCCACTGGGGTGAGGGCCACCAGACATCCTGTGAGAAGGAAGCCCCAGTCTCTCACCGATTGCCATTGACATGTTGGCTGAATCGGGGAGTGTAACTCTCCCCCTGCTCTTCCTCTTCTTCCTCATCTTCCTCAGGGGGAAAGTCACTTGGGGGCTCAAAGTGTGGGTTGTCATAGGTTCGCCGGTGCACTGACCCTTCTCCAGTTTCCACCAGAGGCTTGTCCGTGGGGATTTTGCCAGGCACGGTAGGGAGGGGCTTGGTGACACCTACTGTCGCCTTGGCATCCATCTCTGCTGAGTCGGCAGTTCCCTGAGGACCACAGTAAACACAAAGCGTTTGCTGGGTGCCTGTATCCTCAGCCTGGCAGGGCTGAGCCAGGCCAGGCCTATCTGAAGGTATGTGTGAGATAAGATGGGGTGGGGTTTTCTCTGTCCCCACAAAGTACAACCAGGCAGAACTTAGCTAAATCCTAGACAGGACCCACTATCTCCCTCCTGGAGTCAGAACTATGTCTCACTGGCTCTAAGCTATAGGATTTGTGGAGAGGAAGACTGTGAAGAAAAGAAGCTCTCCTGACAAACAGGAGGCCAGCAGCCCAAGTTAGAGCCCTCCAAGTCCTCACGTACAGAACTGGCTCCGTGGACAGTGGTGCTTGGGCTCGAGTGCAGTGGGGGGTTTTCCTGAGAGACCTCTCTATTGGGGCCCGGGTCCTCTGCTTCCTTCTGGCTCGGCAGCTCATCAATCTCCACCTCGCTGGCATCCCCCAGGGCCGCGTGTGTCAGAGGATCCACATCTGCCAAAAACCAAGGGATGGGTTACACCTTCCCAGAACCCTCAGCGCTGCCACCCAGAGCTGGCTCCTTTCCCAAAGGACACTTACTGGGAGTATCACCGTTGATGTCACATTTCATCATTTCACTGACAAAGTCACCCAGGGAGGAGTAAGAAGAGCTTGAATCATCATATTCCATACTATCACTACCGCTGCAGAATGGAGACAGTAAAAATTAAAATCAGGGCCAGGTAGTTTACCTGACACAGTGTGTACTTTGGCAAGTATGAGGCCACGGATTTGAGTCCTGGCACTACCACAGACAACACCAGGGTAACCCAAAGATGATGAAGCAGTGCTGTGGTATCTATCTCTGTTCTCTGTGTCTTTCTCCTCCTCTCCTCTCTGAAAAAGAACTAAAGAATGAAAACACTGGCCCCTGGGGGTACTCCAGCAGTGGTAGCTGGTACTGCTTGGATCACAACACCTGAGGCGCTGGGCTCATTAGCAGGAACCATATCACACCAAAGTAAAAGACTCTGGGGTGGGTGGGTGGGTGGGGAGAATACAGGTCCATGAAAGATGATGAATGACATAGTGGGGGTTGTATTGTTAAATGGGAATCTGGGGAATGTTATGCATTGTATTTACTGTTGTATTGTATTTACTGTTGAATGTTAAACATTAATTCCCCAATAAAGAAATAAATTATTTAAAAAAAAAACAAACAGATAAACAAGGAGCCAAGTGGTGGAACAGCCAGTAGAGTTCATAGCTTATCACATGAAAGGACTCAGGCTCAAACCCCTGGCTCCCACTTTGGAGGCTGGGGAAGGGGGAGCTTCAAGAGCAGTGGAGCAATGTTGCAGGTTATATATTATTATCTTTATTTATTAGCTAGAGAAAGCCAGAAATCGTGGTCTGGGAGGTGGTGCAGTGAATAAAGCACTGGACTCTCAAGCATAAGGTCCTGAGTTCAATCCCTGGCAGCACATGTACCAGAGTGACGTCTGGTTCTCTCTCTCCTCTTATCTTCTCTCTCTCTCCTCTTATCTTTCTCATTAATAAACAAAATCTTAAAAAAAAAAAGAGTGAGAAAGCCAGAAATCAAAAGGGAAGGGAGTGACAGAGAGGGAGAGAGACAGAGAGACACCTGCAACACGGCTTCACCACTTGCAAAGCTTTTCTCCTGCAGGTGGGGACTGGGGGCTCAAACTCAGGTCCTTGCACATTGTAACATCTGCGCTCAAGTATGTCCCTCTCTGTCTCCCTGTGCCCCCCCACCCCGGTGTGGGTGTAAGAAAAAGAGAAAAAAAAAGCTACTAGGAGAGGTGGAGCCATCAGGTACCTAGCGCCAACAGCACCTGGAAGCAGTAAATAAACAGGAAGAACGGACAGGGAAAAGAATCAGCAACTAGCACTAGGAAAAATAAAAAAGAGGAGCACTCTTTAAGATCACGGGACGAGATAAATAAGGAAGATAACAGAAGCCGTCAATATACAACCCCAGGTTTCCCACACCGAAGCCTAAATCCCATTAGACCTTGCCATTGTGTCCAATCCTGTTTTGCTGGCACAGGGCCTGCTCACCTGTCGTCAGTTGGGTCAGAGTCAGAGTCGCGCTCAGGGGGAATGCTCAGCGCCTCGGCCAGCTGGGAGTTGCCGTCATAGACCCGGTAGTGGATGGGCTGCAGCTGATGAGCGTACCACTTGGGCTTGTCACCAATCAGGGCCGGATCAAACATGCCTGCCCCCAAGAGAAACAGAACAGAGTTAGCAACAAGAGAAAATGAGGCAGGAAGGCAACTCTCAGATAAAATGGGACTAACAGGGGGCAGGTTAAAGAGCAGCAAGGGAGGAGGCCGGGGGCAGAGCAGAGGCTAAGTGGACTCAACTGTTGTGAATTCGCTGGAAGGCGTAGTTAGTGGGGTTGAGGATCCATTCTCCAAAGTACTCCACAGCCTGCGTCCTGGCCAGCTTCTCAGCAAAAGGAGTCTGCCGGGGACGGGAGGCTAGAAAGGAGCCAGCCTGGAAGGCTACCACGGGCCGGGGGAAGAGACGCAGAGTACGTGTGTGCATCTGAAAGCCCTGCAGCACGTTGGGGGAGTTGAAGAAACGGACCATGGCCACTCTGGGGAAGAAGGGGATGGTGAAATCATCCAAGTCCCACACCCTGCAGAATATGGAGTCCTAGGGATAAGGCCTCGGACCCCCTCTCTACCCCTAAGCCATCATTTCACACTCCAGACTCCAGGGTAGACTTCCCTTAAAGAATCACCAATCTCCATCTTTACTCAAGGTCTAAAAGGTATGTGAACTACTTCTCCTCTTGCCTTTTGTTTAGATGTCAAGCATAACTAGATGTGACACTCTGGCTCAGAATATCACCTGTCCTGAGGTCACTGGGTGAGCAGAGAGAGAGCTTGGGACTGTTTAGTTCTCTTGGTTGTACCTGGTTGCAACATCCACAGAATCCACATCGTTGCCATAAATGAGCGGGTTGAATTCAGTGGAAGGGGTAGACTGCAGGTCACTTGAAGGCCTTCCCAAGAGCAGGGGGATCTCCTGGCCCTCGTGAAATTTCTCCAGATTGAGGATGGGCTGGGTGTTGAGACTCATGCTAGCAAGAGCCTGTGGAACAAGAAATCCTACATAGGAGACAAATCCCTGGGCAGTCAGCCAATTTCATCTTCAAGGAAAGAGCCTTCATTGATGTAAGATGCAAATATTAAAGCCATTACAAGACCATCTGAGGGGGCTAGCAGGTGGGTCGCTCAGTAGGAAACATAATAATGTTACTATGCACAGGGACCTGGGTTCAAATCTAGGGTCCACCACAAGGGAACACCTTCATAAACAGTGGAAGAGTGCTGTGATGTCTCTCCTCTCTACCTCACTCTTCCTATCTCTGTCTCTTACCCTCAACCTAGAGGAATGAAAAGAAAATGGCTGCTGGGAATGGTGGAGTCATACAGGCACTGAGTGAGCCCCAAAGACAGCCCTGTTGGCGGGGGGGAGATGACAACAATCTGAATTATGTAGATCCTGCACTTAAATCAACCTGGATCAGAGCAACTTAAACACATCTAAACACAGCAGTTTATTCAACTATGAAACTTTGTTTCTTGTTGAAATCTATGTCTAAAAATAAACAACTGAAACATGAAGAAGTAGAGCTTCTCTGAAGGACATTAGGAGTTCAAAACCTCACATGCTCAGTGCTTCTAAATTAAGTCAGCCTAAGGCGCCTAAGATGTGCCACAGGCAGTGCACAATAAATCCATCACTCCTGGTGGCCATTTCTCTTCATTATTTATTTATTTTTATCTGATAGTACAGAAAGAAATTGAGAGGAGAAGGGGAGAAATAGAGGGGGAGAGATGTAGTGGCACCTGCAGGCCTGCTTCACAGCTCCTGAAGCTTCCTCCATGCAGGTGGGGAACGGGGTTCATAGCCAGGTCGTCAAACATGGTAATGTGTGTGCTTAACTGTGGGTCTCCAGTATGTCTGCTTGTCTATTTTTAATGAATCTAGGTGATCCTGTGGTTGGTGGCCCATGGATCACACTTTGAGCAGCAGGGATAAGAGTGCAGAATCAAAGAGCCTAAAGCCTTAGTTCCCATGAACATTCAATGTATATGAAGCCGTATTGCTGAAATGTATACAGTATTGTAAACCAACTGCAAATCAGAAAAATGTCAATTAAAAATATAGTCCCACTTAACAACCTCTCCCTCTCCTTAGTCATAGTAAGCAAATATCTAGAATGGAAATAAAGCAAAGGGAGAGCACAGGAGAACTTTCCAAACTTGCAAACTTCACCAGACTGCAGCAGTGCAGTATCATATTACATCAGAAGTGAAGAAGCAGGTGCAAGTGAGAAGGATGGTATGAGATGACCCATTTAAATGCAAACAGACATCATCTAGAGGGACTGCTCAGTTACTCAGACCACACAAAGACTCCTGAAGACCCTCCAGATGCGAGCAGGGCTTCCTCAGAGAACTACAGGGCTATCTACCGGGGAAGTCCCGCACAACACCAAGAGCAGGGAAGGGGCCTTGTCATGTGTTATCTTCAGGTACTGTGGTCAGCATGCAGCAGCAGAAGAAACTCCATCAATGAGAAACACATTGAAAGAATTACTCAAAAGGAAGGAAGTTGGGCTGGGGAGATAGCATAACGGTAACACGTGTGCTTAACCAGATCCGCCACCACCCGGCTCCTCTCTCTTCCAGCATGATGGTTCTGTACAAGAATTATGCCTGAGGCTCCAAGATCCCAGGTTCAATCCCCAGCACCACTGGAAGCCAGAGTTAAGCAATACTCTGGTCTCTTTCTCTGTATCTCTCTCATTAAAATAAAATATATCAAAAAATAAAAAAGGGGTCAGGCAGGAGCACAGCAGGTTAAGCGCACATGGTGCAAAGCGCAAGGACCTTTCACCCAGAAATGTTCACCCCAAGACCACAGAAATCTGTGCCATGTGACATCAGAAAGGACAGTGGCTCTAACAACAGTGGTCTGCCTACAGCGTCTACTGTGCCCTTTCCTTTTCTTTTCCGTTCACCTACCTGCTTCAAATGTTTTTTCAGTTCTAATGACTCTGGTTCTGGCAGGATGGGTAGCACTTCTGCATGGGTGGGGGCTATCACCTGTACCAGAAAAAGATGCGGCTTTAGAATTAATTTCTCAGGAGTTTCTCTTAAACGAGGGTAAATAACAAGAACTGGCAACTTTATATATAACCTTATCATATAGGAGAGCATCTACAGACTACGTAGTCACATACATAAGACACGTACATTGGGGCCTGATGGTGGCGCATGTGGTTGGGCGCACATGTTACAATGCGCAAGGACCTAATTTGGAATCCCTGGTCCCCACTTGCAGGGGGAAAGCTTTGCAGTGGTGAAGCAGGGCTGCAGGTGTCTCTTTCTTTCTACCTCTCTATATCCCTCCCTACCCTTGATTTCTGGCTGTTCCTATCTAATAAAGGCATAAACAAATAAACAAATGCATGAGGCTCCAATCCCCAGCACCACCATAAGCCAGTTGATGAAAAAAAAAAGACATGTACATCCATGTACATCCATGTACATCCATGTACATCCATGTACATGTAGCTGAAAGGAAATAGTGAAGTGTTGATTACCTTTAGACAATGGGATTACCGTTTTTTTTTAAATTTTATTTATTTTCCCTTTTGTTGCCCTTGTTGTCTTTTTTTATTGTTGTTGTAGCTATTATTGTTGTTGTTATTGATGTGGTTGTTATTGGATAGGACAGAGAGAAATGGAGAGAGGAGGGGAAGACAGAGGGGGAAGAGAAAGACAGACACCTGCAGACCTGCTTCACCACCTGTGAAGCGACTCCCCTGCAGGTGGGGAGCTGGGGGCTGGAACCCGGATCCTTACGCCGGTCCTTGCGCTTTGCGCCACCTGCGCTTAACCCACTGCGCTACCGCCCGACTCCCGGGATTACCGTTTTTATCTTCTTTATATTTTTTGTATCGTTTTTAAGTTGTTTTTTTTTTAAGATTTATTACATATGAGAGAGAGAGAGAGAGAGGGAGAGATTCACAGGATAACAGAGAAAGGGAGAGAACGAAACCAGAGCATTACTCTGGTACACACAGTTCCAGAGATAAATCAGGAGCCTTATGCATGCAAGTAGGATGTGCTACCAGTTATTTCCCCAGCTGCTTTATTTTCATTTTTATGAGAGACACACAAACACCACAGCAATGCTTAACTCTGACATGTGTGGTGCGAGGGTTCTAAACCAAAAATATCCGTATGCTTGTGCTCTGTGGTTAAGACATCTTCCCAGCCCTCATCTGTATTCTCTAAAGCTTTACAATGAACACATGGCAAGACTTCCTATTGAAGTGGGAATGTACTCACACCACAGAATGTTAGTATTTAAAAGCACTGTGAGGCTGCACTGAAAGACAACTCTTTGCTAGAAACTACAACCCAGGAAAACCATTATGATCAGCTCTACATGTGATGGTCCCACAGTGCCAGCTACCCTCCTGTTCTTAAAGGATGCAGGGCTGGCTCAACTGCTTCTCTTCAAGTCCTAACCAAAGTCCCGGCCAGCCCACTGTTGTGAGCTCCTCTCAAACTACTTACTCCCTTGCCTTCCTACTACTTGTGCCCCCAATTCCCAGATCACTTATAGTACTAGAAATACTGATATTTCCAGAGAATTAGGTCAGTGGAGTTAAGGCTAATCCAACTGAGTGACAAGTCCCTTAACTACATTCCATCTGATACCAGTATCTTGAGCCATCCCACACCTGTTAAGTCAGTAAAGTAAAAGCAGCCCATATTAAAAAGAAAAACCACCTACCAACTTGGGACCTTTCTAGGAGTCAATCTAGAAAAACAGAACACAACCCCATTCTAGACACTATAATGCTTCAGTCCGGAAACTCACTCTGTTGCTGTCTAGATCCACTAGCCATACATCATCAGGCATCTTGAAGTCCAGTTTGTAGAGGAAGAAGCTGGCAGGGACCCCAATGATGTACGGGGTGGGGGCCAACAGCAGCTGTGGAAAGGGTGAAGCAGACAAGAAACAAAAAAGCAAAGCCTGATGTGATCGCTTATTGAGTTGGGATTTTTCTGGTTAAGGACACACAACTTCTTTCCTGAAACTCTTGAGTAGATGTATTTCAAAATTCAAGCCTTTTCGGGTTTTAGATCAGTTAACTATAAGATATTCTACTATGTATGGTCCACACTGTTTTGTCAGTGGCCTATAATCATTAACTGTGATAAAGAGACGTCATGGGGAGTCGGGGGGTAGCGCAGCGGGTTAAGCGCACGTGGCGTGAAGTGCAAGGACCAGCATAGCGATCCCAGTTCGAGCCCCCAGCTCCCAACCTGCAGGGGAGTCGCCTCACAGGTGGTGAAACAGGTGTCTATCTTTCTCTCCCCCTCTGTCTTCACCTCCTCTCTCCATTTCTCTCTGTTCTATCCAACAACAATCACATCAATAACAATAATAACTACAACAATAAAAAAAGGGCAACAAAAAGGAAAATAAATATTTAAAAAATTAAAAAAGAGAGAGAGGCCATGAATAAATAGTCCAGCTGCTTGCTGTAGAGCCGTCCAAGCTAGGTAAGATTCTGCAAACAGATCTGACCCCTGAGAAGGGACTGAGGGCCAGTACTGATTCACGATTCCTGGGGGCACTAAGCCTCCTCACTCTGAGCTGGACAGGGTTGAAAGTCAGAGGTGTCAAAGCCGGAAGACACCTTGAGACCCACCTGCTCTGCAGATGCCATGCAGGTGGGCAGCAGTGGGATGACAGGAAACATGTACTCCAGAGGGTAGATCATCGCCACAAACGCCATCACAGACATGGAGAGAGCATTGTAATCTCGGGACTGCAGTACCACCTGCCAGGAGCCAGACCACTGGGATCACTCAACAGCATAAGGAAAGTCCAAGAGAAAACAGCGTCGGATGCTATGGTTCAACACCCGTGCTACCATGCCTATGGTTCCAGGAGCTTCATTTCCATACTTAACAACTCTAACTCCTACCCCAGACACTATAGTGATCTTTCAAATAGCAGCTTGATCTTCCCATTTCTTGCACCCCCAATCCCCAGATCACTCACTGGAATAGAAGTGCTGATATTTCTAGAGAATTAGGGCAGTGGAGTTAAGGTTAATCCAACTGAGTGACAAGTCTTTTGACTATATTCCACCTGACACCAGTACCCTGAGTCAGCTCACAGCTACTGAGCACCTGTGTATACCTGGCACTGCACTGCCTCCTGGGCTAGCCTCTGCCACATCTCGGAGTCCTTTTCCTGGAGACCAAGGGAGCTGGCCCTCTCACCTTATGCTCTAAGAGGATGCAGGTCAGCACTTGGAGACAGGCGTCCACACCCAGCAGTTCCAAGGGAAGGTGCAGTGGAAAATCCACGAGGGAGAATCGGGAGGGATCTGGGAGAGCAAAGGTCAGAGCCTGCTGGAGCTCCTGAGGGAGGACCTCAATGTCTACTCGCTTCTGGCCGGAGACAGGCACTGGGGAGCGCAGCAGGCGGTAGATCCAGGCCTCAATCTCTCGCAGGTCATGGAGCAGGGCACTGGACTTCTCCTCCACCAGCAACGATCCGGTGAAGATGCGCCACATGGTGTCCCTGAGGAGCAGACAGACACGTGAGCCCTGGAGGCTGTTACCTCGGTACAACCAGAGGGGACAGTGCTGACAAATGGAAGGGCAGTCTGTGGGCACCGCGAGGATCAGGGGTGTACAGAGAGGTAGGAGCAAGTGTCAAACTGTACAGAAGGTAGGACGTGTTGTCCTGCCCACCACAAACACCAGATTTCTCAGCACTATTCCAGATCCCTTCACAGTGCAAGGGCTGACTCCAAAGCAATCTTCTACTCAGTGAGAAGTCTCACAATGTGTTTAAGCAGGTCTCAATTTAGACCTCAGCTTTTTTTATTTCTTTTTAATTACTGAGCTGTACTCAAAATAAGCACTGTAACAAATACATTTTTCCTTTTTTTCAAGAGAAAAATATTTCTCTTGAAATAATTTTCAAATATTTCAAAAATATTTCAAAATATTTTTATTTTATAGATACAGATACAGAGAGAAAGATCAAAGAATTGCTCTGCTCTGGCTTATAGCAGTGCTAGGGATTGAACCCAGGATATTGGAGTCTTGGGTATGAAAGGCTTTTGCATAACCACAAAGCTGTTTCCCCAGTCCTTTTCCTTCTTTCTTAAGACAGAGATAGAGAAGCCAGAAAGAGAGGGTGAGAGAGACCACAACACTGAGACCTTCTTCAATGGGGTGGAGGCCTGGCTCAAGCCCAGGTGTGCACACAGAAAACCAACACACTATCCAAGTGAGTTATTTCACTGGCCCCAGATAGATATATTTTGCAAGTGTATTCCCCATATTTGCCTATTAAACAGACACACACATACACACACACACACTCACTCACTCTTCATTCCAGGGCAAGGCAGTGGCACAGCCAATAAAATGCACATGTTATGCAAGGAGTCAGGTTCAAATTCCTGCAGAGAAGAAGCTTAACAAGCTGTGAAAACAACAATGCTGTGGCTACGTATCTTACTTCTCCCTCCCCTCTCAATTTCTCTTTATCTCTACCCAAAATAAATAAACATATATTTTTAAGTCGATTCTTTATTTTAGAGAGATGAAAGAGGGAAGAGAAAGAGATGAACAAAGAGGTGTTACCATCAAGATACTCCCCACTGCTATCCATGGTATCCCATGTGGCGCCAGCATCCAACCGCGGGGCCTCAGGCCCGTCAAGGTGTATGCTCTACCTGGTGAACTACCTCCCAGCCCTAGGACCTTGGGATTCCGAGGAAATCTCCTAGCTCCCTGGCAGACCAATCACACCTGGTCTCGGTGGCTCGGCAGCCAGCCCTACCTACCTTTGTATGCCTCTGGGGATGCCCAGTTTCTTGCCCAGCAGTTGCTCGCTACAGCAGTCCACCAGACGTTTGAGGGTATACAGACACTCTCGGAAGGTGGAGAAGAAGGGGTAGTGGCTGAGCACGCACAGGGACGTCAGAGTGCTGTTGCGAGACCGGCTGACCCCCTTGGCCCGCCGTTTGCCCCGAGGAGACTGGTTCACGTCGGGGGTGGAGTCAGCACTGGGGGGCTGCAGGGACGAGCCACTCTCTGAGCTCTCAGTGCCAGTCTCTTTGGGCGCACGGGTGCCTTCCTTCGCCCGGGACCCAGCACCGCCTTCCCCCTTGTCCTTTGGCATCCGTTTCTGGAAGGAGCGGTAGAAGTTGACACAGATGCCATAGCGTGTGACTCCGGTGTCCTTGTCGGTGAGGGTGAAGACGAAAGAGGTGTCGTCCCGCAGGCTCATGCGCCGCTGCCGCACACTCAGACAGCCCTCGGGCTGGCAGAAGAAGACCACATCCGGAGGCAGGGGGAACTCAGCGTGGTCCTCCAGGGGGTAGCGCCGCAGCAGCTCAGGAGTCTGGGCCACACTGTCACTGCTCGGGTGCCTGGAGGACGAGAGGACGGACTGAGCAGCCTCAGGAGACAGGATGCACGTCCAGGTTTTAACCACCATCAACAAATAAAGCTTGGCGGGCATGCTATTCTGGATCAAGTAACCTAACTGCAGGAAACCTGGGAAAGAACATTGATCTGGCCGGCTAAAGGGAACAGCATTTGTGTTGGAAGGAGAACTGTCACATGAAAAGGGTCGCTTTTCAAGGTGGATTAGCTAATGTACTTCCCAACGAGCATATGTAGCTGAAGTAACACCTTGTCCTTACCCTTTTCCAACAAGTAAGGAAACTGAGGCAATAGAGAATCTATTTGACCAAAAGCACAGAGATGTTAATTCAGAGCAGCATTAGCTGGGCCTCTGTTCCTCCGGCTGCACTGTTTTCACTGCGGGCATCAGTATTCCCATCAGGATAGAACAGTAAGGAGGGATGAGACATTTAAAGCAACGTGGGGGGAGGAGGGGCTGGGCGATAGTGCAGGGGGCTAAGCACACATGGCGCAAAGCGCAAGGACCGGCATAAAGATCCCAGTTCGAGCCCCCAGCTCCCCACCTGCAGGGGGGCCGCTTCGCAAGTGGTGAAGGTCTGCAGGTGTCTGTCTTTCTCTCTCCCTCTGTCTTCCCCTCCTGTCTTGACTTCTCTGTCCTGTCCAAAAACAACTGCTATAACAACAATAACAACCACGACAAGGGCAACAAAATGAGAAAAACAGCCTCCAGGGGCAGTGTATTCATAGTGCTGGTACTGAGCCCCAGCGATAGCCCTGGAGGCTAAATAAATAAATAAATAAAATTAAATAAAGCAATGTGGGAAGGGGACACTTACAGATCTTGTATCTAGCGCAAGGACCCAGGTTAAAGCCCCTGCTTCCCACCTGCGGGGGGAGGGGAAGCTTCACAAGTGGTAAAGCCAGTACTGCAGGTATCTATCTCCCCCTTACCTCTCAGTTTCTCTATGAAAAAAAAAAAAAAAAAAGCTGCCAGGAGTGGTGGACTTGTTGTGCAGGCACCAAGGCCCAGTAATAAGAGGAAGAAAAAAAAAAAGACAAACATCAGTCTCTTGTTGGTTACCTGGCCCCTACGATCACTAGATAGTCAAGTAACCGAGGACAGAGCTTCTTCTTTTGCACCATGGTTCCAACTCATCAGTTCATCTCAGAGAAACGGCAAGGCAAGTTTCAGCCAAGAGGTCAGCATTCCGAGGAGGAATCCTGGTATTATCTGAAAGTCCAAAGTTAATTGGGGAAAAAAGCACCAATAAGATCCACTGCTGTGAAGCGACTCATCCCTCTCAGTTTCCTCCCAGCCAGCAGGTCCCCCATCTTAGTACTAAAGGAAGGAAAGAGAACATGACACTCTCTTTAGCCCACAGCTCAGCCAGGCTTGTGAGTTCAGAGAGTCAAATGTCAGGAGGAAGGACAAATAATGGGTCACCTCTCCATCCCCACACACCAGCTCATTTCCAACCTTGCCCCTGGGGCTCTATTTCTGAAAAACAGACTCCTAATCTGGACCCACTCATTATGACAACAAAAAAAATTAAAGTCATTTTCTGGGCTGCTCCAGGGTGGATCAGGATCCAACCAGACTCTAATCAGCAATAATTTGCACTCCTCACTCAGATGGAAACCAAACTGCTCTCTGGGCCAACATTCTGTATTCGGCTTGACAGGAAACTACCATATAGACTGTATAGTTAATGTTCTCAACAATAACACCAGCTGGCTATTCTACACCCACGTGATCTCAAATGAAGAACATCTATGCTTCAACTGTTTCATCTAAGCCATCTTTTTTCTCCTATGCAAACAGGAATGAGGCTCAGTGGCCACTGTTATTAGCTCTGCCCTTGGTGCTGAATCATAGTCTCTCCTTGATCCTGATCCCAGGATTGGAATGGATGATACAGCACACACTTGAGGCCCAATTTTTCTCTAGCTCACAGCAGCTAGAAATTCGATGCAGCAATAACAGACTTCTGCTTGGAGAAGGAGAGGTACTCTGAGGAACTTCTAAACTACAGCATCCCCCAAAAAAATCAGGAAAAGCTTACATGGTCTTAGCTGCAATGCATTTCTGTTGGGTCTCCATACACTTTGCTAATGTTTCACTTCACTACAAGGCTATCTTCAGTGCTTCCAGAACGCTTTCTCTGGTCACAGCAAGACATTAATCACTGTACACAGAGAGAATCCCACGACAGGATGTACACACACTCAGACACCACTCCCCTCCCTGCTGCTCTGTGGACTCCCACACATGCACACTCCTGTGTGCTTAGGCCCTATTTGATCTAGATAACAAGTAAGACTCTATGTTTTTGTTTTTTGTTTTGTTTTGTTTTGTTTTTTCTCTCTCCCTAACTTAACATTTACAACACTTCTCAAATCCTCCCAGCAAGGCTCCCTCCTTTCTCTTGCTCCCAACAGAGGACCTGCAGGTAATGGGATTCGGTTTTGTCTCCATAGCGACTCTGGCTCCCAGCACTATTTATAGCAGAGCCAGAGTCCTTCCCCTGGATGGTGACGGCACAGTGCTAGCAGCTGCTACTCCAGTCAGCCAGGGCCCATCACAATTGCTGTTCTTGAGCCTGGAGACACCTCTCCCATTGACTGTAAATTATTAGGTTATCTCTTCCCCCATCTGTCTTCAGTCCACACTTTGTCCTAATCCCAGATTTTTAGTAGAAACATCTTAACACACAAATCAGGTTCTCACATGAGCTATAACTCCTTGTGTGTGTATGTGTTGCCATATATGCCTTTCTTTTTATTTTTAATTTTTTTAATATTTATTTATTCATTCCCTTTTGTTGCCCTTGTTTTATTGTTGTAGTTATTACTGTTGTTACTGATGTCGTTGTTGTCGGATAGAACAGAGAGAAATGGAGAGAGGAAGGGAAGACAGAGAGGGGGAGAGAAAGATAAGACACCTGCAGACCTGTTTCACCACTTGTAAAGCGACTCCCCTGCAGATGGGGAGCCGGGGCTGGAACCAGGATCCTTACACCAGTCCCTGCGCTCTGCGTCACCTGCGCTTAACCCGCTGCACTACCGCCGACTCCCCATATATTCCTTTCTAAGTGTCATGACCACCCCCAAAGTCCTCTGGTTCTCTCCACTGCTATGGAGTACTGAGCATGTCACAGAAATAGCATGAGGGATTGTTCCCAAGCAGAAGGAGAAGAGAAGAGAAACAGAGAAGTACAATGGGAGATGGATAAATACAGAAATCATTGCACACACACACACACACAAAAACCTAGGGAAGTCAGCCAGTGTGTCTTAAAACAAAAATATACAGATCAGAGCACAAGGTTAAACCTGAAATCTATTTTTATGGTGAAATCCCTTTCCTGCCCAAATCTCAAAGCTCACAACCTGGAGCATCCCCTAATAGTGTTGCAGCCTTGGTGAGATCCCAGCTCGGCTCCGCTGAACATCATTTGCTGTCTACGGCCATACCACCCCGAGCATGCCCGATCTTGTCTGAAAATCATTTGCTGAAACTCAAGTCACCAAGATGTTCTTCTACAGGAGCCCCCTCCCTCCAGAGCTACAAGCACCCTGGGATCACACACTATCCTAGTTACTAGTGCCAGGTAGATTTCAGCCACAATCCATATCTCATCAGACTGCTAAAATAACTAAGGTTTTCCTCCCCAATCTCTTTCCTTTCCATGAAGATTCTAAGCCCTAAGCCTTCTTAGGCTTAGACCACGGACCATCCACACTGCCTTCCTATCCACCTAGGCTCAGGCTTCGCCTCCACCACCAATCGCACGTACTCACACGGAAACCCAGACTCCTAGCTCTACAGCTTGCAAAGGCATTGAGCTCCGAGTGCCCACCTAAGTGCAGGTGGCCTGCACCACCATCCGCTCCGCCCACCCGGAGGCTGCTTTAGAACCCAGGTCTGGGAGTTAACCGCGTCTCTGCAGTCTACAGTGGTCACACTCGCCGACCCTTTGGATTGGTCCCCTAGTTGGGGGCAGGATGTCATAGTAAAACCACAGGGAGCGGAGAGCGGAGCTGACATCTTTGCTGACGTGAGCACAACAGGAGGCTCTCGGACCTTGCCGTCGCCCGTCCCCCCCCTCCCCCAGCAGTGACCTTGCGAGAGCGTCAGCGCAGACAGGCCCATCTGGGGTGGGGGTCAGCGATAAGGGGTAGTGGGGGGGGGGGCGACAGCACTGCCTCCTAGCTTGGGGAAAAGCGGAGGGCAGGCCGGTGAGGGAGGCAGAATTCAGAGATGCCTGAGGACCGGGCGGATGCTGGGAAGCTGAAATGGTGTCTCCACTCTAGCAAAACCATTTCAAAACACCCACTTATAAAAAAAAAATTAAATAAAAAAAAAGATGAAAAGGTGGGTCTCCAAGCCGTCCCCAGCTATGCGGCGCGTACACACGCGCGCACACGTGCCAGGCGCAGGTCCTGGCTCGGCCCCGGCTGGACAGCTCCGCCCGCCGCCGCCCGGGAGCCCGCCCGCCCGCGCGCGGCTGGAATGGAGGCCACAGCCCCTCCGCGCCCCGGGGCGCCCCGGTCCAGGCCCCGCCCCCTGCCCGCGCACCCCACTCCCTCCCGAGACCGCACGCCCCTCATAACCCTTGGGACCTCCCGGAGGCTTTCACCCCAGAGCCCGCCCCCCCGGCGCCAGTCGCCCCCAGCACCCCCACCCCCGGAGGCCCGGACCCCCCACCTGGAGAGCCTCGGGGGCCGGGCGTCGGTCCTTCCCCCGCGCGCGCCGCGGCGAGCTCACTTCAGTTCCGCGTCTGCACCGGGGGGCGCGCAGCACTCGGCCGCGGCGCGGGAGGGAAGCTGGGGGGCCGGGAGCCGTACCATTCGCTCGGGGGCGGGAGACAGGGCTCCGCCGAGCCTGAGAGCGCGGCGGCGGCGGCGGCGCGCACACCTCCGGGAGTGGGGCGGCGGCGGCGGCTGCGGGGAGCGCGCCAGGGGCGGGCCCGGGGCAGCACCTTGTGGGGACGTCGCCCCGCTTCTCCGCGCCACCTGGCGGCTGGGGCCGCGCCCACGCGCCTAGAGCCCTCCGGAAGCGGCTGCTCGAGACCCCAGCTGTGCCCCGCTCCCCACCCACACGCGCACCTGACGCCCCTCCTTACTCCACCCCACCCCCGCCCGGTTTGGAGGTGCCCCGCCCACCAAGTGCGGGGCGCGGGGTGGGGAGCCGGAAGGCGCGGCGGCGTCTCACCTCCACCGGGCGGCGCGGGGCGTGCTGGGAAATGGAGTCCAGCGCCTGTCCGCGGCCCTCCACCTGGGGTCTCCAGGGCCTCCTCCGCTCCTGGCCCGCAGGGCCTGGGGACGGGGAGGAGGGACTGCTGGCTCCCTTTTCCCTCTCACCCCTGATGCCAGAGGAAGCCGCCAAGGCACTAGACGCGCAAGAACAAGTGGACGACTTGGGGGGGGGGGTCTTAAAACCCAAGACCCCACCCCCGCCCCGGAAACACATACCCCAGCCGCCCCATTAGGAAAGGGCAAGAGGGCATTTTGCGCTGCAGCATTTTTCTTTTCTTTTTCTTTTTCTTAATTTCTCTATTGGGGAATTAATGTTTTACATTCGACAGTAAATACAATAGTTTGTACGCGTAACATTTCTCAGTTTTCCGGCATTTCTTTTATACACACACACTCACACCACCCCGCCAGGAGCAGTAAGGCTAGTAAAAGGAGATGCTATCCCCACCTCCACCCCCACCCCACCGCCAAGGCTGTCACTGGTCCCTATCTCCCTCCTCGGAGCCTGAAGGCAGCTCTTTGAGGACCCTGACTTCCCTCCCCGGCAGCCCGCGTCCCAATGCAAGATCCAAAAACAGGTTGCTGTCATTGTGTAGTCGCTGGGCTCTTCCCGTAAGAGCAGCCTCAGGCCTTATCAGCGAAGCCGCCCCGAGGCAGTCACAGCCAAGCCGCAGAGTGACAGTGAAGAACTTCTCTCGGAGACCCAAGGGGGAAAACAGGAAGTGGTGGAGGCAGGATGGGCAGGGCCCCCGGGGTTCATCCTCTCGGTAGTGGAGGTGAGGACACACGGGGAGGGGGGGGTGTCAGTAATTACTGTCTTCAAATGGAGCAGATTCCCACAGCCCAGCAGCCACCAAACTCCCAGCCCTTTGCCCTTGCTTTCATCCCTCTGCCAGGAGCTCCTACGTCCCGGCTCGGGAGAATGCTGGCTTCTCAGCTCCGCCTTCAGGACACGGCCCCCCTGGGTCACCCAGCCCAGAAAACAGGTGGTGGGGAAGAACAGTCAGTCACTCGTGCACATCCCAGATCTCGGAGAGCAGCGGGGGCAGCTTTTTGTCCTGCAGGCGCAGCGCAAACACTTGCTCCGAGTGCACGCTGCTCAGGGTCCGCAGGCTCACCAGTTTCATGAGCATCCGGGGGAACATCAGGCGGTCCTGGGAGAAGGAGAAGGCCCGGTTCAGCCTTTGTCTCTCTCCAAGGAAGGGCCACTAGGGTAAGGGGGATGGGGCGGGTGGCGGTGGGAGAGGTAAAGAATTGTCTGTGCGAAGTGTAGTCCCACAGGGATTCTGGTAGGGAAGATGGGTGTGCGTGGAGGGGAAAGGGGGGAGGGTATGAGCCCGTGGAGAGGAGGAAAAGGGAGCAGCAAGGAGACTCACATGGGGGTGGTGGATGGAGACGTAGGCATGCAGGGCCTCCACATATCTGTGTTGCAGCCTTTCTACCTGGAGCTGGTCCTGCACGTTGGGCCGGTCTATAGGTCACCAACAGAGTTGAGCAGCAGGTCTGGCCAGGGCCTTAGTTCCATCTCCCCAGATTCCCAATCAAGAGATAAAGGCAAGCCCCACCCAGCCTCTGCCACCCCCAGAGTGCAGCAAGGACCTCTGCCCAGTCTGCAGCAGGATTCCTGATTTTAGCCACCCTCCAGGATGCAAATCTCCTGCCCCCTTTTCCCTTCCGGCCGCTCCTCCGCACCTGCAGAGAAGATGCTGATGGCGATGAGCAAGGCGAACTCAGCATCATTGAGTTGCAGCTCGTTCATGGCTCTGGAGAACTCGAAGATGGGGTTGATAAACTCTACCTGCAACCCTGGGGAGGTGGAAGAGAAGCTGGGGGCAGGTGCATGGGCAATGGGAATGCCCTTCTCTCTTTTAATTTAGGGAACGACTAGGGACTCCGTTAAGAAGCCTCTTGAGGGAGTCGGGCTGTAGCGCTGAGGGTTAAGCGCAGGGGGTTAAGCGCAGGTGGGGCAAAGCACAAGGATACGCATAAGGATCCCGGTTCGAACCCCGGCTCCCCACCTGCAGGGGAGTCGCTTCACAGGTGGTGAAGCAGGTGTGCAGGTGTCTATCTTTCTCTCCTCCTCTCTGTCTTTCCCTCCTCTCTCCATTTCTCTCTGTCCTGTCCAACAATGACGACAACAACAATAATAACTACAACAATAAAACAACAAGGGCAACAAAAGGGAATAAATAAATAAAAATAAATATAAAAATAAAAAAAGAAGCCTCTTGAACCTATGGACATCTAATCTTTGACAAAGGGGCCCAGACTATTAAATGGGGAAAGCAGAGTCTCTTCAACAAATGGTGTTGGAAACAATGGATTGAAACATGCAGAAGAATGAAACTGAAGCACTATATTTCACCAAATACAAAAGTAAATTCCAAGTGGATCAAGGACTTGGATGTTAGACCACAAACTATCAGATACTTAGAAGAAAATATTGGCAGAACTCTTTTCCGCATAAATTTTAAAGACATCTTCAATGAAACAAATCCAATTACAAAGAAGACTAAGGCAAGTATAAACCTATGGGACTTCATCAAATTAAAAAACTTCTGCACAGCAAAAGAAACCACTACCCAAACCAAGAGACCCCTCACAGAATGGGAGAAGATCTTTACATCAGACAAGAGTTTAAAAACCAACATATGTAAAGAGCTTGCCAAACTCAACAACAAGACAACCAATAACCCCATCCAAAAATGGGAGGAGGACATGAACAGAATATTCACGACAGAAGAGATCCAAAAGGCCGAGAAACACATGAAAAAATGCTCCAAGTCTCTGATTGTCAGAGAAATGCAAATCAAGACAACAATGAGATACCACTTCACTCCTGTGAGAATACATCAGAAAAGGTAATAGCAGCAAATGCTGGAGAGGGTGTGGGGTCAAAGGAACCCTCCTACACTGCTGGTGGGAATGTCAATTGGTCCAACCAACCTCTGTGGAGAACAGTCTGGAGAACTCTCAGAAGGCTAGAAATGGACCTACCCTATGATCCTGCAATTCCTCTCCTGTGGATATATCCTAAGGAACCCAACACATCCATCCAAAAAGATCTGTGTACACATATGTTCTTAGCAGAACAATTTATAATAGCCAAAACTTGGAAGCAACCCAGGTGTCCAACAACAGATGAGTGGCTGAGCAAGTTGTGGTATACATACACAATGGAATACTACTCAGCTGTAAAAAATGGTGACTTCACTGTTTTCAGCCGATCTTGGATAGACCTTGAAAAGTTCATGTTAAGTGAAATAAGTCAGAAACAGAAGGATGAATATGGGATGATCTCGCTCTCAGGCAGAAGTTGAAAAACAAGATCAGGAAAAAAAAAAAGAAACAAGTAGAACCTGAAATGGAATTGGCTTATCACACCAAAGTAAAAGACTCTGGGGTGGGGGTGGGTGGGTGGGTGGGTAGTGAGAATACAGGTCCAAGAAGGATGACAGAGGACCTAGTGGGGGTTGTATTGTTATATGGGAAACTGGGGAATGTTATGCATATACAAACTATTGTATTTACTGTTGAATGTAAAACATTAATTCCCCAATAAAGAAATAAAAAGAAAAAAAAGAAGCCTCTTGAGCTCTGCTGTGTAACCCTGGGTATGTTTCCTCACCTTTCTAAGCCTCTTCTATGAAGTGAGATCCTATCTGAACTTAGCAGGCTGTTGATAGTTCATAAGAAAGCATGCTCGGTGTCCAGCACGTAGGAGGTGCTGAATTAAATGGTAATAACCTTGTTGTTTTTACTAAGAATTCTTGAGGGCCCCACGTTACTCAAAGTAGATGTGACTTGTTTTTGTTTAGAAAGAAGTCATGAGGGGGCTGGTGAGATAGCTCATCTGGGAGGGCTACTGCGTTGTGATGTGCCTGCCCCAGGTTCGGGCCCCTGGTATATCACATTGGAGGGGGAAGCTGCCATGCACTGGGAGAAGCTATGGTGTTATGATGTCTCTCCTTCCCTAAGTCTTTTTCTTTCTCTGAAAAAAAGGAGGCAAGTAGGTTCAGAACAGTGAAAGTCGGGAGTTGGGCTGTATCGCAGTGGGTTAAGCACACGTGGCGCAAAGCTCAAGGACCGGTGTAAGGATCCCGGTTCGAGTCCCCGGCTCCCCACCTGCAGGGGAGTCGCTTCACAAGCGGTGAAGCAGGTCTGCAGGTGTCTGTCTTTCTCTCCCCATCTCTGTCTTCCCCTCCTCTCTCCATTTCTCTCTGTCCTATCCACCAACAACGACATCAATAACAACAATAATAACTACAACAATAAAACAAGGGCAACAAAATAAATAAATAAATATTTAAAAAAAAAAAAAGAACAGTGAAAGACCTGACAACTAGGAAGATAGAGCCATTTCTGGTGAGAGTGGGGTGTGAACCGGAAGCTCTGCTGCCTCAGGCATGAAGAGTTATGCGGACAGCCACTTCACTGAGATAAGCAACCTGCTCTTCCCCCTCTATCTCCCCATCCTCTTTCAGTTTCTCTCTGTCCCATCAAATAAAAATAAGAAAGAGGGAGTCAAGCGGTGGTGCAGTGGGTTAAGCGCAGGTGGTGCTAAGCATAAGGACCAGCATAAGAATCCCAGTTCGAGCCCCCGGCTCCCCACCTGTAGGGGAGTTGCTTCACAAGCAGTGAAGCAGGTCTGCAGGTGTCTGTCTTTCTCAACCCCTCTCTGTCTTCCCCTCCTCTCTCCATTTCTCTCTGACCTATCCAACAACAATGACATCAATAATAACTACAACAATAAAAAAAAACCAAACAAGGGCAACAAAATGAAAAATTTTTTAAATTATAAGAACAAAAAAAAAAAGGCCACTGGGAGCCGTGGCTTTATGGTGTCAACACTGAGCCCCCAGCAATGCCCCTGGTGGCAATAAAAAATAAATAAAATTATATATAGATACATATACACACACACACACACACACACACACACACGTGTGTGTGTGTGTGTGTGTGTGTATTTATGCCTCCATGTCTCCCTGCAGAGGAATAAAGGAATGAAGCTGAATAATCCATGACCCAAAGTAATGCGTCTGTAGTGCCCTCCTCCCACACTTCATGTCTGCCCACCCCACTCGGCCCCCAGGCCTCCTCAGACTTATTTCAGCAACCATCTGCTGACTTTTCCATTTGAAACTTCCTGATTAGTCACTTCCTATACTTTCACCCTGATGTTTATCAAGTGTATGTTGATCTGTTCAGTAGACAAGCCCCGTTTTGTAAAGTGTTACTTGGTAAGATGCTGAGCCCTCAAATGTTCCCAGGCCTTGCCGTCACACAGGAGAAGATGAGAAGGCTCTAGAATTGGGTCGGGCACTCTGCTACTGCTCCACAGGCCAGTCTACGCCATTAGTCATCCAAATGTGTGGGCAGCACTTGGTAGGTGGTGCCCGGAGACCTGACCACTGTGAGCCTCCTCCCCTCGATCGATTTCAGATGAAATGAGAAATGAAAGGCTACTGTGACATCAACACTGCTTACATAAATGAATCTATAAATAGGGACAGATGGGCATAGCACAAGCCTCCCAGGGCTGGAGGAACATGCAGACAAAAGAACTAGAAGGTTTTGGAAAGGAAAATGTCACAAAGGAGAAGGTCATGGTGAAGAAGGAACAATAACACTCATCTGGAGAAAGGGATTGGGCTGGACTTTTAAAACTGGAAAAGAAGGGGAAAAAAAGTCATGGAATTGCCTGTACAAGGTGCCTAAGTATACCGGTAGCGTGTCAGGCACTACAGAAGGTGAGGTACCTATAGTTTTTTTTGTTTGTTCATTTTTGTTTTGTTTTTTTTTTAAGGAGGTAGGGTGGTGGCACACCTGATTGAGTGCATTATCATATGCAAGGACCTAGGTTCAAGCCCCTGGGCCCCACCTGCAGGGGGGAAAGCTTAATTTTGAAGTGGTACTGCAGGTATCTCCCTTTCCTCTCCATCTTCCTCCCCTCTAAACATCCCTCTATGTCTACCCAAAGTAATTTTTTTTTTTTTTTTTGCCATCAGGTTACCTCTGGGGCTTGGTGCCTAGATAACAAATCCACTGATGCTGGCAACTTTTTTTTTTTATAGGACAGAGGGAAAGAGAAAGATAAACACCTGCAATACTTGCTTCACGAATCATGAAGACTTCCCCCTGCAGATGGGGTGCAGAAGCTTGAATCTGGGTCTTTACAGGTGGTAATGTGTGCACTTAACCAGGTGCGCCACCTTCTGGCCCATAAATAAATCTTTAAAAAATACAAATGGGGCAAGCTGGGTGGTAGCGCAGTAGGTTAAGCGCGCTTGTTGCAAAGTACAAGGACCAGGTGTAAGGATACCCACCTGCAGGGGAGTCACTTTACAGGCAGTGAAGCAGGTCTGCAGGTGTCTGTCTTTCTCTCCCCATCTCTGTCTTCCCCTCCTCTCTCCATTTCTCTCTGTCCTATCCAACAACAATGACATCAATAACAACAACAATAAAACAATAAGGACAACAAAAGGGAATAAATAAATATTTGGGGGATTTGGGTGGTAGCGCAGCGGGTTAAGCACACTTGGCGTGTACCTACCGCAAGGACGGGATTAAGGATCCCAGTTCAAGACCCCAGCTCTCCACCTGCAGGGGAGTCACTTCACAGGCAGTGAAGCAGGTCTGCAGGTGTCTATCTTTCTCTCCCCCTCTGTCTTCCTCTTCTCTCCATTTCTCTCTGTCCTATCCAACAACAACAACATCAGTAACAACAATATTAATAACTACAACAATAAAAACAAGGACAACAAAAAGGAAATAAATATTAAAAATAATAATCAATAATTTTTTATGTTTTAAAAACAAACAACAAAAAAAATAGACATAGGGGGCCTAGCAGCAGTGCAGCAAGTTAAGTGCACAAGAGTAAGAGAAGTGCAAGGACCCACCCGCACAGGGAGATCCCGGTTTGAGCCCTCTGCTCAGCTCCCCACCTGCAGGGGGGTCACTTCACAAGCAGTGAAGCAGGTCTGCAAGAGTCTGTCTTTCTCTCCCCCTCTCTGCCTCCTCCCCCCCAGATTTCTCTCTGTCTTATGCACCACCACCACCAACAGCAATAACAATAATAACAACAACAAAGGTAACAAGGGCAGCAAAAATGGGGGAGGGAAAGGAGCAGTGGATTCGTAGTGCAGGCCACGAGCCCCAGTGATAACCTTGGAGGCAATTAATTAACTAATTAATTAATTAATTGGGGTTGTGCAGCGGTGCACATGGTTAAGTCCACATAGTATGAAGCACAAGGACTTGCGCAAGGATCCAGTTTGAGGCCCCAGCTCCCCACCTGTGGGGGGAGGGGAGTCGCTTCACAAGCGGTGAAGCAGGTTTGCAGATATCTATCTTCTTCTCCCTCTATCTTCCCTTCCCCTCTCTATTTCTCTCTGTCCTGTCCACTAAAATGGAAAAAAATGACCACCAGACGCAGTGGATTTGTAGTGCCAGCAATAACCCTGGAGGCAAAATAAATAAATAATAAAAGACTTCATGAACCTTCCTAGAAAGCTCATTGGGTGGTTTGTGTTATAACAAGAAGCACATGAGCTGGTGTGAGTCACCAGGAAGCAGAGAAGATTTTATAAACTCTGACCTGGAAAGTAGGCCTTACAGCTCCTACAGTAGCGCCCTCTCATCTGCCATGTCGTTTAAGCCCCCGTCCATGCAGGGGACGTTTCACATGGGGTGGAACAGAGCTGCAGGTGTCTCTCTTCCCTTCTCTATTTTCCCCTTCACTCTCACTTTCTCTCTATCTCTAGCCAAAATACATAAGAAATAATATCTTTTAAAAAGGAATGATTATAAAATAAAGAAATAAACTACTCAGTCTCAATGCCAGAAGAAATGGCACAAGGAAGGTATTTGTCACATTCTCCAAAGTATTGGTTATTTGATTGCACTAGGATTCTTAGAGAATTAATAATAAGATGAAAGGCAAGTTTGTGCATCTATAGAAGCTTATACAGATTTCTTTATTCTGGGGCAGGGGTAGATAGCATAATGGTTATGCAAAGAGTCTCATGCCTGAGGCTCCAAAGTCCCAGGTTCAATTCCCCACATCACCATAAGCCAAAAATCAGCAGTGCTCTAGTTTTAAAAAAAAAAAAAAAAGTAAATATTTCTTTATTCTGCATAAGTGCTAAAATTTACTTTTTTTTTTTTTTTTTTTTGCTTCTAGGGTTATTGCTGGGGCTCAGTGCCAGCAGTACTATGAATCCACTGCTACTGCAGGCTATTTTTTTTCCCATTTTGTTGCCCTTGTTGTGGTTGTTATTGTTGTTATAGCTGCTGTTGTTGTTGGATAGGACAGAAAGAAATCGAGAGAGGAGGGGAAGACAGAGAGAAGGAGAGAAAGATAAGACACCTGAGACCTGCTTCACCGCTTGTGAAGCAACCCCCTCTGCAGGTGGGGAGCTGGGGGATCCTTATGCCGGTCCTTGCACTTTATGCCATGTGTGCTTAACCTGCTGCACTACTGCCCAGCCCCCTAAATTTTACTTTTCAACATTTAAACCCAAACTGGATTTCAGAATAAAACAAACTTAGTCCTGAGAATAAAAAAAAAAAAAGCCAAATGGGACAGGAGTAGATAGCATAATGGTTATGAAAATAGACTCTCATGCCTGAGGCTCCATAGTCCCAGGTTCAGTTCCCCGCACCACCATAAGCCAGAGCTGAGCAGTGCTCTGGTTAAAAAAAATCAGGAAAAAAAAAAAAAACTATTCTGTCCACACTTGATAATCAGTTCCAGTTGCTCCAACTTTCTCTCAACTAACTTTGCTCTATCCTCTGCCAAGCTTGCTCCCATAACACAGATATTACCAGCAATTGAATGTGGAGAAACCAATACCACTTAGCCTGCAATCAGTCAGGTATCAGATAGACAGCAGTGCTGTGAACTAATTCTTGGGGAAAAAAATGTTCCAGATACAGGAAGGGTATAGAAACCTCCACCCTTACTCTAAAACTGGCCTGCCTGGGTGCGCTGACATGTTCCAACTCTATTTCATTGACTCATTGGAAAGAACAATTGAAGAAGAGTGGGGAGATGGGCTGGGTAGACAGCATAATAATTGTGTAAATGACTTGCATGCCTGAGGCTCTAAGCTCCCAGGTTCAATCTCCAGTACCTCCATAAGTCTGAGCTGAGCAGTGCTCTGATAAAAAAAAAAAAAAAAAAAAAAAAAAACACTAGGAGAAATTAGTTTATTTGATCCTTAAAGGACGTGGTTAAAGAGAAAAACTGTGTTCATTATTGAGTCTCAGTGAAGTGGTTTCCAAACTCTTTTTCTAGCTGTAATTTTTTTTTTTTTTTGTCTGCCTCCAGGATTATTGCTGGGGCTCGGTCCCTGCACCATGAATCCACCACTCCTGGAGGCCTTTTTTTTTTTTTCCTTTTGTTGCCCTTGTTGTTTATTGGTGGTGTTTTACTATTATTGTTGTCGTTGCTGTTGGGTAGGACAGAAAGAAACCTAGAGGGGAGAGGAAGACAGAGAGGGGGAGAGAAAGATAGACACCTGCAGACCTGCTTCACTGCCTGTGAGGCGACTCCCCTGCAGGCAGGGAGCTGGGCGCTCGAACCGGGATCCTTACACTGGTCCTTGTGCTTTGTGCCACGTGCACTTAACCCGATGCACCACCACCCGGCCCCCTGTGATTTTTTTTTTCCAAGCAAAATGGTGTGTGGAAGCACAACCTATAATGCAGGTTTAAATGAAATTTCTTATTTGGCTACAGTAAAACAGAAGCAAGGGCATTCCTCGGGTCCCTTAGAACACTGTCTGAAAACCCCTGGCCTGGGGGCTGGGTGGTGGCACACCTAGAGAGCACACACCTTACAGTACAGTAGGCTCCAAGTTCAACCCCGACCCTCACCTGTAGGGGGGAAGCTTCACAAGTGGTAAAGCAGTGTTGCAAGTCTTTCTCTCTTTCTCCTCTCCCCTACTTCTCAGTTTCTCTGTCTTTTTCCAAAAAAAAGAAAAGGACAGAAGAAAGAGAAAAGAAAGAAAATCCCCAGCCAAAGGACAAGATGGCAGTTGAGAGAGCTCTCCCAGCACTTCCACTTCCTTTCTTGGAAAAAAGAAATGGAGTTTTCCCTTCTGGGCTGCTCAGACCTTGGGCCTGCAACTCCCTCATGCCATAGGTCCCTTGAGAAAAAGCCTGTCTGTGCAGCCCCATCCCTTTGTGATCTCAAATCTCACCTGCTTTGGCAAAGTCTTCTCGGTTATAACTGAAGTCTTTGAGGAAGGTAATACTCTCACTCCCGGGGTTGTAGCGCCGAGAAGTTTCTAGAAGCATCACCTGCAGATACATAGCAGACTGGGGCTGGTCTCCACAGAGGGCACCAGGCAGGGAAGATTTAGCCCCTCGTCCCTACTTTCCGGTGAACTTGGCTCCCGGCTACCTGTGTGGAGCCCAGCCCTGAGAACACCTGCACCTGACCTCCACGCCACCACCCCCCCACACACACACACACACACTCCAGTCAGCCCTCAGCCACCTCAATTGCAGAGGTCTTCAGTAGGGCGATCTGGTCCTCCCGGCTGAGCTGCAGGAAGCCGGGCAGCTGTTTGGCAAAGTCAACGATCTCCTGCACAGAGACGATGGCCAGTTCCGTAAAGTGGGCAAAGCGCTGCTGTCGGGCCTCCCGGCTCTGGGGATCCGGTGCCAGGGGCCAAGGCTGCCCGGGAGGGGGCGGCGGCGGTGGGGGAAGAAACAGATAGTTCTGAGTGGGATGTCAAGCAGCCCGTGGGTGCCCTGGGTGGCACCACCTCTCCCTGGGGGCCCTCAGGTACCGTGACTCGAAGCTGATCAGAGAAGGAGCGACGGTTACACTGCTGTTGGGCGGCCACCAGCTTCTCGATCATGCCCAGCTGCTCGGGGCTGAGCTGGGGTAGGACCTGGGGCGGCGAGGGAGACCTCAAGGCCACCGACGTGCCCTGAGCCTGCTCCTCCTCCTGCCGCTTCAGTTTCTTCAGGCGGATCTGTTCTTCTGACAGGACACCTAAGGACAAGGCCAGGAATGAGGAGGGGACAAGGGGGACACTGGAAACAAGGACCCCAAAAAAGCCCAGAGCTTTCGGATATAAGCAAGGGAAGGGGGAGTCGGGCGGTAGCGCAGCGGGTTAAGCGCACGTGGCGCAAAGCACAAGGACCGGCGTAGGGATCCCGGTTGGAGCCCCGGCTCCGCACCTGCAGGGGAGTCTCTTCACAGGCGGTGAAGCAGGTCTGCAGGTGTCTTTCTCTTGCCCTCTCTGTCTTCCTCTCCTCTCTCCATTTCTCTCTGTCTTATCCAACAACAATGACATCATCAACAACAACAACAACAATAATAACTACAACAATAAAACAACAAGGGCAACAAAAGGAAATAAGTATTCTTAAAAAAAAAAAAAAAGCAAGGGAAGGATCTTAATGCTCTGTAGGGCTGCGTGGGCAGGTCTGGAGGCCCAGCCTGTGCGACCTCACAGTCCTTACACGTGTCCTCCGTCTCCCACCAGTCTTGTCCCCGGCCCCCCATCACTCACACTCTTCCCGCATGCCCGCCTGGCGGCATTTCCGGAGGCGGCACTCCTGGCACTTGCGGCGCATGTAGGTGTCCATGGGGCAGTGGCCCCCGCTGTGGCAGACATAGTGCGCCCCCTTGATGACGCTGCGGCGGAAGAAGCCCTTGCAGCCCTCGCAGCTCAGCACGTTGTAGTGGAAGCCGGAGGCCTTGTCCCCACACACGCTGCACAGCTCATTTCCCAGCATCTTGGGGGCCGGCCCCTTTTTCCGTTTTTGTGGACGGGGCTCTGGATAAAGGGACGAACCTCCGTGTTCTTCACCGAAAAGGCTTAGTGCCAGCTCGGCCACTGCCCTGGGCATTCCCTGACCTTTGTTCCCTTCGCTATATTCCATCCAAAATAAGAAAGTTAGGAGCCAGGAGATGGCGTACCTGGTTAAGTGCACACATTACAGTGTGCAAGGGCCAGGTTCAAGCCCCTGGTCCCCAACTGCAGGGGAAAAGCTTCACGTGTGGTGAAGCAGGGCTGTCGGTGTCTCTCTGTCTCTCTACCTCTCTATCACCCTCTCCCCTCTCAATTTCTCTCTGTCTCTATGCAATAATAAACAAATAAATAGGGAGTCGGGCTGTAGCGCAGCGGGTTAAGCGCAGGTGGCGCAAAGCACAAGGACCAGCATAAGGATCCCGGTTCGAACCCCGGCTCCCCACCTGCAGGGGAGTCGCTTCACAGGCGGTGAAGCAGGTCTGCAGGTGTCTATCTTTCTCTCCCCCTCTCTATCTTCCCCTCCTCTCTCCATTTCTCTCTGTCCTATCCAACAACGACGACAACAACAATAATAACTACAACAATAAAACAACAAGGGCAACAAAAGGGAATAAATAAATAAAATAAAATATTTAAAAAATAATAAAAAAAAAAAATAAATAAATATTTTGGGGCAGGGGTAGATTGCATAATGGTTATGCAAACAGACTCTCGTGCTCAGCTTCGACTCCAAAGTCTCAGGTTCAATCCCCTGTACCACCATAAGCCAGAACTGAGCAGTGTTCTGGTAAAAAATAAATAAATAAATAAATAAATAAATAAAATACTTTAAAAAAATTTACAGAATAAGGTGTGGTCTAGGAGATGGCACAGTGGATAAAGCATTGAACTCTCAAGCATGAGGTCCTGAATTCAATCTCTGGCAGCACATGTACCAGAGTGATATCCAGTTCTTTCTCTCTGTCCTCTTATATTTCTCATTAATAAGTAAATTAAAAAATTAAAGAATTAAAGAATAAGAAAGCGACTCTCACTGTCCAAGGACCAGAAACTGAGCCCTTTAGAAGCATTGATGCTTACAGCACCTTAGAGCTAGGTATTACTACTGCCATTCTAGAAGTCAGATATAAAGTCTAGTTGACTCCTGGGTTTTGAAGTTTATGACCTTATAAGATAAGGGGCCAGGTGGTGGTGACCTGGTTGAATGCACATGTTACAATGCAGGCCTGGGTCCCCACATGCAGGAGAAATGTTCCATGAACAATGAAGCATTGCTGCAGATGCCTGTCTATCTGTCTCTCTCTTGCTCTCTCTCCCCTCCCCCACTCAATTTCTGTCTCTATTCAATAAATGATAGTTAAAATAAAACAAAAAGGTTAAAAAAAATGAGGATCCCCAAGGCTCCCTTCCCAGCTCCAGAGTGTTCCAAATCCAGAAGTGTCTCACCTGCAGATTCTAGATGGGCCTCTGTCCCGGGGAGCAGGCTTGTGGGCTCCACTGCCTCCAGCCCCACCCTCAAGATGCCCCCTGCAGACTGGGGAGAGCTGGCTTCCTCTTTGAGAATGTAGTTGCGGCCCCCCAGTGCTTGGCCATTTGCGTCTTGTCCATCTGGCTCCCACAGCTCCGCTGCAGAATCTGAGCCTCCAGAGACAGGCACAAAGGGACAAGGGGGTGCTCAGGCCCCCCAGTGTCCTCAATGGGAGCCATGAACTGGTCTCCACCCATAGCGGGCAGAAAACCCCCAGCTTGGGCTTGAGCTTTGCCTGGGTTCTATGGCTAACTATTTACAGTCCCCTTGCCCCTCAGTTCCTAATGTAAGGATGTTAACATTGTCCCATTGTGGGGGTCACAGATGTGAATGTATTCCAGAATTCAGGCAGGCTCCTGCAGGAACAGAGCTGCATAAACACTGGGCCTATCAATTCTTTCCAGCAGCATAGTCCAAAATGTGGAGGCCTGGGTGAGCTCCTGCAAGGGCCAGGCCTGAGCACCAGGGCAGAAGGAGCTAAGATCAGCTCTGGAAAGCTCTTTGGGGAAGGTCAAGAGTCAGGCAGTGAAAGAAACAGACTCCCCCCAAGGGAGGTGCGGAGCTGGGACCCAATCTTAGGGGACAGGGCTGGAGTGAAGATACTTACCAGGAGAAACATCAGACATAGGCGCCTCCAGCCAAAGGGACATCTCTTCCTGGAGCCCTGGACATCACAAAGGATGATCCTGCAGGAGTGCTTGTTCAGAACTGGCCTCCACACACCTCTCCTGCCTTAGAGCAGGGCAGACCCATCAGCCAGTGCTCAGGCCTCACTTGCCTTCCTCCCAATGTCCCTGTGTGGTCAGGGCCATCTCAAGGCCCCGAGAGGAGGAAACTGAGGTGCAGGGAGATGGAGTCAACTGAGCACAGTTAGGCAGTGGGGAATCAGGACTTGAACTCTTGTCTTTCTAACTCCAAAGTCTCAAGTCACCTTTTTCTCCCCAGCATCCCCTCCTCAGGGCCATTGGGAAATGTTTGGGTGCATCTGATCCCCTCCTGTCACAGCTCCTCCCCCCAACCCCTCATTCCAGGACCCTAGCACAAGCCTCTTAATTCCATCCCAGGGGCCTGCAGGAATTCCTCTGGAGACCAAATAGAATCCCTATGGCTACCTAAGCCTCTACCATCATCATCACCATTGTCACCCCCAGGGTCCCCTTTCTAAGATCCACAGAACACTCCCCCTTACACACACACACACACACACACACACACACACTTCAGTGCCAACAGACTCACCAAATGCCGAATGCTGGGGCTCAGCTTCCTGACCGAGGCAGTCTCTGGAGCCCCCTTGCTGGGAGAGGAGGATGGTGCAGGCCCTTGTCCAGAGTCTGGGCCGCCTAGTCTTACAGGAGGAAGCTTGGACTGCGAGAGTCAGGGCCCTGGGGAAATAAAAGTGAGGAAAGACTGAAGGAGGGACTGCCGGAGCCAGGCCACTCTCCTTCCTGCCTGGCAGACCAAGGCCAACTGACTAGAGCCCTAGCCTCCCACCCACGGGGCAGCTTCCCCACCACACTGACTCCTCCCCAGCCGGCCACCCCCTCTCCCTGGCGCCACTCCCACCCCCCACCCCCAAACACTGACGGCCACATTTCCCTATAGACCTGGCCCAGTTTCATGTCTCTCCCCTTCCTCTCCTCACCCCTGTGGGTGGTTCTTGGCTACTCTTACAGAAGGACTGACTCCCATGCACCCCCACCCCATCCCATCAGCCTCCAGAGTCAGCGTTCCCTCCCCTCCATAGACACCTCATGGAGCAAAGGTCCCAGCGAGGCCCTGAGTTGCGACACCAAGCCACAGCCTACTTTCCCAGCTGCCCTCCTCCTCCCAGCCTCTGGGAAGGGGCCAAAAAGCTCTCCCCACCGGCCCCAGTCCTGGCCCAGCTGGTTGAACTCCCAGGGGTGGAGAGAGGCAGGTGCTGGGCCCCCACAGGGAGTCTCAATGTGGGTGCCCTGGGGGGGGGGCACGGACAAGGGAGGAGCTAAGAGCAGTGGCAGATGAACCAAGTGCCAGCTCAGGTTGGACCTGGGGAGGTATGTTGGCTCCCTCATCTGGGAAATGGGCCCAGGTGAAGTTATGGCAAGGTTCCAGCAGTGTCACTGAGCCTCCCTGAATCACACCTTTCTGTCCTGTTGCCTGGAACACGGGATCCATCTCTGAAGGCGACACCATGTTTATTGACTTTATCTCCCCTGTAGTCCCCAGGTTATGGCCTGGTGCAGGGTAGGTTACAAAGTAGGTATTGTAATCCTGGTATTTTAAAACTCTTTAAAAAATTCTTTTTTTTTTTTGAGGGTCAGGTGGAGGTACACACAATATAGTGCACAAGGACCCCAATTCAAATCCCTGATCCCCACCTGCAGGGAGTAAAAAGCTTCACAAGCAGTGAAGCAATGCTGCAGGTATATATCTATCTTTCTCTTCCCCTTCCCTCTCAATTTTCGTCTCTATCCAAAACATAGATATTTTTTCTCTAAAAATGATCTTTAAAAAAAATCATTCTTGAGGTCCTGAAGTAGCACTGTAGGTGGCACTGGGCTCTCAGACGTGAGGTCCTGTGTTCGATCCGTGACATTGAACGTGCTGGAGTGATGCTCTGGATTTCTCTCTTATTAATAAGTAAATACATAAACCTTTTAAAATCATTCTATTGCTCCTTTGCCCATGCAAAGTGTATACAAATTAAAAAGTGGTAAGATTTCAGCTAGAGAACAGGTTGCCTTTCTGTTGAATGAATAAACTAGAAAAATAACAGTCCTCTTCCATCCTGTATTTGTTAGGTCTGATCAGTTTCAACTCAACGTACTGATATAGCACACGGGCTCTGGGCTCAAAATTTTGGCTTCAACTCCTGGCCTTGCCTCTTCTTATTGGCTGTGTGATCTTGACCAAGGTAATCACTTACGGCCTGTTAGCCTCTGCATCCTGATATCTCTCCTTTTTTAAATATGTGAGAGAGCTTTTAAACATGTGAGAGAGCTAGAGAGAGACAAAGACCAGAGAAGTTTTTTGCTGGGGATCAAACCTGGGACTAAGAATATGGAATATGTGAGGCTTCCCCCTGAAAGTGGAAACCAGGGGCTCGAACCTAGGTCCTTATGCATTGTAATATATGTGTTTAACCATTGCCTGGCCCCCTTCTTCTTCTTCATTTTTTAATCTTTATTTACTTATTTATTTGTTTATTGGATAAAGACAGCCAGAAATAGAGAGGGAAGGAGATGAGAGAGAGAGAGAGAGAGACAGACACCAGCAACACAACTTCAACACTTGCAAAGTTTCTCGCCTGCAGGTGGGGGCTGGGGTCTCAAACCCAGGTTCTTGCACATTGTAATGTGCGCTCAACCAGGTGTGCCACCCAGGTCCTCTTCTTCTTGGTTAATTATGATAGAGACAGAGAGAAATAGGGTGAGAGAGGAGAAGAGAGACATCTGCAGTCTGCTTCACCACTTGTAAAGCATCCTCCCTGCAGGTGAGGACTGGGAGCCTCAAACTCAGGTCCTCACACTCGGTGACTTGCACATTTTACCAGTTGTGCCACCACCTACCCCCACCCCCGGCCAATCTTTGAAACATGAATATTATGGATTGAGGGGATGGCTCAGCAGTTGAGTAAATGCTTACATGCATGAGGCCTTGGATTCGGTTCCTGGCACTGCATAAAATGGCAGAGTGATGTTCTGCTCTGATATCTCTCACTCAATGAAATAGTAAAATAGGAGGAATGGTTTTTGCCACACATGTGAGAACTAAACAGAGTACCATATAGTACCTAGCTATTCAATAGTTCAAGAAATGACAGTGACTATCATGGCTCTTCCAGCTAGTCTTCCCATCACTTAGAATCCATCCGTCTGCATACCTGCTTCCATATACAGACTTTTACTGTCTCTTCTGGTTTACTAAGAAGCACCCTAGGAGGTTGGGAGCATAAATAAGGTCTCCACTTGACAGAGCACTGAGCTACAGGAGACTCCTTTTCAAGACCACACACAGTGCTCGTGGCCAAGCTGGGATCAGCATCCAGATGTCCTCACACCAGTTTCTGTTTCCTTTCTTTCTTTCTTTCTTTTTTTCTTTCTTTCTCTCTCTCTTTCTCCTGTAGTGAGTCCAACATACTCCTGTCTCGTTGCCTCTTGGGTATGATGGACTAGTGAGGTGCCGAGAAGGAGCTGGTGGGCTGCAGTGGACCAAGGCCCTTGGGGTGCTTTGATCCAGATGTGGGAGGCAAGGAGTTGAGGTTACTGCTGGCTGTTCACCCCCTTGTCCTATTCCTAGTTTCCTGCTCATAGGCTCTTCCTGTTTTGCTTGTGAACTCCAGTTCCCATGGGACCCATATTAAAGCACAGAAGGACAGGGGGCCAAGGCAGGCAGCCAGAGGGATTGAAACAGTGATGAGCAGGGCACCAGGGAAGAGGAGAAAAGAAGGAACAGTGAAAGAACAGATGGTGGGGGTGGATATGGAGAGACAGGATGGGAGGAGAGGGAAAGCAGAAATAGAAAAGGAGCTTGGTGACAGATAGGAGGAAGCACCGGGTGGGGCAGGGGGAACAGGCGGGGTGGGAAGCAGAGACTTTGAGAAGACAGCAGGCTGGGTGGCGTTGCAAAATCTGCCCATGCATTCATTTTCACGTTTCAGAAAAGCCCCTCTGATGTCCCAGGGCCAAGTTCTGCCTCCAGTTTTTGCTCTTGTTCCCTCTTACCACACGGTCATCTGTCCAGCAGGCCCCCACCTGGGTCTGGGCACCTCTGAGTCATGTGCACAAGGCTCTCCAGCCCTCTCCCATGTATCCTCTCCCCAGTTTTCACAAGGCTCCAGCTGTCCTGGGAAAATAGGAACTGGGGATTCCGGCCCCTGGGAAACTGAAACTCTTCTGTCCTAGCGCCCACATTACTGCTCTGGTGCTCTTCTCCTGGGCCAGCCGTCAGGGTGGTATTGGCCAGTGTGTGTGGGGGGACACCCAGAAGCTACTGGTCGCATTTTCCCTTCTCTGTCCCCATAAACTCCAGCACTGCAGCCGTCAGGGTGGTATTGGCCAGTGTGTGGGGGGGGACACCCAGAAGCTACTGGTCGCATTTTCCCTTCTCTGTCCCCATAAACTCCAGCACTGCAGCCGTCAGGGTGGTATTGGCCAGTGTGTGTGGGGGGACACCCAGAAGCTACTGGTCGCATTTTCCCTTCTCTGTCCCCATAAACTCCAGCACTGCAGCCGTCAGGGTGGTATTGGCCAGTGTGTGTGGGGGGACACCCAGAAGCTACTGGTCGCATTTTCCCTTCTCTGTCCCCATAAACTCCAGCACTGCAGCCGTCAGGGTGGTATTGGCCAGTGTGTGGGGACACCCAGAAGCTATTGGTCGCATTATCCCTTCTCTGTCCCCATAAACTCCAGCACTGCAGCCGTCAGGGTGGTATTGGCCAGTGTGTGTGGGGGGACACCCAGAAGCTACTGGTCGCATTTTCCCTTCTCTGTCCCCATAAACTCCAGCACTGCAGCCGTCAGGGTGGTATTGGCCAGTGTGTGTGGGGGGACACCCAGAAGCTACTGGTCGCATTTTCCCTTCTCTGTCCCCATAAACTCCAGCACTGCAGCCGTCAGGGTGGTATTGGCCAGTGTGTGTGGGGGGACACCCAGAAGCTACTGGTCGCATTTTCCCTTCTCTGTCCCCATAAACTCCAGCACTGCAGCCGTCAGGGTGGTATTGGCCAGTGTGTGGGGACACCCAGAAGCTACTGGTCGCATTATCCCTTCTCTGTCCCCATAAACTCCAGCACTGCAGCCGTCAGGGTGGTATTGGCCAGTGTGTGTGGGGGGACACCCAGAAGCTACTGGTCGCATTTTCCCTTCTCTGTCCCCATAAACTCCAGCACTGCAGCCGTCAGGGTGGTATTGGCCAGTGTGTGTGGGGGGACACCCAGAAGCTACTGGTCGCATTTTCCCTTCTCTGTCCCCATAAACTCCAGCACTGCAGCCGTCAGGGTGGTATTGGCCAGTGTGTGTGGGGGGACACCCAGAAGCTACTGGTCGCATTTTCCCTTCTCTGTCCCCATAAACTCCAGCACTGCAGCCGTCAGGGTGGTATTGGCCAGTGTGTGGGGACACCCAGAAGCTATTGGTCGCATTATCCCTTCTCTGTCCCCATAAACTCCAGCACTGCAGCCGTCAGGGTAGTATTGGCCAGTGTGTGGGGACACCCAGAAGCTACTGGTCGCATTATCCCTTCTCTGTCCCCATAAACTCCAGCACTGCAGCCGTCAGGGTAGTATTGGCCAGTGTGTGGGGACACCCAGAAGCTATTGGTCGCATTATCTCTTCTCTTTCCCCATAAACTCCAGCACTACAGTGGTCAGAGGGATGACACAGGACCTTGGAGTGTAACACTGGTCTCCAGCCTGATTTGTCTTCTGAATATCAGGATAAGTCTCTCTTATCTATTCTTGATGCTCAAGCCTCTAGTGTCCCCACAGGAGGCTTCTCAGGCTTCAGGACCACACACAAGCACCACCTAGAGCCCTCTGACCCAGACTAGAGCCAACTGCTGAACAGGCAGGTCAGGGCGCCATCTCCCCCATAAGCCAGGGAGTCAGTCTCGTTTCAAGTGGAGGAAGAGGAAACATCAGCAGTCCTTCACTGCCAGAGTCACCCCTCCAGAGCTGAGGGGTTCTGGGCCCCCCACAAAGAGGCATAGGGAGAGGAAGACAGGAAAAGATGAAAATCTGATGGCAACATTGTCACAGAGACCAGCCAGTGAGCCTTCTCCCCATGTCAGGGAAAGCAGTCAGGTAATCAACAACTGGAACCACATGGCCCATTTTGGCAGCTCTGTCCCCACCCCTCTTCCCCCCACGAACACAAAATACAATCCTACAGTTCACAGAAGCCTTTCCTATGTTCCCTTGGCTCTGAGAAGAGACACCATGCCAGGGCACAACTTCAGAGACCTTCCAAGTCACATTTCTAGGAGGTTCTTCTCCACAGCTCCTGGAGGTTTTCCATTGCAACAAGGGGAACCTTGAAGCAAGAATAGGAACATTTACCAGCCTGTGATCATATGCACTACTTTAGAACTTAAGCCAAAGGACATAAACACCCATGAAACTGGCTGCAGGGATGGGCTGGGCCAACTGCTTCCTGCTCCCTCCTGTACTGTTCGTTTGTTTATTACCAGAGCACTGTTCAGCTCTGGTTTATGGTGGTGCTGGGGATGGAACCTGGGACCTTTTTTCCCTCAGCCATGAAAGTCTTTTTGCATAATCATCATGATATCTCTCCAGCCCACATTTATTTATTTTTTGATGAGAGTACCACTCAGTTATTGGTGGTACTAGGGATCAAACCTGGGGCCCCTTGCATGCAAGTCCTGTGCACTACCACTTCAGGCTCTCTCCAGTCTCCTTCACCATTCCAGAAAGGCAGAAAGCATGAGGATCATCTTGCAGGTCCCCTGAATCACTTGTGCCAACCTCCCGGTCATACCATGGGGAAGGCAGGAATTTCTGCTTCCGAAAGCTGTGAGTTCAGAGATGATACAGAGGCAGAAAGAGGAAAGGTGACATTTACTTGCATTCCACTAATACTACATGCTTATTTTTGTGCGTATCATTTCATTTACCCTTACAGATAACCGTCAGAGATACTTACTAGTAGCAGTTTGGGACACTTTGCACGTATGTGTAGGTGACTCAAAATCTTAAACTCAAACAAAATTTTCACCTCATTTCATTACTCGAAATTGCCTCACCAGATGAGAAAAATGGTGAACTCATCTGGATTTGCTTCTGTCCAGAGGTAGAGTAATGGCTCTTAAATATTTTTATTTTGATATTTATCTATTTCCTTTTGTTGCCCTTGTTTTTGTTGTTGTAGTTATTATTATTGTTGTTGTCGTTGTTGGATAGGACAGAAAGAAATGGAGAGAGGAGGGGAAGACAGAGGGGGAGAGAAAGATAGACATCTGCAGACCTGCTTCACTGCCTATAAAGTGACTCCCCTGCAGGTGGGGAGCCGGGGGCTCGAACGGGATCCTTCTGCCAGTCATTGCGCTTTGTGCCACGTGCGGAGTAATGGCTCTTAAACCAGGCTTCACTTTCAGAGATTCTGATATAAGTGGTCTGAAGTAAGTCCATGTATCTACTTAGCCACTACAATTTTTTTCTTTCCCTTCTGTAGTCAGGAACCACGGTATGGGTACCACGGAGTCATCTGGTCCCTATTCTGTACAACCATACACAGAAACTGGGGGTCAAGAAACCAGGGTTCCGAGGCTGGGTGGTCACGCACCTGGTTGAGTGCACATATTACAATGCACGAAGACCCAGGTTAAAGTCTCCAGTACCCACCCCTTGCCTCATTCAATGAAAGGGGAAATAAATAAATGAATATAAAAAATAAAAAAAAAAACCAGGGTTCAGTGTTTTATTAATTTTTATTTTATTATTACTTTTTAAATATTTTATTATTGGATAAAGACAGAGAAACTGAGAGGGGAGAGGGTGATAGAGAGGGAGAGAGACAGACACCTGCATCCCTGCTTCACCATTTGTGAAACTTTCCCCCTACAGGTGGGGACCAGGGCTTGAACCTGGGCCCTTGCACACTGTAATGTAAGCACCTAATCAGGTGCATCATCCGGCCCCCTTTTTAATTTCTGCTGGTTGTTTTTGTCACCAGGGTTACTGCTGCACCTTAGTGCCTGTACGACTCCACCTCTCCTGGTGGTCATTTGTTTTTCTTTTCTTTTTTTTCCTCCAGGGTTATCACTGGGGCTCGGTGCCTACCATATAAATCGTATAAATCCACTACGCCTGGAGGCCATTTTCCCCCATTTTTTGTTGCCCTTGTTGCCTGTTGTTGTTATTGGATAGGACAGAGAGAAATGGAAAGGGGAAGGGAAGACAGAGAGGGGGAGAGAAAGACAGACACCTGCAGACCTGCTTCACTCACTGCTTATGAAGTGACGCCCCTGCAGGTGGGGAGCCGGGGGCTCGAACCAGGATCCTTGAGCCAGTCCTTGCACTTCGTGCCAATGTGCACTGAACCTGCTGTGCTAACACCCAGCCCCTTATTTTTCTTTTTTACATGAAGAATGAAAAGATACAGGGAGAGAAAGAGCACCATTCCAATGCTCATGAGGTTTCTCCTCTGCAGGTGCTCCTGCAGACAGTGGCCTGAAGGGTGGTAACAGGTGACCCACTGTGGTCCGGGAGGTGGCACAGTGGATAAAGCATTGGTTTCTCAGGCATGAGGTCCTGAGTTCCATCCCCAGCAGCACATGTACCAGAGTGATGTCTGGTTCTTTCTCTCTCTCTCCCCCTATCTTTCTTTCTTTCTTTCTTTCTTTCTTTCTTTCTTTCTTTCTTTCTTTCTCTTTTCTATCTTTCTAATAAATAAAATCTTTTTTAAAAAGTATAAAAAAGATTTTAAAAAATAGGTAATCCATCTGGCAACCTCACCTCTTGGCTCTGCCATCAACGGGTATAATCTTCGCCCAGGCTGAGGCATTTTTCACTATAAAAACTGAAAAATTGGGAGTTGGGTAGTAGCGCAGCAGGTTAATTGCATGTGGCAGGAAACGCAAGAACTGGAGTAAGGATCCCAGTTAGAGCCCCCAGCTCCCCACCTGCAGGGGAGTCGCTTCACAGGCAGTGAAGCAGGTCTGCAGGTGTCTATCTTTCTCTCCCCCCCGTGTCTTTCCCTCCTCTCTCCATTTCTCTCTGTCCTATCCAACAACGATGACAACAATAATAACTACAACAACAAGGGCAAACAAAAGGGAATAAATAAATTAAATAAATATTTAAAAAAACACACAAAAAACCAGATGAAGTAAAAAAGTGAAAAGGCAGGGGTCGGGTGGTAGCGCAGAGGGTTAAGCGCACGTGGTGCGAAGCGCAAAGATCGGTGTATGGATCCTGGTTCGATCCCCCAGCTCCCCACCTGCAGGGAGGTCTTTTCACAGGTGGTGAAGCAGGTCTGCAGGTGTCTATCTTTCCCCTCTCTGTCTTCCCCTCCTCTCTCCATTTCTCTCTGTCCTATCCAACAACAATCACATCAGCGACAACATCAATAATAACCACAACGATGAAACAACAAGGGCAACAAAAGGGAAAAAAAAAGGCCTCCATGAGCTCCTGGTGACCATTTTTCCATTGTTGTTGCTATTGTTGGATAGGGGAGAAATTGAGAGAGGAGGGAGAGTGGGGGTAGATAGCATAATGCAAAAGAGACTCTCATGCCAGAGGCTCCGAAGCCTTAGGTTCAATCCCCTGCACATAAGCCAGAGCTGTGCAATGGTCTGATATTTCTGTGTCTTTCTCTCTCTGCATCTCTTTCAAAAATAAAATAAATAAAATACTTTTAAAAAGAGAGAGGAGGGAGAGATAGGGAGAGAGAAAGATGGATATTTGCATACCTGCTTCACCACTTGTGAGGCAACCCCCCTGCAGGTGGGGAACCAGGATCCTTGTGTCAGTCCTTGTGCTTTGTACTATGTGTGCTTAACTGGGAGCGCTACCACCCAGCTCCATTAGAACTGTCTCTGAGTGGCCCAGGAGGTGGCATAGTGGATAAAGCATTGGATTCTCAACCATGAGGTCTTGAGTTCAATCCCTGGCAGCACATGTACCAGAGTGATATCTGATTCTTTCTCATGAATAAATAAATTCTTTAAAAAAAAGTTTCTTACTGAAAGCAGTTGAGGTTCCCTGAATAGAGTTTGGCAATGTGGGTTGAGCATTCTTTGAGAAACAGCTCTTTAAAAAAAAAAAAAACTTTTAAAATATTTTATTTACTAGTGAGATTTATTTATTTTTGCCTTCAGGGTTATTGCTGGGGCTCGGTGCCTGCACTATGAATCTGCTGCTCCTGGAGGCTTTTTTCCCCTTTTGTTGCCCTTGTTGATTATTGTTGTTGTTGGATAGGACAGAGAGAAATCGAGAGAGGAGAAGACAGCTAGGAGAGACAGACATCTGCAGACCTTCTTCACTGTGAAGGGACCTCCCTACAGGTGGGAATCCGGGGGCTCCAACCTGGCTGGATCTTTGGGCCGGTCCTTGCGCTTCACGCCTTGAGCGCAAGTCTTAACCCGCTGCACTACCGCCCGGGTCCCCAGTTCCAGGAATTTTCTAAGATGATCTGGGGTGATTTGCTTTCAATGGGAAGATCTAAATCAAAGCATCCCCAGGGCCTATACTTCTGGGAGTGAGTCAAGAGAAACTCAAGAGCCCCAAGGTCAAACTGGTTGCACTTTATCTAAGTGGCCAAAGCTCAAGTTCTGGGATTGTGTGGAAACATCTCCTACTCCCACTTTACGGTATGTTCCTTCCCCTAAACCCTACATATATCCTTCTTCCCACAGGTCTGAAATGCCTCCCCTAGGAATTTGCTTCGTTATTTTTATTATTTTTTTTTTCTTTTGCAAAGTCTTAATGTCCGGTGCAGCCCAACCCCTTGAGAAATGGCATGACATCTTGATTCTATTTTTTAAATATTTATTTATTTATTTTCCCTTTTGTTGCCCTTGTTTTATTGCTGTAGTTATTATTGTTGTCGTTGTTGGATAGGACAGAGAGAAATGGAGAGAGGAGGGGCAGACAGAGAGGGGGAGAGAAAGACAGACACCTGCAGACCTGCTTCACCGCTTGTGAAGCGACTCCCCTGCAGGTGGGAAGCCTGGGGCTCGAACCGGGAACCTTGTGCCGGTCCTTGTGCTTCACACCAGCTGCGCTTAACCCACTGCGCTACCGCCCAACTCCCATCTTGATTCAATTTAACTGAAACTTGTAGGTGGGGCGGATGGGAAGGCAGGTACAGGCCAGGAAGGGGAAATAAGAGGCACCCTGAAGGTCTGTACAGCGCAGCGAGCACTGGGCCAGACTGAAGACAGGTATCATGGTCCGGGAGGTGGCGCAGTGATAAAGCATTGGATTCTCAACCATGAGGTCCTGAGTTCGATCCCCAGCAGCACATGTACCAGAGCGATGGCTGGTTCTTTCTCTCCTATCTCTCTCATGAATAAATAAATAAATTCTTAAAAAAAAAAAAGACAGGTATCAACCTCAAGTCCAAAGGGCTGTTTACTCGCTGCGCCTGCACGCCTCACAAGACCACTTCCGGGGAACTGAGCCAAGACCAAGACTCGAATTGTGTCTGAAGGCAGAGAGTGGAGAGAGGGGCCCTGGATTCTCACTTTTGCACCGTCTCTGGTTTTTAAACCAGTCGCGGCAGCATCCCGACCCGCGGGGGCGCTCGCTCCCGGGTCACCATCCGGCCCGGCGCAGACGCCGCCTGGAAACCGGGTTTCTGAGTCAAAAAGCAAAGCTTGCGCTCCGGGCTCTCTCTTTACCAAGACGAAGGCATTAGGCCCTTTCTGCTGAGGGAGCTCGCGCTGAAGGCATTAGGCCCTTTCTGCTAAGGGAGCATTTGCAAGCTCCTACGCCACAGCCGAATCGTGAAGCCTTTACACACCTTCACAGGCGTCCTCCCGGTTACCTCTCCTGTAGCAAGATGGCTGCGAGCGCACTTCCGGCGTGTGTCTTTTAGGTGGTGTCCGGGCGGCTGCCGCCGGTGCCGCCCCCAAGGTTCCGGTCTCCTCGCTGCCACTCTAGTGGTGATGGCGGGCGGGCAGCTGGGCTGGAGCCGGGCGGCTCTTCTCCGGCTCCTTCTTGGCATGAGCCTGCTGGTGCTTCCACACATCCAGGCCCGGAGACTTCGCTTCGTTACCTTGGTGATTAGAGAGCTGGTCTCCAAAGTGCTCGCTAAAGATGGAAAAGGCACAGGCCTGCTGGTGGACGGAGGGGCGGGGCTTGTGCTGGGGTCTGGGGTCCCGAGAAGGAGCAGCTGGTTTAGGGGAGACGACAGGCTTAGGGCTGAGGTGGGACCCAGGCTCAGAATTTATGTGGGCCCATGTGTTATTGGGGGCGGGAGGGTGCAGGTTGGAAGCTGATGTAAGGGTGCATAATAAAGAGTTCTGTATTGGGATCGGTCGGTGCCTTGCCTTAGGGATGTAGTAAACCATTAGGGGAATCGCCCCTGATGAAGCCTTTGGTGAGCTTTTTCCAGTTCACCCTGCTTCCTCTTCCTCTCCTCCATTGCAATGTCTTTTCTTTGCCTTTCTTCCCCACCCTGCTTTGCCTGTGTTCTCTGCGGCTGTTGCTAAGCCAAGTTAGAACCTCTGAACCTGCAGGAATCTGACCTTTGAGTTGAAGTCTCTTGCAGTGAGTGGGTCGACTTAAGGCTTTCCAGAGGGGATGAGTCTTCCTTCTCCAAAGGGGCAGAATCAAAGAGACCCTTCTGACCTGTGCCCAACCCTTTCTCTCTCTCTCTCTCACTCTCTCTCTCTCTCACTAGCTGTACCGACATGGAGACCGGTCTCCAGTGAAGACATATCCCAAGGATCCCTATCAGGAAAGCGAATGGCCCCAGGGGTTTGGTCAGCTTACCAAGGTGGGTCAGACACCAATGCTGTGCAAAGAATCAACACTGGCACCGGCTACAGAACCCCACCAAACCGCCAATTTCCCATGTGGGTGCTAATTATAACCACCACTCCACTCTGGCTAGTGTTGGTGCCAGGGAGAGAACCTAGGATCTTTTGCATGCAGTGTTGCTTCACTATCTGCCTCCACACCCCACACCCCCAGCCTAGACCAGATGTTTTAGCTTCATTTTCCTCTGTGTCCTGATTGTGCCAGGCACAACAGGCCACCTGCTAAGCCATCCTACTTCCAGCCCTAGGGGTCAGCTTACAAAGCAGCAATGCCTGGATTCTGTGGGGCTGGGAAGCTGGCTGGCCTGTCTCTCTGGCTTTCCTTAACTCTTGGGTTTGCCTGCAGGAGGGGATGCTACAGCACTGGGAGCTGGGTCAGGCTCTACGGCTACGCTACCATGGTTTTCTCAACGCCTCTTACCACCGGCAAGAGGTAAGGCCTAGTGCTCTGTGGGCCAGGAGCATGGGCTTGGCTAGTTCACTTTTGGCCATCAAGGAGCCCAGGGTGAGACAGGGCACTCTGACCTTCCTTCATGCATTTCCAGCTATCACACAGGACACTCAAGAGCTGTCCAGAGCACAGCCCCAAGGCCAGACCACCTGGATGGCAAGAGGCAAAGCTGTGCATGCATCCAATCTCAGCCTTAAAGAAAGATCCAGCCAAGTGGTTTCTGACTGTGAGATAATGTAGGCTCTCCATCCAAGGCACTTAGGGAGGACCGAGTACTGCAGGCTTAGCACTGTGCTCACATTTTGCATATAACGGGACTCTGCCCAGACCTGCTCTGTCTTCACGGAGCGCAGAATATAGGGATGGTAGCTGGTAAACTACACAGGGCAGATAGGGTGTGTCCGGGAAGCTTGGCGAGTATACAGGCTCCCCAAGCCTTCTATCTACCCCAGGGGTAGGGAGGGCTGTTTCCCAGGTTACCACTACAGCACAACGGAGCCTCTCACTGCTGCTCTTGTTCCCTTGGGGGCCAGCTCTGTCCTGACCTTGCCCTTCTCCACAGTTTCCTCCTCTCCATTCTCAAGCGGTTTTTTTTTTTTCCCCTTTCTTTTTCTGTTCCTTATTTCCTCTCCCCATCTCCTAGCCAGTTTATAAATAAATGGGGGCTAGAGTGAGTGTGTGTAGGGGGGGACGGGTAGTGGTGATAGTTTCTGCCCTAGGGGTCCTGCTCTAGATAGGGAAACAGGCACTGTCATAAACCCAGTAGCTTTATGACAAGGCACTTTGGACTGGGAGGGCATTTCAACTCCAGCTGTTCTTACAGTTCTTCCTAGCTGAGTGTGAAGGCCAGAGAAGGAGAATGGGGTCAAATGTATGGTGGGGCTGTTACAGTTTGCCAGGTAATTTATCTCAGTAATAGGGTCTCTGGAGCTGAGAGAGATCTTACCTGGTAGAGTACAAGCCTTACCGTGTACAAGACCCAGGGTTTGTGTCCCCTGAAACTTAGGATGGTAAAGTGGTACTAAGTGTCTTTAAGTGTCTTTACTCTCTGTCTCAAAAATGGAGGGAAAAAAAACAGTGGGTGTGAGAGGAAGCTCAGCTGTATCGAGCATGCATGAGGAAATGTGTTCATGCCCCTGTGCCACATTAAATAATAATAATAATAGTGGGGCTAGGAGATGGCTTACCTGATGGAACACAGACTCCAGCATGCATAAGGACCTGGGTTTGAACCTCTCACACAGGAATACCACTCAAGGGCATGGAAGTGGTGCTGTGTTATGTCTTTCCTTCTCTCTCTCCTGTTTTTCACTTTCTCCCTTCCAAGTACTAACCAGGCCCAACCCTGCTTAGCTGACGAGATCAGACGAGATCAGTTGTGTTCAGGGTGGTATGGCCGTAGACTGTTTTTCACTTTCAGTATGTACAAGGAAAAAAAGGAGAAGAAGAAGAAAAAAAAAAAAACCCTGGGAGTGGTGGAGTCATGCAGATACCAAGCCCCCCAGCAAAGGAAGGGTAGCTAAATAAATAAAGGACCGAGTGGTGGTGCACGCATGTTAGTTACCATGTTGGAGGAACTGAGTTCAAGCCCCCAGTCTCCACCTGCAGGGGGTAAAGCTTGAGCTATGAAGCAGTGCTGCAGGTCTCTCCTCCTATTTCTCCATTCCCTACTGATTTTTCTATGTCTGTCTCTATCCAGTAAATAAGTAATTTAAAATAAAGAAAAGAATAGCTTCTCACCTTGCCCCCCCCCCCCACATAGTGAGCCCCTTCCTGTCCCCATCTCTGTAGGTTTACGTGCGTAGCACTGACTTTGACCGCACGCTCATGAGTGCTGAGGCCAACCTGGCTGGACTCTTCCCTCCTCATGGAACCCAACGCTTCAACCCCAACATTTCCTGGCAGCCCATCCCTGTCCACACTGTACCCATCACTGAGGACAGGGTAAGGCGGGCCAACCCTGCACTGGCAGCGGCGGTGGCAGGGACCGCTCTGGTCACAGGCCTGTTGACATCCAACTCCTCTGCCTCTTTCCCACCCCCCTACCCCCTTTGCCCAATGGCCTGTAGCTACTGAAGTTCCCCCTGGGCCCGTGTCCCCGTTACGAGCAGCTGCAGAACGAGACCCGGCAGACACCGGAGTACCAGAATGAGAGCAACCAGAATGCAGTGAGTGGGGTTGAGGTGAGGCTAACGCATGGCCCTGGATCCCATGCCAGGGCTGACACCCACCTCCCTGTCATTTTTCATAGCAATTTCTGAAGATGGTGGCCAATGAGACAGGGCTTACAGACCTGACCCTGGAGACCATTTGGAATGTCTATGACACTCTCTTCTGTGAGGTGAGTCCTAGGGGACCTCTGTGACCACCCTTCTCTCACACCTCAGCAGGCCCAGGAGACCGGGGCAAGCAGAAGTCATGATGCCTGGATACCAGCCCCGCTGGGGAGGTGCAGGCAAGCTGCTTCTTGTGAAACTAGCGAACTTCCCTTCTGGGTGAAAAAGAACCTCTGAGTAGGAATTGGTTTATCCGGCATCAGCAGTTCCTGGTAGCTCTCGTGGCATCTGACTCCATTCTGCTGAGTCAGGCTTCCTTCTACACCCATCACTCTGCAGGGTCCTGTCCCTGGGACTCACCTCTGTCCTCCCTGTCCTTACACACACACAGGCACCTTCCTGCCAAGGAAGAGGCTGCCCCCAGGAGAGGCTCTGGCCTAGGTCCCGGGAGCTAACCTGCCTGCCCTGACACACAGCAAACCCACGGGCTGGTCCTGCCACTCTGGGCCTCACCCCAAACCATGCAGCGGCTGAGCCAGCTGAAGGACTTCAGCTTCCGATTCCTCTTCGGGATCTACCAGCAGGCAGCGAAGGCCCGGCTTCAGGGGGGTGAGTGACCAGAGCAGCACGTCACTCCCCACCTCAGGGCCCCACTGCATTGGCTGTCCTCCGTCGGGGCTTCCTCACATACTTATTTCTCCCATTGAAATGTTCTCTGCTCTTTCTCTTTGGAAACCAGACACTTGGTCATCTCATTAATCACCAAAGTCTCCCCTGTTCTTTAAATGCTTTGCATGTTTGTCACTGTCTTTGTCACTATCTGAATGACCACAGTCTGGCTTGTTTGCTTCTTTCCCAACATTTATTTATTTTAATTTTGTTCATCTATTTGGAGAGAAGCAGTGTGTCAGTCTGGCACAAGTGATGCCAGGGACTGAACTCAGAACCTCATGCTTTTAAGTTCAAAGCTGCAGCCATTGTGCCATCTACTGAGCTAGCCATTTGCATTTTTAAGTGTCACCCACCTCAGAAGGCCTCTTATATTATTACTCACCTCTAGAAAACCCTGAGGGGCCACTTTGAAAGAAGGCTGAAGGTGGGGGTAGATAATATAATGCTTATGCAGAGAAACTCTTGTGCCTGAGGCTCTGAAGTCCCAGGTTCAAGTTCCTGCACCACCATAAGCCAGAGCTGATCAGTGCTCTGGTAAAATAAAGAGAAGGCGGAGAGTCATACACAAGGCCATTTCCTGACTCAGCACCCAAGGGAGACAGGCCTTCCTGACGTGGAATTAGTTTTCAGAGCCTGCTTATGGTTGGGCTCCTCAGGGCCGCCATCTTAGGTGTCTGAGAGTGATCTCGAGTTTATATTTGTTCCCAGCTGAAGTGATTCCTCAGCTGCAGACAGGGCCTTGTAGCTAGCTCATTTACAGATGGGCAGCTTTCTCGACTGAACGTTAGGAGGGCTTGTTTTATCTTGCTTTCCTCTGGTCAATGACATATTCTTGGCAAGCAGAGGGTTCCTAGGCAGCTAGAGAGTTCTCTCTGCCAGGAGCCAGACCTGGAAAGAGCAGAGGGTGACAGGACCACAGGGAGGTCTGATCAGAAGACAGACGGTGGTGGCTGCAGTCACACCAGGGATGTCTCTCCTTCAGGAGTCCTGCTGGCTCAGATACGGACGAACCTGACTCTGATGGCCACCTCCTCCCAACTCCCGAAGCTGCTGATATACTCTGCGGTGAGCTTCCATCTGCCCAGTGAGCTGGGTTTCTCCCCTAGACTGAGCCGGGGGGTGTGAAGGAGCAGTACTGATGGGTGAACCTCTCCCTTACAGCACGACACTACTCTGGTTGCCCTGCAAATGGCACTGAATGTCTACAATGGGCAGCAGGCCCCCTATGCCTCCTGCCACATCTTTGAGCTATACCAGGAAGATAATGGGTAAATGGGGCTGCTGGCCTGCCCTCCAGGGGCACTGGTGTGGCAGCTGTGGGCTGCCTGGGGCTTGGTTACAGGCCTGGCGAGCAGCCCCCCCCCTTTTGCCTCCCATCCACCCTCAGGAATTTCTCAGTGGAGATGTACTTCCGGAACGAGAGTAAGAAGGCACCCTGGCCGCTGACCCTGCCTGGTTGCCCTCACCGCTGCCCCCTGCAGGACTTCCTGAGCCTTACGGAGTCTGTGGTGCCCAAGGACTGGCAACAAGAGTGCCAGCTGGCCAGTGGTCCCGCAGACACAGGTAAGCTGCTGCCGGTCTTGGTGCTGGGCTTGTCCCCAAACAACTTTCGAGTCAAACCCATACGGTTGGAGAACTCCCAGCCTTCTGCTGCCTGTCCCCCAGAGTCCACCTCCCACCTGCAGCCCATTCTCTATCATCTCCCTATCCTCGCCCTCTGTGATGCTTTCACTTCTTGTAGCACCAAAATAAAGTAATAATAGGGCTGAATGGAAGCTCACCTGGTAGAGCGCATGTTTTATGTGCAAAGTCCTGGGTTCAAGCCCCTAGTCCCCACCTGCAAGAGGGAAGCTTGACTAGTGGTGGAGCACTGCTGCAGCTATCTGTCTGTCTGTCTGTCTGTCTCTCTCCGTGTGTGTGTGTGTGTTTGACCCTCTGTCCAAGAAAAAAAGTAAGGCCACTAGGTATGGTAGAGTTGTGCAGGCACTGAGCCCAAGCAATAATTCTGATGGCAAAATAACAACAACAATAATAATAATAGCAGCAGCACCCAGGAGAGAAGTGTCCCATTGTCCCACCAGCAGATCTCACTTTCTTGCTGGTTGAGGCTGCACTTAATGCCCACTCTCCATGTGGAATCTGGGCCCCAGGCTTCTCCTCTCATTTCCGTCACTACCGGATGAAGCCTACCTCAAAAACTAACACAAAACTTGCCCGCCTCCATCATTCTCCAGCTACCACTTGGCTTCTCTTCCTCTTTCAAAGAGTTGCCTAGACCGGCTTTGTTCTCTCACTGCCTATCTTCTCAAGACTCACACTGAGCAGGCCTCTCTCACCACCACCACCACACCCCCACGGAAGCCACTCTGTCTTAGACCCGGGAGTGGTCTCTTACCAAAGCCAGTGAGCAGGTGCTGGCAGCACTGTTTGTCGAATATACAGACAAATTGTCTTCTTGGCTCTTGGCTTCTAACTGACAGGCAGTTTCCTTCCTGGGTCTTCTTCCAGTCCACGGTGGTGGCCGAGGGCTCCCCCTGCCCACTCCCATCTGCTCCTATTTCCAGTGATTTCGTCTAAACTCCTGCCTTGGCCTGCCCCCTCCATGCTGAGTCCTGTCTCAAGGCTCACAGAGTCACAACCTCCTCTGAGCCGCAGGCTCCCTTATTTACTGCTGATTTGAGGTCTCTACATGGGTGCCAGCCAATGTGTCCGAAGGTTGATACGTCTGTTTTACTGTTGCGTTGTGCTAGGGATTAAGTATTCATATGTGCAACGCATGCACTCTACCACTGAGCCACAGCCCCACCCTTACCACACTGCTGTGTGTAAAACCCAATGCTCTGCCCCCCAGATCTACTCTTTCTCCAACCTTCTGAACCAACCAACAACTGTCACATCAGCTGCCAGGCTACATAATACAACCCTAGGAGTTAACCTTGAAAACCTTGTTCCTCAGATCCCATGTCCAGGCCACTAACAGGGCCTGTCATCTTCACCTTGAAGACGCGCTCTTGCCTGCTTAGTCTAGTCTAGTCTAGTCTAGTCACACCTCTACCCGAATTTCTGGAAAGTCTTTCTGACTCTGTCCTTGTTCCCACCAGACTTTTAGTACAGGAGAGTTGACTTTTTATTTATTTATTTTACGAGAGCACTGCTCAGCTCCGACTTAGGATGATACAGGCAGTTGAACTTGGGACTGCAGAGCCTTAGCCATGAAAGTCTTTTTATTTTTTTTTGCCTTCAGGGTTATTGCTGGGGTTCGATGCCTGCACTATGAATCCACTGCTCCCGTGGCCATTTTTTCAGTTTGTTGGATAGGACAGAGAAATTGAGAGGGGAGGGGAAGATAGAAAGATAGACATCATCTGGCTAAGCACACACTACTATGTGCAAGGATGCAGGTTCAAGCCCCTGATCCCCACCTGCAGAGGGAAAGCTTCAAAAGTGGTGAAGCAGGGGTACAGGTGTCTGTCTCTCTGTAACTTCCCTTCCTCTCAGTTTCTCTCTGTCTCTAATAAATACATGTTAATAAAAATAAAATATTGTTAATACTGTAAAAAAATAAATAAAAGAGAAAGACACCTGCAGACCTGCTTTACCGCTTATGAAGCAACCCCCAGAAAGTGGGGAGCCTGGGACTTGAACCGGGATCTTTATGGCAGTCCTTGCGATTTGCGCCATGTGTGCTACCGCCCAGCCCCTATCTTTCTCTTTTTGACTTATCTCATTTAACATTATTCCTTCAAGCTCCAACCAAGCTGAGGCAAAGATGGAGAATATTTTCTTCTATATATTTTAGAGTTTCTGGTCTAATATCTAGGCTTTTATATATATTTTTTGATCTGATTTTGGTAATGGTGTTAAGTGGTGGTCTAGTTTCACTTTTTAATTTAATTTAATTTTATTTATTAATGAGAGGGAGAAGAGGAGAGAAAGAAAGAGAGACAAAGAGAACGAACCAGACATCACTCTGGCACATGTGCTGTCAGGGATCAAACTCAGGAACTCCTGCTTGAGAGGCCTGTGCTTTATCCACTTCACCACCTCCCAGACTATTAGTTTCACTTTTCTACATGTGGCTGTCCAGGATTTTCAGCACCATTTGTTGAGGAAACCTTTTCCCCATTGAGTGGTTTTGGCCCCTCTGTCATATATTAGGTGTTGTGTGTGTGTCCCTTTTCATCCCAGTACCACACCATTTTAATCACCACTGCTTGGTGGTATAAACTGAAGTTGGGGAGTGTGATACCTACATTTATTTCCTTTTTCCTCAGAAGTGCTTTGGCAATTCAAGGTTTTTTGTGGTTCTACATAATTTTTTTGGACAAGTTGTTCAATTGCCTTGAAGAATGTCATTGGGTTACCATGAGTGCTGTGACTAATTTACAATATCTACAAGTTTTTTTTTTTTGTCTCCAGAGTTAATCACTGGGGCTCGGTGCCTGAACTACAAATCCACAGCTCCTAGAGGCTATCTTTTTCCCTTTTGTTGTCCTTGTTGTTTATCATTATCGTTGTTGGATAGGACAGAGAGAAATAGAGAGAGGAGGGGAAGACAGAGAGGGGGAGAGAAAGATAGACACCCGTAGACCTGCTTCACCGCCTATGAAGTGACCCCCCTGCAGGTGGGGAGCCAGGGGCTCGAACTGGACTTACACCAGTCCTTTTTTTTTTTTTTTTTTATCAGAGCACTGCTCAGCTCTGGCTTTTGGTGGTGGGGGGGGGATTAAACTTGGGACTTCGGAGCCTCAGGCATGAGAGTTGCTTTGCATAACCATCATGCTATCTACTCCCACTTTACACAGATCCTTGAGCTTTGTGCCATGCATGCTTAACCCACTGCGCTACTGCCCAGGCCCCTACAACAGTTTTTTTTTTTTTTTTTTTTACCAGAGCACTGCTCAGCTCTGGCTTAGGGTGGTGTGGGGGATTGAACCTGGGACTTGAGAGCCTCAGGCATGAAAGTCTCTTTGCATAACCATTATGTTATACCCCCACCCAACAGTTTTTTTTTTAATATTTATTTAATTTATTCCCTTTTGTTGTCTTTTATGTTTCATTGTTGTAGTTATTGTTGCTGTCATCATTGTTGGATGGGACAGAGAGAAATGGAGAGAGGAGGGGAAGACAGAGAGGGGGAGAGAAAGACAGACACCTGCAGACCTGCTTCACCGCCTGTGAAGCGACTCCCCTGCAGGTGGGGCCCTGGGGGCTCGAACCGGGATTCTTACGCAGGTCCCTGCGCTTTGCACCACATGTGCTTAACCCACTGCGCTACTGCCCAACTCCCCCAACAATCTTTTTTAAGTTGGATTTGTTTTACCAACATTTGATTGTACTGCTCTATTTTGCTCTCCTCTTTCCTGTGTCTTTGTTTTTTTGTTGTTGTTGTTTGAGTTCCTAGTTCTAGTCTACCACTGATCATCTCATTTAGAGCTGGAATTCTTTTTTTTTTTAAGTTTTTATTTATTAATTAATGAGAAACACAAGAGGAGAGAGAAAGAGCCAGACATCACTCTGGTACATATGCTGCCGGGGATTGAACTCAGGACCCATTGCTTGAGAGTCCGATGCTTTATCCACTGCGCCACCTCCGGGACCTCAGAGCTGGAATTCTTTTGCTGCTTTTTTTCATGTGGGACTCTTTTTAGTAATGCTTGCAAGGTGGAAGGGGGGGGTTAAATCTCTTTATTGGGGGATTAATGGTTTACAGTTGACAGTAAATACAATAGTTTATACATGCATAACATTTCCCAGGTTTCCACATAACAATTCAACCCCCACTAAGTCCTCCTCTGTCATCCTGTTCCAGGACCTGAACCCTCCCCCCTCACCCCAGAGTCTTAACTTTGGTGCAATACACCAAAGGGGAAGATTTTTATTTTTATTTTATTTTATTTATTTATTTTTGCCTCCAGGGTTATTGCTGGGGCTCAGTGCCTGCACTACAAATCCACTGCTCCCATTTTGTTGCCATTGTTGTTGTGCTTGCTGTAGTTGTTATTGTTGTCATAGCTGTTGTTATTGGATAGGACAGTGAGAAATGGAGAGAAGAGGGGGAGAGAAAGATAGACACCTGCAGACCTGCCTTACCGCCTGCGAAGCGACCTCCTGCAGGTGGGGAGCTGGGGGCTCGAACTGGTATCCTTAAGCCGGTCCTTGTGCTTTGCGCCATGTGCACGTAACCTGCTGCACTACCGCCCGACTCCCATTTTTTATTTTTAGTTACTATTTTTTTTAATATTTATTCTTTTTTGTTGCCCTTGTTGTTTATCGTTGTTGTTATTATTGTTATTGGATAGGGCAGAGAGAAATGGAGAGAGGAGGGGAAGACAGAGAGGGGGAGAGAAAGACAGACACCTGCAGACCTGCTTCACCACCTGTGAAGCGACTCCCCTGCAGGTGGGGAGCCGGGGGCTCGAACCGGGATCCTTATGCCGGTCCCTGCGCTTTGTGCCACGTGCGCTTAACCCAATGCGCTACCACCCGACTCCCTTTAGTTACTATTTTAACCAGAGCACTACTCAGCTGTGGCTTATGGTGGTTCTAGGGGTTGAATCTGGGGCTTTTGGTACCTCAGGCATGAAAGTCATTTGCATAACCATTATGCTTCTCAGCCCCAAATCCAAGTTCTTTACCATTTACCTACCAGATTTTACTTAGTCTGGTCATCCACCCTCATCCACCTGATCTTCCTTTATTCTGCTTCAACCTTACAGACTTTCTTGACCACCCTAGAATATCCCAAGTATCTTCCCACATCAGGCTTTCTGTATCAGCTTCCTGTCCCCTGCCCACTCCCAAGGACGCTCAGGTCTTTGTTCAGATGGTCACTTCCTCAGTGACACCTCCCCTGAATGATATGCCTCGCCCTCAGTTTCCTGTCCCTTCTGTTTCACTTTATAGCATTTATCACCAGCCCATCATTCCTGTCTCTCGTTTACTTGATCTCCTTTCCTAAACATAAAGGCCACGAGGCAGGGGCTTGTCTTGGTCTCAGTGTGTCTCTCCCCATTCTAATGACAGCACTCAGCAGAGGATCATAGGTACTCGCTAAATGAACACTGATGTGACCTTTCTCTCCTCCACCCCTCCTCTCACCCAGAGGTGATCGTGGCCTTGGCTGTGTGTGGTTCCATCCTCTTCCTCCTCATAGTGCTGCTGCTCACCGTCCTCTTCCGGATGCAGGCCCAGCCTCCTGGCTACCGCCACATTGCAGACACAGAGGACCACGCCTGACAACCACTCAGCCCCCTTCCCTCTGCCTCCTAGGGGAGGTGGGCTGGGCCCCTGCTCCTGACTGTTGCTGCTCCCCAGCCCATGGACAGGAGACCCTGGGTTGGGCCTCCCTCCAATTACCTTTGTGAACGAATGGGGCTCAGCATGGCCCAGGGCACCTGCTACCCAGCATGCCTGTGCCTGATACCTACGGAGTACCATGCTGGACATTGGCTTTCTCCAAGTGGGACTTGCCTCCTCCCTGCTCCCCAAGCACCCAAAATGTAGACAAGCATCCTAAGTTCCACTATGGACCCAGGGTTACAAAAATGGAAGGAACCGGTGTTTGATCTGCACCGCCCCTTCCTTCACCAAGCCCGTGTCGCTCTCTCTTCCAGCCCAGAAACTTTGGCAAATGACTCAGAGGACACAGTCCTTCTCGCCTCTCGGTGCTTATTTTAAGGGGGAAAGTTGCACAACATCAGGGGCACAGACACTGGCCACCACAGAACCTGATTACTTAACCGCTAGCCAGCCGGCCAAGCTTTCCTGTCTGGCTGGAGGCACCACTGGAGTCAGACGCTGTGCTTCCGGCCCTGTGTCAGCCCCGCAGCTGGAGCAGGTTGGAAGGGGATTTAGGAGAGGGTGCGGGTGGGGGAGTGCCTTGGAAGGGAATGAAATATGGTACGCAGACAGGAACCCCTCTCAGCTGGACTGGAACCTCCAGGGACCTGAGGGAGACTCAGCTTGGGGGCTGAACAGCTCTTGAAAGAACAGAGCTGGGGCAGCTTCCAAAGAATGAAGGTTTTGGAATACATCATGCTATTTCTATGCCTTTTCATTTTGGGGGGGGGAAGGGATAAAGAGTCCTCTGACCTGACCAGCGCTGGAAGATCCACTCTGACGCTGAGTTGGGTACAGTTTTATTGGCCACGTCCATGGTGAACACAAACTGAAAACCACTACCTAGCCACCCTACCTGTTCCAGAAGGGAAAGGTCACTGGGCTCCAGAGTTCCTCTCCCTGCTCCAGGCTAACTAGAAGTCAGGATGGGGGGGGGGGGAATGAGGCAGTAGGACCCCCAACTCTGGAGCAGTTTCCAGAGCTAAGCTGAGAGCAGCAACAACCCAGCATTGCAGTCCCACGGTGTCCCACGTCACACTGCCCCTGTCCCGATCCAAGAGCTGGATGCCTTTGGCCTATTTACAGAGAGTCTCCTCTTCTCACGGGGTGGCTCCGAGCCCCTATGTCCATTAAGGTCTCATCTCCCAGCATCGTCCTGGCTCCAGATGAGAACGTGGTAGCCTACAAGGAATGACACCCATCTGACTCAGCACTTGCCATTAACAGGCTCTCAGAGTATGGGGTTGGCCCAGGCAGCCTGGAGCTTGGTAAGGAAACACCAGAACACTGGAATAGCAGCTGGGGGTTGCCATGACCAAGACAAAATGAGAGGAATGGAGGGAGGTGATAGCTCATGCAGTACAGCACACACCTTACCAACATGAAACGCTGAGTCAAGCCCCAGCTCCATATAGAAGCACTGTGGATGGTGGGCACCAAGGGAAACTCCACGGAGGGTGGAGTGGTGCTGTGGTGTCTCTCCATCTCAAAAAAAAATTAAAATAGTGGTCCGGGAGGTAGCGCAGTAGATAAAGCATCAGATTCTCAACCATGAGGTCCTGAGTTCAATCCCCAGCAGCACATGTACCAGAGTGACGTCTGGTTCTTTCTCTCCTCCATCTTTCTCATGAATAAATAAATTCTTTTAAAAAAATTAAAAATAATTTGGCAGGAAGCTGCTCAGTGGTACTGCACTCCCTTGCGTCATATTAAATCAATAAAAGAGGTACAGAGATCCCAGGCTAGAAAAACCACTGTCCCCCGGTTACGTTTGTTACTGACTTCCACCCTAAGATGACAGTAGAGCTAAGCTGCGATTAGCCCACACTGAACCCTGGGGAGGAGGCCATGTGTGGGCAGCTGCAGAACCCACCTACTTCACTCACCCATCACAGAAGCCAGCGTGTCTCCCATGGGGCTGAACTCACTGAGCTGCAGAGACAAGGAAATAAGCATGAGTGGGGTGGAGGTGCTGCCAGAGGCAGACAAGCACAGGAGGACTAGTTGCTGGTCATCCTTACTCAGGAGGGTAAGGTTGAATCCCTGCTTCCCCATCTTTTGAGGTCCCCAAGCCTCACCGAAATGATCCCGTTAGATTCTGGGTCATAGAGTTGATACATCATCTTCCCGGAGCTCCCATCAAACATGTCGATTGTCCTTAATTCATAAGGGGTACAGTTTTCAAAATTGGGGTCTGGGTAGCGGCCCACCACGATGAGGTTGTGTCGAGGATGCCAGCTTGCCTAGGAAAGAGGAAGGCTGGTCACAGGAATAAATGCAAGGCCAGGAAGATAGCATAGTAATTATGTGAAAAACTTCCATGCCTGAAGGTACCAGCTTCAGTCCCCAGTACCACCACAAGCCAGAACTCTGATGTCTCCCTCTGTATTTTTCATTAAAAATAAGTAATAGGGAGTCAGGTGGTAGTGCAGCAGGTTAAACGCATGTGGCGCAAAGGGCAAGGACCAGCATAAATATCCCAGTTCAGGCCCCCAGCTCCCCACTTGCAGGGGAGTCACCTCACAAGCGGTGAAGCAGGCCTGCAGGTGTCTTTCTTCTCTCCTCTGTCTTCCCCTCCTCTCTCCATTTCTCTCTGTCCTATCCAACAGTGACATCAATAACAAAAACAATAATAACTACAGCATTAATAAAAAACGGGCAACAAAAGGGAAAATAAACATTAAACTTTTTTTAATTAAAAAATGAGGCTTTAAGAACAGCTTTCAGCCGCAGTGCATTATCTCCCACTGCAAAGTATTAATCCCCTGATGGCCTCCCAGGCCCTTAGGCACCTGCAGGCCATTTCTCTCCTGCATTTCCTGAGATCACACTGTGAAAGGCTTTCACATCCTCCTGACCCAGACATTGGGGCTGTGGGCTGCAGTGGGTAAGCCTACGGTGGAGAGAAAAACAAACGCCCTAGCAAGTACAAGCAGTCAGGACTTGAGAGCACATTCTGACAGCCCCACTACTCTCCTCCCAGCATCACGGTGGATAATGTCAATGATGAAAGCTTGAGTAGAAAATGTTTAGTTGGGCTTGGTGGTGGCGCACCTGCTTGAGCTCACATATTACAGTGCATAAGGACCCAGGTTTGAGTCCCTGGTCTCCACCTGCAGAGGGAAAGCTTCACGAAAGGTGAAGCAGGGCTGCAGGTGTCTCCCTCCCTTTTTCCCTCCCTTTCCTCTCTCAATATCTGGCTGTTTCTATTCAATGAAAAAAGATAATTAAAAAGTAAAAAATGTTTACTTGGGTTGGGAAGACAAACTAATTGTTCTGCAAAGAGATATGCCTGAAGCTCTGAGGTCCTAGGTTCAATCCCCAGCACCACCATAAGCCAGAGCTCTTGTCTCTTATCTTTCTCTCTGTATCTCATTAAAATAAAGTCAGTAAAACATTTGAAAGGAAATTCTTTTTTTAAAGTTATCTTTACTTATTTATTTGGATAGAGACAGCCAGAAATCAGGCAGATGTTATTTGCCTACAAGAAACACATATAGCAGTCGATGAAGCTGCTCGATTCTACGCCGATGACATCTGCTGTGCAACTCAGGCATCCAAGTTTGACATCCTCGAGGAAACACTCATGAAAGACATGTCTCTGATATCTGATTACTGTAAAAAATGGCGACTAATCCCTAGCACTGCAAAAACGGTATCATCTGTTTTCCATCTACACCATGCCTCGGCCTCGCGTGAGCTTAATGTGCAGCTTGGCGATACGAGAATCCGGCATGAAGCCCAGCCAGTCTATCTTGGCGTTACTCTCGATCGCACTCTGTCATTTCACGAACATCTCATAAAAACTGCAGCAAAGGTGGGCTCAAGGAATAACATCATTGCAAGACTGGCCAGCTCCTCATGGGGCGCGAGCGCTTCCACACTAAGATCATCATCTCTGGCATTATGCTATTCCACTGCAGAATACTGTGCCCCAGTATGGTTCCGTAGCCCCCATGTCCACTTGGTCGATTCCAAATTATATTCCTCCATGAAGATCATTTCTGGAACCATCCATTCCACCCCGGTTCCATGGCTGCCAGTTCTTAGCAACATCGCCCCGCCAGATATTCATCGGGATGCGGCATCATCTAAGTTCATTTCCCACGTCTACGCTCGACCGGACCTGCCAATATACACGGATATCTTCGCCCACCCTGTCCAACGCTTGATGTCTCGTCATCCAATCTGGTCTCCTACGCCTACACTGAACTTCTCTGTTCCAGACTCTTGGAAACAGAGCTGGCAGTCAGCTGAGGTAAAGAACAAACACCTCATCACAGACCCCTGCAAGCGTCAACCCGGCTTTGACCTAGCACGTTATGACTGGGCCCTCCTCAATCGCTATCGAACAGGCCATGGCCAGTGGGCCGCTATGTTCCATCGCTGGGGAGCCAGAGACGATCCGAACTGCCCCTGCGGCTCCAGACAGACTATGACCCACATAGTCAACGACTGCCACCTCTCCAGATTCAAAGGAGGTCTCGAAACTTTACATCAGGCTCAACCTGACGCTGTTGACTGGCTACGGAAGAAGGGCAAACGCTAGAAGAAGAAGCCAGAAATCGAGAGGGAAGAGGGTGATAGACACTTGCAGCCCTGCTTCACCACTTGTGAGGCTTTCCCTCTGCAGGTGGGGGACGGGGGCTCGAACCCAGGTCCCTGCACACTGTAACAAGTGTGCTCAACCAGGTGCGCCACCACCCAGCCCCTGAAAGAAAATTCTTAGTAGCCAGAAGAAAAGGAAGGAAAAAATATGGTTTGTTTTGTTCTTGTAAGAAAGCTTCTCAAAAAAGTATTAGGAGGAGGAACGACATGGTTAGCATGAAAGAAGAAGTGATACCTGCAGTGGCTTGGAACTAAGTCACAAACCAGTCACATTGGAAGCTGTCAGTTGGCCTGACTAGATCCAGCACTGGAGACCAGAACAGCTGGGTCAACAGAAACTCCAATTGGTGAAGGACCACTAATGTTATTTATTATTATTATTATTTGAACCAGAATTCTGGTTTATGGTGGTGCTGAGGAATGAAGCTGGGATCTCAGAGCCTCAGGCCTTAAAGTCTTTTTACAGGTCTGGTTGGTGGCACACCTGGTTCAGTGCAAGGACCAGGTTCAGGCTCCCGGTCCCCACCTGCAGGGGAGAAGTTTCATGAGCAGTGAAACAGTGCCTCTTATTTATTTATTGTTGGAGAGAAACAGAAATTGAGAAGGAGGAGGTAGGGAGAGAAAGTAATAGGGAAAAGCGTCACCACTTATGAAGCTTTTCCCCTGCAGGTGGGGACCAGGGGGTTGTTCACTATAATGTGTGCACCTAACCAGGTGTGTCACTGCCTGGCCCTAGTGCCTTTGTCTCTATCTTCCCCACTCCCCTCACACTTTCTCTTTTTTCCCATCACATAAAAAGAAGGGAAAAATGACTACTGGGAGCGGTTAATTCTGTGCAGGCATTAAGTCTCAGTGATAACCCTGGCAGAAAGAAAAAGAGAAAGATGTTTTGGGGCCAGGGTAGATAGCATAATGGTTATGCTCATGCCTGAGGCTCCAAAGTCCCAGATTCAACCCCCTGCGCCACCAATAAGCCAGAGCTGATTAGTGCTCTGGTAAAAAAAAATGTGGGGGCCGGGTGGTAGTATACCGGGTTAAGTGCATATAGTACAAAGACTGGAGCAAAGACTGGATCCCAGTCTGAGCCCCTGGCTCCCCACCTACAGGGGTGTCACTTCACAAACAGTAAAACAAGTCTTCAGATGTGTATCTTTCTCTTTCCCTGTCTTCCCAATTTCTCTCTGTTCTATATAAAGAAAAAGAAAAGAAAAACGGAAAAAATGGCCACCAGGAATAGTGGATTTGTGGTGTTGGTACAGAGCCCCAGCAATAACCCTGTAGGCAAAAAAGAATACACACACACACACACACACCACACACACAATACACACAACACACACGCACACACACCACACACACACACACACCACACACACACACACCACACACACACCACAGACACACGCACACACACCACACACACCACACACACACACACCACACACATACACACACACCACACACATACACACACACCACACACACCACACACACACCACACACACCACACACACACACACACACACACACACACACACACACATGACAGAGGAGAGAGAAAGGGAGCAAGCACACCAGAGCATCACTCTGATACATATGATGCCGGGGGTGGAATTCAAGATCTCATGCTTATACATCCAGCTTTTTTTTTTATTTTAAAATTTATTTATTCATGAAGACAAGAGAGAGAGAAAGAACCAGACATCACTCTAGCACATGTGCTGCCCGAGACTGAACTCAGGACCTCATGCTGGAGAGTTCAGTGCCCCATCCAGTGAGCTACCTCGCAGAGCCCCATCCAGCTCTTCAGCCAAGCCACTGTGCCACCTCCTAGGCAACCATTCACTGTGAATTTCACCAGGTCTTGGGCAGGTGTCACATGCTCTGAGTTCTCCTGATTCACCCTCACAGCAACCCTGGCTATTAGACACAACTGCTCCCTTGCTATAGATGAGGGACTTGAGAGCCACTATTTCAGTAATTTCTCTGAGGGTTATAACCACAGGTATCTGCCTGCCGGAAGCTGCCCTCGCCACTCTGCTCCCTCCACCAGCCCAAGAATTGAAGCCCTGAGTTTGATGTCTTGAACCACATGGGAGCACCATGGACAACAGCACAGAAACTCCATGGATGGTGGTGGTAGGCTTTTCTCTCTCTCTCCCCCGCCCCTTCATTCTCTCTCTCCCTTATGAAGTAACTGGTCAAGACAGTCTGGGAGGTGGTGCAGTGGTAAAATATTGGACTCTTGGGGCTAGGCAGTGGTGCACCTGGTTAAGTGCTCATACTGTACAGTGTACAAGTGTACAGGTTCAAGCCCCTGGTCCCCATCTGCAGGAGGAAAGCTTCACAAGTGGTGAGGCAGGGCTTCAGGTATCTCTGTCTCTCTCCCTATCTCTCCCTCCCCTCTCAATTTCTGTTTCTATCCAATAATAAATACATAATTAAATAAAATATTGGACTCTCAATCATGAGGTTCTGAGTTTGATTCTCAGCATCACACGTGTCAGAGTAATACTCCAGTTTCCCCCTCATGTTAATAAATAAATCATATATATAGTTTTTAATTTGTGGAATGGGGGAGATAGCATAATGGTTACAAAAAAAGCTTTTCATGCCTGAGGCTCCTACGTCCCAGCTTCAATCCTCAGCACTTTCATTAGCCAGAGCTGAGCAGTGCTCTGGTCTTTCTGCATCTCTCTCTCTCAGTAAAATAAAATAAAATTTTTAAAAATGCTCAACATTACTATACACATGCAAGGTCCTAGGTATATTTCCTCTGCACAGCACTTAAAAAGAAAAAGTAAGGGGGTCAGGTGATAGCGCAGCAGGGTAAGCACACATGGCTCAAAGTGCAAGGACTGGCATAAGGATCCTGGTTTGAGCCCCCAGCTTCCCACTTGCAGGGGGGTTGCTTCACGGGTGGTGAAGCAGATCTGCAAGTGTCTATCTTTCTCTTCCCCTCTTGGTCTTCCCCTCCTCTCTTGATTTCTCTCTGTCCTGTCCTATAGCAATGAAAACAATAATAAGGATGACAACAAGGGCAACAAAATGGGGAAAATGGCCGCTAGGAGCAATGGATTAGTCGTGCAGGCACCGAGCCCCAGCAATAACCCTGGCGGCAAAAAAAAAAGAAAGAAAAGCTGCCCAGGAAGACGACAGCTCAGTGGGTAGAGTGCAGGGCTTGCATGCCTGAGGCTCTTGATTCAGGCCCCAGAACTCTGACTTCTCTCTGATATGAAACTCTCATCTGAAAGAAATTTTTTTTTCTTAATTTTTTTTCTGCTACCAGGGTTACTGCTGGGGCAATTTTTTCCTTTCTTTTTTATTGGGTAAGACAGAAATTAAGAAGGGAGGGGAAGATAGAAAATGACAAAGAGAGACATGTACAAACCTGCTTTACCACTCGTGAAGCATCCTCCCTGCAGGTGGGGAGCAGTGGCTCAAACCCAGGCGCTTGCACATGTATCATGTGCGATTAACCTGGTGTGCCACCACCAGGCCCCCAGATGCTTTTTTTAAAAAAAAAAAAAAAAAAGATCAGATTGTATAAATGGGACCAAGCTACACAGAGAGTCAGGGAATAAGTATGCTTTGTGTCAGGGCAGGAAGAGATCTGGGTTGAGACTCCCATGTCTGCGTTCTCCCCATCTTTTTAAAAAATTGTTTTATATTTATTTATTTATTTTCTCTTTTGTTGCCCTTGTTGTTTTTTTATTGTTGTTTTAGTTATTATTGTTGTTGTTATTGATGTGGTCGTTGTTAGATAGGAGAGAGAGAAATGGAGAGAGGAGGGGAAGATAGAGATGGGGAGAGAGACAGACACCTGCAGACCTGCTTCACTGCCTGTGAAGTGACCCCCCTGCAGGTGGGGAGCCGGGGGCTCGAACCAGGATCCTTACACCAGTCCTTGCGCTTTGCGCTCTCTCCCCATCTTTTGTATCTCCGTCTGTCCCCATGATCGCAGCCCCCTTCTCTCCCTCTCTTACCTTGATGGGTGTGAGGTGCTGAAAGTGGCGGTGAGGGTGTGGAATCAGGCTGGGGGGGCTGTCCCACTGGGAGGCAGAATATACCCGGATCTCACTCTTCTGATCGGTTGTCAGGAGCCGGGCACCATCGGGACTGAAGGAAGCTGGCCGAGTGGAAAGCCCCATGATGGGGGTGGTTGTTGTTTTTAAAGATTTCATTTATTTTATATTAATGAGAGAGATACAGAAAGAAAGACACACAAAGATGACAGCACTGCTCAGCTCTTGCTTATAGTGGTGCTGGGGACTGAACCTGGGACCTTGGAGTCTCACCCCCATGGTTTTGACCCCCTGCTGTCCTGGCTGTCAGTGGGCCACCCACCCTCCCACAGGGAGAAAGTGACTCTTGGCTGTGAGCTAAGACATTCTAGAAATTCAGCAGTCGGTGGCAGAAACTAACCATGGGAAGGTGCTAAAACAACAGCTGGGCTCACACTATAATGGGGGGGGGCGCTAGAAAAGGTTTGACTTCACAGCTTCTAAGGGCTGAGAGGGAACCCCAAAAGAGGTCAGGAAGGTACAGGCTGCAGAAGGCGGGGGTCTGACATGTAGCACCTGCGTTGACGCCCTGCCTGTGTGGCAGTGAGTAGAGGAAGCTGGATTTCCCTTTGATCTGGCGCAGGTCCCAGATTTTAACTGTTTGGTCCACGGAGGCTGTGGCCAGGAACCAGTCACAGCTGGGGTGCAGGGCCACGTGGGTCACTTTCCTTTTGTGTATTTTCAGATTCCAAAGCTGCAGAGAAGGGCTTGGCTCAGCAAGGGGCACAGAATCAAGAGTCTCTGTGTGTATGGGAGGAGGGGGTGTGAGGGAAGGGTTATGAGGAGGCCTGGGCTGTGCTACACATACCTCCTTGCCATCCATGTTCAGCAGAATCACGTTCCCTAAGTTGTCACCTGTGACCACCACTCGGCTTTGGGCTGACACGTCCAGGCTGCAATACCAGAGGCTGGGGGGAGAGAGCATGCTGATAGGAACTTGGGGGGGAGTGACAGAGACAAGGTCCATTTAGTCACTGTGGCAGCTCCAGTGTCTTAAGAGCATAGGACACACTCAGCAAGTATTCGTTGAATGAATGAATAACTGTCTTGCCATAAACTCTCAGCAAGGGGTGCTCAGATTTGTCAATCCTCTAGACAGAGGACACAGAGAGTGATGGAGATCAGAATTATTTTTTACTGTATTTATTTATTGGATACAGATAGTCAGAAATTGAGAGGGGAGGGGGAGAACAGAGAGGGAGAGAGAGATAATCTGTAACACTGCTTTACCACTCAAAAAGCTTTCCCCCTGCAGGTGGGGCCCAGGGGGCTCAAACCCAAGTTCTTGTGTATTCTAACATGTGCACTCAACCAGGTATACCACCATCCAGTCCCCTATTTTTTTTGTTTGTTTAATTTAATTTACTATTGGAAAGAGACAGAGAGAAATTGAGAGGGGGGAGATAGAGAGGGAGAGAGGCAGAGAGACACCTGCAGCCCTGCTTCACCACTTGTGAGGTTTTCCCCACGCAGGTGGGACCAGGGGCTTGAACCCGGATCCTTGTGCACTACAATGTGTGCACTTAACCAGTTGTGCTGCTACCTAGCCCCCGGGACCCCTATTTATTTATTTTTCACCAGAGCACTGCTTATGGTGATACTGAACCTGGGACTTTGAAGCCTTAGGCATGAAAGTCTTTTGCAGAATCATTATGCTACCTCCTCTGCCTGGGGCTCGAAATTTTGCCCAGTTTCTGCTGGCCCTGCTGGGCTCAACTCAAGAGAGTCCTGGAAACAGCCAGAGCTCAGACTCAGAATGCAAGAGCCCAGGCTGCTTGCCCCCTTCATCTCTGGGTTTGGAGGAAGACTTGTGTATTGCTCTCACCTCTCACTGACAAACCAAACAGGCACTGCCCAGTTCTGTGCCTGAGCTGGCTAGAAGGGAACTTCCGCCCTCTTCTGAGCATTTGGGGGAAGCTCTGTCTGGCTCTTATTCTCAAACTCCTTGAGGAGGGAGGGAGTGGGTGCTTCAGGGACGCTGCTTGCTACTCAGGCAGGAGAGGTCAGCTTCAGGTTGATGCTCTCCACCTCTCACCTTGCACTGCCACTGGCAACCCCACTGAATTTCTTCAGGAAGGAGTGTTTCTCATGAGAGTAACCCGCATCTGAGTCGGCCCCGTTACCTGTGCTGGTTACTTTTCTTCCCCCCAGATTTCTTAATTTACTTATTGGATAGAGACAGAAAGAAATTGAGAGGGGCAGGGGGTAAAAGAGAGAGAGATAGAGAGACCTTCTGCTCTGCTTCCCTATTCATGAAGCTTCCTGCTAATGAAGCTTCCCCTCGGCAACCTGGGTCCTTGTGCACTGTAATGTGTACACAACTGGGTGTGCTACTACCCAGACACCTCACTACTTTTTTTTTTTGTAATTTTTTTATATTTATTTTATTTATTCCCTTTTGTTGCCCTTGTTGTTTTATTATTGTAGTTATTATTGTTGTTGTCGTTGTTGCATAGGACAGAGAGAAATGGAGAGAGGAGGGGAAGACAGAGAGGAGGAGAGAAAGATAGACACCTGCAGATCTGCTTCACCGCCTGTGAAGCGACTCCCCTGCAGGTGGGGAGCTGGGGTTCGAACCGGGATCCTTATGCCGGTCCTTGTGCTTTGCACCACCTGCGCTTAACCTGCTGTGCTACAGCCCGACTCCCACCTCACTACTTTTTAAAAAAATACTTTTTAAAAATTTATTTATTTGGGGCTCGGGCGGTAGCGCAGTGGGTTAAGTGCACGTGGCACAAGGCGCAAGGACCGGCGTGAGGATCCCGGTTCAAGCCCCCAGCTCAACACCTGCTGGGGAATCACTTCACAGGCGGTGAAGCAGGTCTGCAGGTGTCTGTCTTTCTCTCCCTCCCTCTGTCTTCCCCTCCTCTCTCCACTTCTCTCTGTCCTATCCAGCAATGATGACATCAACAACAATAACTACAACAATAAAAACAATGGCAACAAAAAGGCAAAAAATAAATATTAAAATAATTATTTATTTATTGAATAGAGACAGAAATCAAGAGGGAAGGGAGAAGACAGGGACAGAGACAGAGAGACACCTGCAGCACCACTTCACCGCTTGTGAAGCTTGCCCCCTGCAGGTGGGGATCGTGGTTTGACCCTGGGTCCACACTGTAGTGTGTGCGCTTAACCAGGTGCACCACCACCCAACCCCCTTATTTTTTTAAAGATGATTTATTTATAAGAGAGAGTAGAGGTGGAGGAAGAGGAAAGAGAAAACCATTCTGGCACAAGTAATGCTGGGAACCAAACTGAGGACCTCATGCTGGAGAGTCTAGTGCTTTATCCACTGTGTCACCACCCAGGCCATGCTTTTGTATTTCGTAGCTCTGTGGGGGAGATCAGAATAATGTACAGTACGAGTCAGACCCTACACATTCACCCTCCACTCCTTCAGAAGTGGTTAGAGGCATGCATCTGGTTGGAAATCAAAATGATGGGCATTTTATAGTTTCTCCAGTCATTCACTTTTGGGGAATCAAAAGTAGTCTTACAGACATGGCTTTGTCCATTTTCATTTGTCATGGAGCTGGTTGGGTTATTAGATCCAGTGAAAGTATGGATTGAAATGATATACTCTCTCTCTCTCTCTCTCTCTCTCTCCCTCCAGGGTTATCACTGGGGTTCGGTGCCTGCACTACAAATCCACTGCTACTGGCAGTCATCTTTTTCCCATTGTTGTTGTTTCTGTTATTGTTGTTTTCACTGCTGTTGTTGCTGTTGGATAGGACAGAGAGAAATTGAGAGAAGAGGGGAAGACAGAGAGGGAGAAAGATAGACACCAGCAGACCTGCTTCACCACTTGCGAAGTGACCCCCCTGCAGGTGGGGAACCGAAGGCTTGAACTGGGATTCTTGTGCCGGTCCCTGCACTTCACACGATGTGTGCTTAACCTGGTGCACTACCACCTAGCCCCAAGATGCTACATTCTTAATTCCTGATCTGGACTTTAAGTGGCTTTCTAGGCCAACATCATGTTGCCCCTTGTTTAGTGAGAATCAAGGTCTAGTCTAACAGGGCCTGATTTCTAGATGAACTGAAGTGCTTCCCTCCTCAGATGAGCCAGGACTCAAGGAGGTATCTCTCTCCAAATCCCCAATGCACCCAGACCAGAGTAAGAGCAGCTAGAGAGTTTAAGGAAGACGGGCAGGTTGGGAGGTGGCACAGTGGATCAAGGACTGAATCCTCAAGCATGAGGTCCTGAGTTTAGTCCCTGGCATTGTATATGCCAGAGTGATGCTCTGGTTCTCTCTCTCTCTCTCCCTCCCTCTCTCTCTCTCCCCCCCTCTCTCTCTCACTAATGAATAAATCATTTTTAAAGAAGAGAGTGATGGACGGTGGTACACTCAGTTGAGCACACACGTTACCAACTACAAGGACCTGGATTTGAACCTCTACTCCCCAACTGCAGGGAAGAGGCTCATAAGTGAAACAGATCTGTAGGTGTCTACTTTTTTTTTTTTTAACCAGAGCATGGCTCAGCTCTGGCTTATGGTGGTACAGGGGATTGAACCTGGAACTTGGGAGCCTCAGGCATGAGAGTCTCTTTGCATAACCATTATACTATTTGCCCTTGCCCTGGTGTCTATCTTTATGGTTTTTAAAATTTTTTTATATTTATTTATTTATTTCCTTTTGTTGCCCTTGTTGTTTTATTATTGTGGTTACTATTATTGTTGTCATCGTTGTTGGATAAGACAGAGAGAAATGGAGAAAGGAGGGGAAGACAGAGAGGGGGAGAGAAAGACACCTGCAGACCTGCTTCACTGCCTGTGAATTGACTCCCCTACTGGTGGGGAGCCGGGGTTCGAATCGGGGTCCTTGTGCCGGTCCTTGAGCTTTGCGCCACCTGAGCTTAACCGCTGCGCTACAGCCTGACTCCCAGTGTCTATCTTTATCTTTCCATCTCTACTTCTTCTTCCCTTTTCAATTTCTCTCTGTCCTATCAAAGAAAAAAAGATAAGAGAAAAATGACTATTAGGAGTGGTGGATACCAAGCCCCCAGTGATAACGTTGGTGGCAATAAGAATAAAATTAAAATAAAAGAGAAGGAAGGAAAGCAGCTGATACCTTTCATCTATCTTGTGCTAGATTTAGGTGAAAGAAATGAGAGGGAGTGACCAGGGAAGTGGCTCAGTGGATAGCGCCTGCACCAGAGAGTCAACACCCAAGTACCACCGACTACACTACACCAACCACAGCTGGTAGAGTAGTTCCTTAATGTCTGTTGTTCTCTCTCTCTCTCTCCCTCTCCCTCTCCTCCATGTCTGGAATGAAAAAGAAGAAAAAGAAAAGATTAAATGGGCTCTGGATTCCTTTGCCAGACCTGTTCCAAGAGCCCACAAGCCCTGTGCTCTGGTAGGAGACAGTCACTCACTTGCAGGTAGTGGAGCTGGTGAAAACTCGGAGCGTGTTGCCTTTGAAGTCTTGCAGCCTTGTTGTTCCCTCCATGGAGGAAGTGAAAAACTGGTTGGCATTGAGAGGGTTGAACTTCATCCCGGTGATGCTCCCTCCAGCTCCAATCTGACAAGGGGGAGAAGAAAGCCAGTGAGTGAAGACTTCCGCGGATGGCCGGTGCGTACATACACACTGGTCCAGTAAGAAAGCCGGTCAGCCAGACCCAGGGCCGGGCCAGCTTGGAGACCTAAACGCTAGGACGCGATCCACAGCATCCTCTAAACATCATCACGATTCTTATTATCATTATTACTGTTACTGCCACCAGGGTTATCACTAGGGCACAGTGCCTGAGCAGCTGTACTGCTCCTGGTGGCCCTTTTTTTTCCTTTCTGTCTTTGATAGAGGGAGAGGAGAGATACCTGCAGTGCTGCTCCACCCCCCCTGAGCTTCCTCCCTGCAGGTGGAGAGCAGGGGCTTAAGCATGGTAATGTATGTGCTCTACCGACTGGATCACCACCTAGTCGATAAACATTATTTCTTTTTATTTTTATTTATAAAATGGAAATATTGACAAGACCATAGGATAAGAGCGGTACAATTCCACACAATTCCCATCACCAGAACTCCATATCCCATCCCATCCTTTGAAAGCTTTCCTTTTTTAAAAAAATATTTATTCCCTTTTGTTGCCCTTGTTGTTTTAGTTATTATTGTTGTTATTGATGTCGTCATTGTTGGATAGGACAGAGAGAAATCGAGGGAGGAGGGGAAGACAGAGGGGGGAGAGAAAGATAGACACCTGCAGACCTGCTTCACCGCCTGTGAAGTGACTCCTCTGCAGGTGGGGAGCTGGGGGCTCGAACCGGGATCCTTATGGCAGTCCTTGTGCTTTATGCCGCCTGCACTTAACCCACTGCACTACTGCCTGACTCCCTGAAAGCTTTCTTATTCTTTATTCCTCTGGGAGCATGGACCCAGGATCACATAAACATTATTTCTTAAGGTTTTATATTATGTTTTGCAACCTGGGAAGTGGCACAATGGATAAAGCATAGGATTCTCTCAAGCATGAAGTTCTGAGTTTGAACCCCAGCATCTCATGTGCCAGAGTGATGATTTTCTCACCCTCTTCTTCTCTCATTAATAAATAGTCTCTTGGCGCAAAGCACAATGACCAGTTCGAGCCCCCAGCTCCCCACCTGCAGAGAAGTCTCTTCACAAGCGGTAAGGCAGGTCTGCAGGTGTCTATCTTTCTCTCCCCATGTCTGTCTTCCTCTCCTCTCACCATTTCTCTCCTAACAACGACATCAATAACAAGAACAATAACTACAACAACAGTGAAAAACAACAAGGACAATAAAAGGGAAAATAAATATTTAAAAAATACTAAGTAGTCTCTTAGTCATTAAAAATTACGTTTGAGGGCGGTTGGGCACCAGGTTAAGCACATGTGGTGCCAAGCACAAGGACTGGTGTAAGGGTCCTGGTTCGAGCTTCCAGCTCCCCTCCTCTCTCGATTCCTCTCTGTCCTATCCAACAACTACAGCAATAAAAACGACAGGAACAAAATGGGAAAATGGCTGCCAGGAGCAGTGGATTCATAGTGCAGGCACCGAGCCCCAGCAATAACCCTGGAGGCAAAAAAACCCCAAATTACATTTGACCTTAATGGTAATAAATTTGGTTGTTTTGAGTCTGCACTTTTATGAATTTTCAACACAGCTATACATTTGACTAACTACACTCAGGATTCACAACAAACTCTCCTGTGCTCTCCCCCACACCCCGAGTTTGTCTTTACCCACCCCCAAGCCCTGGCATCCGCTGATGTGCAATCCATCACTCAGGTTTTGCCTTTGTTAGACAGACAGACATGTAAATGAATCACACGCAGGAAGTCATTTGAGACTGACGTCTTTCATTTCCTTCAGCACAGTGGCCCTGAGATCCAGCCGCATCATTGTACTGTTTGTGCTGAGAGCACATCCCATCTCCAGGCTGACTGTTCCATCGTGTGGTGGCCCCAGAGCTACTTTATCACCTTGGTTCAGAACAGCAGCTGGCTTAGGGGACAGAAGTTCCTGCCTGTTGTTTCCAGACACACAATGCTGAGGAAGGTAATTCAACGGCACTGCCTTGTGACTTGCTTCTTATTTATTTATTTATTTGCTTCCAGGGTTATTGCTGGGGCTCGGTGCCTGCACTATGAATCCACTGCTCCGAGAGGCCTTTTTTTTTTTTTTTTTTTCCTATTTTTGTTGCCCTTATTGTTGTATTTGTTATTATTGTCATTTTTGTTGTTGTTGCAAAGGACAGAGAGAAATCAAGAGGGGAAGACAGAGAAGGAAAGAGAAAGATAGACACCTGCAGACCTGCTTCACCGTTTGTGAAATGACCCCCCGCCTAGGTGGTTTTCCCCAGACAGAAGTAGACTTCAAATATCTCTACATTCAAATGATTTCACTTTCTAATCAGGTTAAGACAATCTGCTTCTACTCTCCCCGTCTGACAGAAGAAAGCCATGAATTCTCTCTGGTGGATGATAACTGCACTCAGAACTTCAAATTATCTCTACAGGTTTCCATATGTAGTATTTGGCATTAAATATAAAATTATCCAAATGACCAACTAATAAAGAACGATAGAAATATACAGGAAACTTGGATGCAGGCTCCAATATAGTGGCAATTACCATACACTAGAAAGTAGACTTAATTTTCAAATGGACAAAGGACTACGCAGACAATTCTCCGGTTACAAAAGATGAGTAACGTGAAAATATGCTCAGCATCAATAATCATTGGGGAAAACCACAATGAGGGCTCAAAGAGATATAGCTTACTAGGATGGGAGCCCTGGCACCACATCACCACATGATGGATGGCAGGGCGCTGACTGAGGAAGCTCCAGTGGTGTAGTCTCTGTCTTTCAGTCTTGCTATCAGAGTGAAAAAGTAGCTGAGCAGTAAAACCATGCATACACAAGGGCCCACCTACACACACTCACACACACAGAAATAAAATATATGAGCCAATAATCCTCAACTACCCAAGTTCACCCACTTTCCCATGGTTTTCTTCATGGCAAAAGAATCCAATTCAGAATCAGACATGACATTTGTGATGATTCTCTGGTCTACTTCGATAGGGACAGTCTCATAATTACCTTGAATTATTTATTTATTCCCTTTTGTTGCCCTTGTTATTTTATTGTTGTAGTTATTATTGATGTTGTTGTTGTTGGATAGGACAGAGAAATGGAGGAGAGGAACACAGAGAAGGGGAGAGAAAGACACCTGCAGACCTGCTTCACCGCCTGTGAAGTGACTCCCCTGCAGGTGGGGGTCCTGGGGCTCGAACCAAGATCCTTATGCTGGTCCTTGCACTTTGTGCCACCTTTGTTTAACCCACTGCGCTACCACCTGACTCACTTTTTTTTTTGCGAGAAAGATAGGAGGAGAGAGAGAAAGAACCAGACATCACTCTGGTACATGTGCTGCCAGGGATCAAACTGAAGATCTCATGCTTGAGAGTCCAGTGCTTTATCCACTATGCCACCTCCCGGAACGTGCCCCTCCCTTTTTTTTTTTTTTTTTGTTGCTCCCAGGGTTACTGCTGGGTCTATTTTGCCTACACTGCAAATCCACTGTTTCCATGGTCAATTTCTGGATAAGACAGAGAGAAATTAAGAGGGAGGGGAAGATAGGGAGAAAGGCAGAGAGACACCTGAAGACCTGCTTCACTATTCGTGAAATAATCCCCCTGCAGGTGGAAAGCTGGGGGCTTGAACTGGGGTCCTTGCACAGGTCCTTACACTTTATAATATGTGTACTTACCCTGATATGCCACTGCTCAGCCCCCTATTTAAAACTAATTACTTATTTATTTATTGTATAGATACAGCTAGGAATTGAGAGGGAAGGGGAAAATAGAGACACAGAGAAACCTGCAGACCTGCTTTACCACTGGACAAGTTTTCCCCCTGCAGGGACCGGGGCTTGAACCTGGCTCTTTGTGCTCAACCAGGTGCACCACTCCCAGCCCTTTCCTCAATTTTTTAAAAGAATTTATTTTCTAATTTTTATTTATTTTGTTGGTTAGAATAGAAAGAAATTGAGAGGGAAGGAGGAGAGAGAGTCATCTGCAGACCTGCTTCACCCCTTTTGAAGGTTTTCCCTCTGCAAGTGGGGACCGGGGGCTTGAATCTATGTCTGTGTACACTGTAATGTGTGCACTTAAACAGGTGCACCACACCATCACCCAGCCCCTTCCCAATTCTTTTATAGAAGAATATCCCATGGGGCTGGGAAGACAGCATAGTGATTATGCAAAAGACTCATACTTGAGACTCCAAATTCCCAGGTTCAATACCCAGCACTGCTATAAGGCTGAGCTGAGCGTTTCTCTGGTCTCTGTATGTTTCTTTCTCATTAAACTATTGAATAAAAATATATTAAAAGGAGAGTCAGGCAGTAGCGCAGCAGGTTAAGCGCACATAGCACGAAGCGCAAAGACCAGAGCAAGGATCCCAGTTCAAGCCCCTGGCTCCCCACCTGTAGGGGAGTCGCTTCACAAGCATTGAAGCAGGTCTGCAGGTGTTTATCTTTCTCTCCCCGTCTTCCTCTCCTCTCTCCATTTCTCTCTGTCCTATTCAACAACGACGACATCAACAACAATAACTACAACAATAAAAACAAGGGCAACAAAAACTAAATAAATATTTAATATATATATATTAAAAGGAAAAGAAGATTCAGGATTATCTAACATTTTATCATGATTTGGATTATCCATCTTTACATCTTTGGATATCATGATTTGAATTATGCATCTTTACTAATATTTTACTTGTTTTTTAAAATTTTTAATACTTATTTTCTCACTTGTTGCCCTTTTTTTCTTTTTTGTTGTTGTAGTTATTAATTGGTGTTGTTATTGATGTCGTCGTTGTTGGATAGGACAGAGAGAAATGGAGAGAGGAGGGGAAGACAGAGAGGGGAAGAGAAAGGTAGACACCTGTAGACCTGCTTCACTGTCTGTGAAGCGACTCCCCTGCAGGTGGGGATTCGGGGGCTCAAACCAGGATCTTTATGCAGGTCCTTGTGCTTCATGCCACATGTGCTTAACCTGCTGTGCTACTGCCTGACTCCCAGTTTTTGGTTTTTTCTTTTTTTTTTTAAGAATTTATTTATTCATGAGAAAGACAGACAGAGAGAAAAAACAGACATCACTCTGGTACATATGCTGCTGGGGATTGAACTCAGGACCTCATGGTTGAGAATCCAATGTTTGATCCACTGTGCCACCTCACGGACCAGTGTTTGTTTGTTTTTTAATATACTATTTCTCTTTTAGATTTTATTTATTAATGAAAAATATAAGGGGACAGAAAGAAAGAACCAGACATCACTCTAGTACATGTGCTGCCAAGGGACTGAACTCAGGACCTCATACTTGAGTACAGTGCCTTATCCACTGTGCCGCCACCTCCTGGACCTCATACTTGAGTACAGTGCCTTATCCACTGTGCCGCCACCTCCTGGACCTCATACTTGAGTACAGTGCCTTATCCACTGTGCCGCCACCTCCTGGACCTCATACTTGAGTACAGTGCCTTATCCACTGTGCCGCCACCTCCTGGACCTCATACTTGAGTACAGTGCCTTATCCGCTGTGCTGCCACCTCCTGGACCACTTGTTTGTTTTAACATTTTTTTTTAATTTTATAGAACAGAAAGAAATTGAGAGGGAAATGGGAGAGAGATGGAGAGAGAGGCAGAGAGGCACCTGAAGCACAGCTTGTGAAGCTTTCTCCCTGCAGATGGGGACAAGGGGCTTGAACCCAGGTCCTTGTGCATGGTAACATCAGCACTTATCCAGATGCACCACTGCCTGTGCCCCTCCTCTTTTTTTTTTTTTAGATTTTTAAAAAATATTCTCTTTTGTTGCCCTTGTTGTTTTATTGTTGTTGTCGTTGTTGGATAGGACAGAGAAATGAAGAGAGGAGGGGAAGACAGAGAGGGAGAGAAAAAGATAGACACAGACCTGCTTCACTGCTTGTGAAGCGACTCCCCAGCAGGTGGGGAGCCCGGGGTTCGAACCGGGTCCTTACACTTTGTGCCACATGTGCTTAACCCGCTGTGCTACCCCCCCGACTCCTTTTTTTTTTTTTAATCAGAGCACTGCCCAGTGGTTTATGGTGGTGCTGGGGTTGAACCTGGGACCTTTGGAGCCTCAAGCACAAAAGTCTTTTTGCTTAACCATTTTGCTATCTCTTCAGGCTGGCAACAATGTCATGTGACACAATTTATTCCTGTCAGGTAGTCCATGGCTCTGATTTGTCCTATTACAAGTTGTTAACTTTGCTCTCTGGAGATGGTGGCTGCCAGCTTCTCTATTATATAGTTATTTTTCCCTTTGGTGAATAATTCTGAAGCTACGTGAATATCCCTCTGGCCATCAAACTGGCAAGCTCTTCATGTATTTGTGTCAGTGGATACCTATTTCATTTTATTTTATTTAATGCTACTTATACTTTATTGCATATTGTCCATTTATATGTGTCAGTGGATTCTGATTTTACTTAATGATCTATAACCTGATACTGTATCTTACTGCTTTTCGTCACAGAACTGGCCAGTGACAGCCCATTTAAGCTGGCTCCTGTGCCCCTGTGACACACCCTTAAGCTTTATTATCTGGAAAACTCACTCTATTTTTCAATTTTATTTTTACTTGATAGAACAGACAGAAATTGAGGGTGAGCAGGAGGGAGAGAGGCAGAGAGACACTTGCAGCTCTGCTTCACCACTCATGAAGCTTCCCCCCCTGTAGGTGGGGTCTGGGGGCTTGAGTCTGGGTCCCTTTGCATTATAATATGCACACTTAACCAGGTGCACCACCACCGAGCCTCCTCTCTCTTTCTATCCCCCTTCCATCTAAATTTGTCTTATCCAAAATAAATAAATAAATAAATAAATAAAATATTAAACAAGAGAAATATGGACAGAGATCACACACAAAGGTTAATTTATGTCCATTTGATTTCTGCCTCAACCTCTATGCATTGAAAACCCCAATTTCACACTGATGCCTGCAATTCCAATCTAGTCACAGAGCTCAAGGTGTTTTCTCCCTTTCTGTGTTTATAATGGTCTTCTCTGTCAGGTTGGAAACTGACTCCCATGTATAAAATATATCCAAAAAGTAGAACCAAGAATTTTATATTGTGCCAAACTGTCATTCAGATATGAGGAGTGGATAAAACTGATTCTTTCACACAGAGATCTCAGAAGATTTCACACTCAAAAGATTCTCAGTGGGTGGGGGTAGGTAGGATAATGGCTGTGCAAACAGACTCTCATGCCTGAGCCCCAGGTTCAATCCCCCCACACCATAAGCCAGAGCTGAACAGTGCTCTGGTAAAAAAAAAAAAAAAAAATTCTCACTGAAAACTGTTTTAGATGAAGTGCTTCAAGTGGATGGGCAAATTCAGATGAAACTGCAATACGATAAAGGCAATTTAATACAAAAAAAAATCGGGACAACAATGACATCAATAACAACAACAATAATAACTACAACAATAAAAAACAAGAGCAACAAAAGAGAAAATAAATAAATAAAATTTTTTTAAAAATCGGGAGTCCGCGGTAGCACAGCGGGTTAAGTGCACGTGGCGCAAAGCACAAAGACCGGTGTAAGGATCGGGCTCAGCCCCCGGCTCCTCACCTGCAGGGGAGTCACTTCACAGGCAGTGAAGCAGGTCTGCAGGTGTCTATCTTTCTCTCCCCCTCTGTCTTCCCCTCCTCTCTCCATTTCTCTCTGTCCTATCCAACAACAACGACATCAATAACAACTATAACTATAAAACAAGGGCAACAAAAAGGGAATAAATATTTTTTTAAAAAAATCTTACTCCCATTACTCTGACCTCTGACCTCTGCCCCTCGCCCCCACCTGCCTGCCTGGTGTGTGACTGGAAACCCCCTTCTTATGCTGCTGAGCAAGCACCCTGTCACCACCTGTACTGACATCCATCAGGGACTCTGGCACCTGGTACTCACATTGAGTTGCTCTGGCTTCCCCATTGTGACATTGACCTTGCTTTACCTGTATCGCTAACGACTTCTGGTCTGAACTTTTGGGGGGAAGGTGAGGAGATGAAGATGATGAGGGGAGGGGAGGTGGGCGGTAGCGCAGAGGGTGAAGCGCAAAGTGCAAGGACTGGTGTAAGGATCCCGGTCTGAGCCCCCGGCTCCCCATCTGCAGGGGAGTCATTTCACAAGCGGTGAAGCAGGTCTGCAGGTGTCTATCTTTCTCTCTCCCTCTCTGTCTTCCCCTCCTCTCTCCATTTCTCTCTGTCCTATCCAACAATGACAACATCAATAATAACAACAACAACAATAAATAAAACAAGGGCAACAAAAAAGGGGAAAAATAAATAAATATTAAAAAAAAAAGAATGCAACTGGCGGGGTGGGGAGTCCATTATGAAGAGTGGTCAGTGATAGTCTTATTGAAGAAGTACAGTGAACAGGGGCCGGGTGGTAGCACACTGGGATAAGCGCATATAATACAAAGCACAAGGATCAGTGCAAGGACCCAGTTGGAGCCCCCGGCTCCCCACCTGCAGGGGGTTGCTTCACAAGCAGTGAAGCAGGTCTCAGGTGTCTGTCTCTCTCCTCTTCTGTCTCCCCCTCATATCTCAATTTCTCTCTGTCCTTCTAAAAATAGCCACCAGGTGCAGTAGATTTGTAGTCCAGGCACTGAGCCCCTGGAGGCACGAGGAAAAAAAAGTACATTGAGCTGAGATCTGACTGATAAGAGAGAGCAAGTCAGGAAAGATCACTCTAGTCAAAGAGAACAAAGTACAAAGGCCCACTTTGAGGATTATAAATAGCTGCTGAAGTACAGGAAGTGAGTTCAAGAGTTAAGGGGCATAGATTCTAGTCTACGGGAGTCGGGTGGTAGCACAGCGGGTTAAGCGCAGGTGGCGCTAAGCACAAGGACCAGTGTAAGGATCCCGGTTCGAGCCCCTGGCTCCCCACCTGCAGGGGAATTGCTTCACAAGCGGTGAAACTAGACTGCAGGTGTCTGTCTTTCTCTCCCCTTCTTTGTCTTCCCCTCCTCTCTCCATTTCTCTCTGTCCTATCCGACAACAACGAGATCAACAACAACTACAACAATAAAATAACAAGGGCAACAAAAGGGAATAAATAAATAAATATATAAAAAAAAGATTCTAGTCTACATGAGTACTTACTAGGAGGCTGTGAGGAGATATATATATATAGAGAGAGTTGTCAGAAACATCATAATGCATCATGGTAGTCTGGGAGATGGTGGAGTGGACAAAGCACTGAACTCTCCAAGCATGAGGTCCAGAGTTCAATCCCCAGCAGCACATGTATCAGAGTGATGTCTGCTTCTTCCTCTCTCCTGTTAACATTCTTCATGAATAAGTAAATAAAATCTTTAGAAAAAAAAAAAAGAAAGAAAGAAAAATGCATCATGTCGGGGCCAGGTGGCAGTGCACCTAGCTAAACACATTAGTGTGCGAGGACCCAGGTTCAAGTCCCTGGCCTCCACCTGAAGAGGAAAGCATCATGAGTGGTGAAGCAGGGCTGCAGGTCTGTCTCTCTCTCTCTTTCCATATATATATATAAAATGTTCCCCTTTCCTATCAATTTGTCTCTATACAATAATAAACAAGTAATTTAAAAAATGCAGGAGTTGGGCGGTAGTGCAGTGGGTTAAGTGTGTGTGGCGCAAAGCACAAGGACCGGCATAAGGATCCCAGTTCGGGCCCCTGGCTCCCCATCTGCAGGGGAGTCACTTCACAAGCAGTGAAGCAGGTCTGCAGGTATCTTTCTCTCCCCCTCTGTATCTCCCACTCCTCTCTCCATTTCTCTCTGTTCTATCCAACAACAACAACAATAACTACAACAATAAAACAACAAGGACAACAAAAGGGAATATAAAAAAAGAAAAATGCATCATGTCTTTTTTTTTTTCTATTTTATTAGTGAGAACAGAAAAAAATTGAGAGGGGAGGGGGAGACAGAGGAGAGAGAGACACCTGCAAGCCTGTTTCACTGCTTATAAAACATCCCCACTATAGGTGGGGAGAGGGCCCTAGGACCGGGCCCTTGACTATCGTATTATGTGTGCTTAACTGGATGTGCCGTTGCCTGGCTGCATCATGCCTTTTCTGATGTACTTTCTGTCACCAGTTATTGCTGGGGCAACAACTCCACTGTTTCTGATGGCCAATTTGATTAAATTTAATTTTTTTAAGTTTTTTTTTTTTAAGATTTTATTTATCTATTAATAAGAAAGAGAAAGAACCAGGCATCACTCTGGTACATGTGCTGTCCGGGGATTGAACTCAGGACCTCAGGCTTGAGAGTCCAATGCTTTATCCACTGCACCACCTTCCGGACCACTTTTTTAAAGTTTTTTAAAACATTTTCTTCTATTTATTTATTTTTCCCTTTTGTTTCCCGTTGTTTTTTATTGTTGTAGTAGTTGTTGTTATTGATGTTGTCGTTATTAGATAGGACAGAGAGAAATGGAGAGAGGAGGGGAAGACAGAGAGGAGGAGAGAAAGACAGACATCTGCAGACCTGCTTCACTGCCTGTGAAGGGACTCGCCGGCAGGTGGGTAGCCGGGGGCTCAAACCAGGATCCTTACACTGGTACTTGCGCTTTGTGCCATGTGCGCTTAACCCACTGCACTACCGCCCAACTCCCTTAGTTTAAATTTGTAATGTATTTTCTGACAGAGATAGAAATGGAGGGTAGGTGTGGTCTGGGAGGTGGCACAGTGGGTAAAGCATTGGACTCTCAGGCATGAGGTCCTGAGTTCAATTCCCAGCAGCACAGAACCAGAGTGATGTCTGGCTCTTTCTCTGTCTCCTCCTGTCTTTCTCATAAATAAATAAATCTTTTTTTAAAAAAAGAAAAGAAATGGAGGGGAGAGGAAGAGGGGAGAAACACCTGCAGCTCTGCTCCACTGCTCATGAAGCTTCCCACTGCAGGTGGGAACCAGGGACTTGAACCCAAGTCCTCACAAATGATTACATTCTACCAGATACACCACTGCCCAATGCCAGAACAATTCATATTTGATACTGCCTAATATTTTTAATATTTATTTATGTTCCCTTTTGTTGCCCTTGTTATTACTGTTGTTGTTATTGCTGCCGTTATTGTTGGATAGGACAGAGAGAAATAGAGAGAGGAGGGGAAGAAAGAGAGAGAGAGGAAAAGACAGACATCTGCAGATCTGCTTCACCACTTGTGAAGTGACTCTCCTGCAGGCGGGGATCCGGGGGCTTGAATCAGGATCCTTATCCCGGCCCTTGCACTTTGCGCCACGTGTGCTTAACCTGCTGTGCTACCGCCCGACTCCCGATACGGCCTAATATTTTAAGGCAGGCATTGAATAAGATTTGTATATCACCACAGGCTTGTCTGAGAATATACCCACAGTTACTCCTGATCCCAATCATCTCCCTGTTACTAGTTGGCTTTTTACTTCTTCAACAGTTAGCTCTTCAGTACAGGGAATTGCTCACCCCTTTCAGGAAGGTGGGTTTGTCCTTTATGCCAAAATTCCACAGCAAGATATCACCACCTTTTGAACCCACTGCCACGGTGCTGGGGTGAGTCGGGTGCCAGGCCAAAGCTGTGGCCCTTCTATCAAAGGGGGCAGCCTTTTGGAAGATTCGATAAGAAGTCAGAGAGTTCAAAAATGACTGCTGCAGAGCCTGACACAAAGAGAAGAGATTATGCTGAGTTAGAATCCAGTTCCTGGGCAAACTGTCCATCTCTGCCTTATCCGTTAGATAAGCCCAAGGAAATAGAATTGCCTGGCTCTGGGTATGGAAATTTTGCAATGTAGAAACTCAAAATATGAGAGCTGGGTGGTAGCACAGAGGGTTAAGCGCAGGTGATGCAAAATGCAAGGACCTGTGTAAGGATCCCTGTTCGAGCCCCCAGCTCCCCACCTGCAGGGGAGTTGCTTCACAAGCAGTGAAGCAAGTCTCAGGTGTCTGTCTTTCTCTCCCCCCTGTCTTTTCCTTCTCTCTCCATTTCTCTCTATCCTATTTAATAATGACATCAATAATAACTACAACAATAAAAAAATCAAGAGCAACAAAAGGGAATAAATATTAAAAATAATTTAAAAGGGGCTGGGTGGTGGCGCACCTGGTTAAGCACACATGCTACAGTGTACAAGGTCCTGGGTTCAAGCCCCCAGCCCCCACCTGCAGAGAGAAAGCTTCATGAGTGGTGAAGCAGGGCTGCAGGTGTCTCTCTGACTCTCTCCCTATCTTCCCGTTCCTCTCAATTTCTGGAGGTCTCTATCCAATACAAATCATTATAAAAAATTTTTTAAAAAAGAAAGTCAAGATATAAACACAATTTAAATGTCTACCCACAGATGACTGAATAAAGTAGTTATGGGACATAAACTTAATGGACTCAGCAATTTCAAAAGATGACACTGCATCTTTTAGGACAAAATGGATGGAACTGGAGGTGACTATGCTTAGCAAAGTAAGGAAGTGAAGGACAGCTACTGAATGGTTGGTTTCCCTTATGTGGAATGTAGAGCACTGAAACATATGAACTTGGGGGAAAAAAGTCAACCAATCTGGGATTGGATGGTGGTGCACCTGGTTAAGTGTACATGTTACAGTGCGCAAGGACCTAGGTTTGAGCCCCCAGTCACCACCTGCAGGGGGAAAGCTTTGCAAGTGGTGAAGCAGTGCTGCAGGTGTCTCTGTCTCTCTCCCTCTCTATCCCTCCCTTCCCTCTCGATTTCTGGCTGTCTCTATCCAATCAATAAATTTAACAAATTAAAAAAAAACTGTTCTCTGTATCCTTTAAAAAAAAAAAGTCAACCAGGGAGTCGGGCTGTAGCACAGCGGGTTAAGCGCAGGTGGCGCAAAGCACAAGGACCGGCATAAGGATCCCGGTTCGAACCCTGGCTCCCCACCTGCAGGGGAGTCGCTTCACAGGCGGTGAAGCAGGTCTGCAGGTGTCTATCTTTCTGTCTTCCCCTCCTCTCTCCATTTCTCTCTGTCCTATCCAACAATGACAACAACAATAATAACTACAACAATAAAACAACAAGGGCAACAAAAGGGAATAAATAAATAAAATAAATATTTAAAAAAAAAGTCAACCAATCCCCAAGATCTTGAGAGAACTATGGCAGTAATTGTTGGGGGGTATGAGCGAGCACAGAATTTTGGTGGTGAGGGTGGTGTAGAACTACACCCCTACTATCTTCTTCTTTTTAATTTATTTTTATTAGTGATTTACAAAATTACAAGATAATAGGGGTATAATTTCACTGTTCCCACCACCAGAGTTCTGTGTCCCCTACTACCTTAAATTAATTTTTTTTTTAAATTGCAATGTAGGGCTGGGGAGACAGCACAGTGATTATGCAAAAACTCTTTCATACCTGAGGCTCCAAAGACCCAGGTTCAATCCCCAGCATCACCATAAGCCAGAGCTGAGCAGGGCTCTGATAAATAAATTAATTTAATTAAAAAGGAAAGAAAAAGTGAGTTTGTAATGTTCATGAATTAATCTTGGAAAATTGGGGTGGGGGGGCTCAGGCAGCAGGATGGGGGACTGAGTGCATTCCAGCTGGGACCTTTACAGCATATGATATCAACCTGGCTGAGTGCCCAGTGGGCTAGTGGCCAAGATGGGGGTGATCTGACCACTTGGATAACCCAATAAGCCAAGTCAGCCTCTCATCTGGGCATAGTTAATAGAAAGCGCCATGCAGACCCTTGAGCACGTCAGCCAGGAAAGACCTCACCTGCTGCAGAGCTGGCGGGGCAGACTGGCCCAGCCTGTGCCGATGGAGGGCTCTGAGGAAGCAGCTGCAAGGTGGTGGGACCTGCAGGCGAGCCAGCCCCTCCCGAGGGCAGCTGGAGCCAAATCTTCTGCTGGAACCTGCCAAACAGAACAGACACAGATTTTTCCTTTCCCACCTTACCCAGGATTTTTTTTTTTTTTCTGCTGAAAGCCACACTGTTTGCTCTGGCAAAGCCAAGTTCTTCTATCACCTCTGAATGCCTTTCCAAGGTCTCCCAGGCTCACCCAGCACAAAAAAGAAACAGAAGAGATTCAGCCTCTTTCCAAAACACTCCCCCCAAATAAGAATTCTGCATGAAATGACATATGATCTCACAGGGCTCCTGAGAACTGAGCAAATAAAACACAGTAGGGAATAAAATATACTGCCAAATCTTTCCAGTTCAGGCTGGAAACGTTGTGATGGGATTGGATGACGATTTAAAAGTCACTGGGCAGGGAAGTGGCTCAGCTGTAGCACACATGCCTAGCACACAAGAGGCCCTGGGTTCCACCCTCAGGACATTAAAAAAAATCAGATAACAAATGGGAAATAGCTCAAATGGTAGAGCATCAGACTTTCAGGCCTGAGGCTCCTAGTTCAAGCCCCAGTGTTATATATGCTGGAGTGGTACTCTGATTTGTCACTATCCACTCATGTAAAATTCTCTTATATGTAACAATTTCTTTAAAAATTACAAAGCCCCATATAAATGCACAATAAGTACATTTTAGGACAACATACTAGAAGTGACAGGGAAGAGTCCTCATTAAATCCTTTATTAAAATGTCCATTTGTTGGCCCCAAATCTATTTTCACAGAAAGTGACAGGACCCAGTGCCCAGGAAGTGGTATGGTGAATAAAGTGTTGGTTGGACTCTCAAGTATGAGGTCCCAAGTTTGATCGCTGGCATTGCATGTACCAGAGTGACGCTGACTCTCTCCTATTCATTACATAAGCAAATACATGTGTTTTTTTTTAAAGCAACAGGATCCAGAAGCTCTGACAAGCTCTAAACTAAGCAGGCTGCTTGGTGAAGGTGGGTGGAGGGTGAATCCCCTTAGAAGAGGAATAAAGCAGCTCTGGACCACCAAGATCTATCTGAGGATCTATGAATTTCATGGCGTGACAACCCATTCTTATCTCTCTTGGACAACATCCATTTCATCGACAGCCTGGCTCCAGTCTGAGGAGTTCCCCTGTACTCTTCATGGTCCTAGGGCCAAACCCCAAGAAACTGTTGGGTTTACTAAGCAGAGAAGGCAAAGGAGGGTTTTCCCAGCTGAAACCACCTGCATACAGCCAACCATCCTATATGCACCACCAGGTAGGATGGTTCCAAGCAGCCCTTCGTGTGTTAATAAGTCCTGGCACGAACGAGGAATGTGGAAAGCCCGTTGTGTCTGACGTAGCGGGGCTTCTCTGCCTCTTCCCATCACCTGAGAGAGCTTAAACCCAAACTCCATGAGGTCGGGGGGGGGGGGGGGTGTTAAGCCTGCGCACAAAATGCTCACCCCGAGGCATCCCTCGGGAACCTGGGGCACCCCACCCCCATTCCAGCCTCCTGCATGAGCACCCCCAAATGGCGGAATTAGGAAAGCAGCAGCAGTCGCAGGCGGTACCGGGGCGCTTCACACAGAGATGCTTGGCCTCGGGCTCCGGCTCCCCGGGGCTCCTGTTCCTCTTGCTTTTGGGGCGCACCACCAGCTCGGGGATCTTCTGAGTTTCTGGGCGTCTCTTGGGAGCCATCGCGTCTTCCGTGCGAAGGGGGACTGCGCCCTATGCAGAGATCATGGAGGAAGGATTGAGAAGCTTCTGTGGAAAAACAAGGCGGAGATCAGGGAGCCCTCGGGGCCACAGGTGGGTTAACTTAGCCAACTTCCCGCCAATCCGGCTCACTGCTTCGGAATTGGCTTCCAGCACTGGCCCCGCCCCACCCCACCCCACCCCACCCCACCCAGGAAAGCTGAAGGGAGGGTTCCTGGGGGAAGTGGTGACGTCCCCCTCATCTGCACCCTAGAGACTGTAGGCAGTTTGGGATTTGGGTTTGTTCGCCCAAAGAAATGGCAAATCGCCTACGTGATGGTCGTGATCTAGTCTATCTCCCGGACCTGCCAGGAGTAAAGATGGCCGTCGGTGTCAGGCCACCCAACTTGAAGTCTCTTGAAATGTGGCGCTGCCAGGTCTTGTGAAGGAGCCCCTGGAGACCAGATGCCAATCAAGATCGGGGTCCCGCCTTATCTGCCTTATCATTGGCTTCATGTTCCCTCAGACATAGTGATTGGCTAATAAGCAGGGCAAAGCTGCTTTTTAAGAAGCTACCCAAGTCCCTACAATGAGTGGAATCTTTGGTCTTCCCGCTTTTGACCTTTTAGAGTGGAGTGCTTTTGTCTCCTGGATCCATGGAATCTCAATTTCTCTGTAGAAGGTGGTTGGAATTTGCAACTTAGGGGCCAAGCGGTGATACACCGTGGTACAGGGTGCAAGAACCCAAGTTCAAGCCCCTAGCCACCACCTGCAGGGGGAAAAGCTTCACAAGTGGTGAAGCAGTGTTGCAGTGTCTGGCCTCCTCCCTATCTCCTCCTCCCCTCTCAATTTCTCTTTGTTTCTGTCTAATAATAAATAATATGTATATACATATATATTTTTAAAGAATTTGCACCTTAAAAGAAGTGAATTGGGGGAGTCCGGGCGGTAGCACAGCGGGTTAAGCGCACATGGCGCGAAGCACAAGGACCAGCGTGAGGATCCCGGTTCAAGCCCCCGGCTCCCCACCTTCAGGAGAGTCGCTTCACAGGCGGTGAAGCAGGTCTGCAGGTGTCTGTCTTTCTCTCCCCCTCTCTGTCTTCCCCTCCTCTCTCCATTTCTCTCTGCCCTATCCAACAATGACAACATCAATAGCAGCAACAATAATTACAACAACAAAAACCAAGGCAATAAAAATAAAATTAATTAATTAATTAAAAAAAAAAGTGAATTGGGCCGTTGAAATCTCACTTGGATAGTGTGCAGCTGCCAGGTGCATGACCTAGGTCGGAGCCCAACCTGCCGCACCACACTGAAGGAAGCTTCGGTGCTGTGGTGTCTTTCACTCAGTCTCTATCTTTAAATTTTATTTATTAATGAGGAAACCACATTATCATTCTGCGAGAGATGGTTAGGTCGTCTTTTCAAAAGTACATGGATAGAAGAACTGTTTAGTAAAAAAAATTCTTCCTATAAATTGTTATGTATAACCAGGTCAGCTCCTTGCAGTGCTTGCTAATCCTCCAGCAGTGACCCTCAGACTCTCTTCCTCCTCTCCTTATTTAGGCAACGGGGAGATTGTGAGCTTTGAAGCCCAGCCCAGGGCTGGAGGAAAGAAACACTTCTGCATCAGGTATAAAAGACTGGAGAAGGCTGAGGGGGTTGGTGTGCTGCTGCCTGACGGCAACTGTTGACAGCATACCCTTTTGCAAAAGAATAAATGCCTTGCTTCAACTCCTTATTTTTTGCCTTGACAAGTAATTTTAATTGGACATCATTTACAACAATCCCAACACATGCACTGTCAGAAATAAAACTCAGACCCACTGCTCCACTTCCCCGGCTACAGAATTAGAGGAAGATTTCCCCAGGCTCACTAAGAGTCCTCCAAGGAGGCAGCAGGAATCAGTGATGAGATCCCCCCCCCAGCTTTACTGGAAACAAATCATAGAGGGGGCTGGGCAGTGGCGCACCTGGTCTAACACACACATCACTGCGCTCAAGGACCTGGGTTTAAGTCCCTGGTCCCCACCTGCAGTGGGGAGGCTTCACCAGTGATAAAGCAGGCCTGCAGGTGTCTATTTTTCTCTCTCCCTCTCTATCTTCCCCTTCAATTTCTCTCTGTCCCATCAAAAATAATAGAGAAAAAAATGGCCACTGGGATTGGTGGATTCCTAGTGCCAGCAGTAAGCCTCAGTGATAACCCTGGTGGTGATAAATAAATAAATAAATAAAATACAGAGCAAAGTGCAACGCACAAAAAATGACCCTGTTATTTTAGCTAATATGAATGGCTGCAGCTTCTTTGCCAATCACAACTTCAATTTTACTTCTTCCTCCCACCCAGCAATAGCCCTGGTAGCAAAAAAGAAAAAGAAACTACATTTATAGATGACAGAAGGCATCATGTAGCAGCTCACTCAAAAGCTGCTGGTAACAGCAAATTTAGGGCTGATGTCCACATTGCAAGCTGGGCAGACCACGAGCCTGACCCTAAATAATGCCCGTTGCCTTTGATCTGCAAAACAATGTCTGGCTTTGGTGTTTTCTGGAACAAATAATAAAGTATGGTAGAAAGAGAACTGAACTCAGACTCTGATTTGGACTTCACTGTTTCCCTTTTTCCATGCCTTCGTTTTTCCATCATGAAAAAGAAAGAGGAGGTGGTCTCTGAAGTTCATTCCAGTTTTCAAATCTGAGGCTTGCTTTCAGAGCAGCAGAAAGCACACCCTGCTCTCTCTGGCTCCTCCGTAGGATGTTTCACAGTCCTGGTGAGGCTGATATGTTCCTGATTCACGTCAGTTCCTCTATGGACCCGGATGTTCTGCTGAGTCTGCAAAACCACTCATGGTCCACATGGATGGTGTGTGTGTGTGTGTGTGTGTGTGTGCACACACGTCCCACACACAGTTAACTGCAGTCAGTGGTCTGCAAATGACAGCCTTCAGGATTCTAGCATCCAGAGGCCTTGTCATTAGCTAATCCATGCTTTCTTTCTTTTTTTATTTTTATTTTATTTTATTTTTTGCTTTCTCAGAGAAATTGAGAGGGATGGGGGAGATAGATTAAGAGAAACACCGATAGCATTGCTTCACCACTCATGAAGATTCCTCCTCCATGTGGGTACCAGAGACTTGAACCCAGGTACTTGCAATGATAATGGGTACTTGTTACCAGGTATACCACACCTGGCCCTCCTAATCCATAATTAAAAGTCCAAATGTGAACATATTTGCAATAATGCTCAATAAAAGCAAAACACATACACATGTGTGTGCTTTAGAAACAAGATTCACTTTCAAAAAATCTGACCTTGGACAGCTTGGGAAGTGCTGGCCAGCTGAGTAAATAACCCTCCCTTCCCCCCCCCCAACCAAATCTTCTGTTTCTACTGTGAGGGGAGGAGGCACCACCCTCACTCTAAATCCATATCCTGTCACCAAGCATGGCCTGACAAGATGCCAGGAAACTTCTCCAGGCAGCCAGATTGTCCCAGCCACTGCCAGGGTGTGGAAATCATATACGTGAAAAGTGTTTGGCAGACAGTAAAGTGCTCTCCAGATATCCTTATATAATCTGGCACTGGCTTATTTACCAAAAGATGTGATGAAGAAGTTCTGTGCTCTTGTCACCTATTAGAGAGGAGAGAGAGACAGTGACACAGAGGCAGAGACCAAGTCAGAAACCAGGGCTCTGAGCCTAGGCAGTGCTTCGTGCTTCTTACTTTCCCTTCTACAAAAGAGCAAAAAGCTCCTCCCAGGACAGCACAAGCCCCAAGAGGCAGAAAGAAAAAACCGACCTCACTATGTTCCAGCCCAGCCAGTTCTCTGTGAGTGGATGAGTCACATGGGCTGGGAAAAGGGCTTTCACATTCCTTTACATTCCCTTCTTCCCACCTCCCACCCCCACTCTCCTCCCCACCCTGCCCTCACTACTGCTTTGGCTCTGGTCCCTACTATGACTTTGTTAATGCCAGCAGCATGTGACAAGGAGTTTGCCCAAGGAGGCCTAGTGAAGTTTCTCCGTGCAGGAGAGCTGCCCGCTAGCTGGGGTTCATACCGGCAAGCCCAACAGCCCTGGGGAGGCATCTAGGTAGAAATGCACAGTCACCTGCCCTGTGCCCCAAGCTCTGCCTCTCAGACCCCTTTTCTGCACAGCCCCTTTCCTCCTGGAAGGCCCTGGAATTTGAGTTTCTGACATTTTAATGACAGGCTGTCCATTGGAAGACCAAGGAAGTCATTTTTTTAAAAAAAAAGACTTTTTAAAAATTTTACTTATTTATTTCCTTTTGTTGCCATAGTTATTATTATTGTTGTTATTGATGTCCTCGTTGTTAGATAGGACAGAGAAATGGAGAGAAGAGAGGAAGACAGAGAGGGAGAGAGAAAAACATCTGCAGACCTGCTTCACCGCCTGTGAAGTGACCCGGGATCCTTATACTGGTCCTTGTGCTTCGCGCAAAGTGCACTTAACCCGCTGCTCTACCGCCGGACTCCCAGAAGTCATATTTTGTTGGTAGCTTCTAGGCTGCTGCTCTGTTCTGCAAGTGGGGCAAAGTGGGGCATATTTGTGAAACTGCATGGAGTCTGAAAGCCAATGATAATTTACTATTTATTCATTTATTTATTATTTCTTAATTTGATAGAAGAGAAATTGAGAGGGGAGGGGGGAGATAGAGAAGGGGAGAGAGAGAGAGATACTGGCATTGCTTGTGAAGCTTCCTCCTGAAGGGGGATACTGGGAGCCTGAACCCAGGTCCTTGTGCACCCGTGTGCTCAACCAGGTGCACCAACACTTGGCACACCAGCAACCTAAATTTAAAATTTTCCATATTTTTAAAAAATGTAGTGTTGAGATGGGGGGCAGGCGGTAGCACATTGAGCTAAATGCACAAAGTGCAGAGTGCAAGGACTGGCTCAAGGATACCGGTTCGAGCCCCCAGCTCCCCACATGTGGGGGGTTCACTTTGCAAGCGGTGAAGCAAAGTGACCCTCCTCTCTGATTTCTCTCTGTCCTATTCAACAACAGTGGCTGTTGGTATCTTCTAATTCTGCTTTTAAAAACCCCTTCTGTTTCATTTGGTTTAAATCCCCCCTGCTTAAACTGCATTCTATTTACATAAACACTGTATTCTATTTACATAACCACTGCCGTCTATTTACATAAATCACTTTTACATTTACATAAAGCGCCACCTTCCTTCCAGGGCCTTGGTGGTTTAGTGGTAGAATTCTCACCTGCTCCACCCCCTCTCCTTGTCACACCCTGATCCTCTCCTTGTCACACCCTGATTTTCACCAGTCACTTTTCTCTCCACCCTCTCTGTGTCACATCCTGTTCACACCCTACTTGGGAAGTATATATAAAGACAACATTGTTCGTTTTAGTTAGTTGTTAGTTTAGTTTAGCTTAGCTTGGTATAGATTGCGCTGCGTCCTGCATGAATAAAGAGATACTGCGTACAGCTCAACCATGAGTCCCTGGTTGTCTGTCTCCCGTCAGTGAAGCTCAGCCCGACAAGTGATAGCAACAACAACAACATTAACAACAACAATGGGGAAAAAGATGGCCACCAGGAGCAGTGGGTTGGTAGAGCAGGCACTAAGCCCCAGTGGTAACCCTCGAGGGGGAAAAAATGTAATGTTGGGGGTTGAACTCAGGACCATGGTTCAACCCCCTAGTCCCCACCGGCTGGGGGGAAGCTTCACAAGTGTGAAGTAGGGCTTCAGGTGTCTCTCTAACTCTCCCCTCCTCTCAATTTCTTTCTGTTCTATACAATAAAATAAATATTTTAAAAATCATTTAAATAAATAAATATATATTTTCTTTAAAATTTTTTTCTTATTATCTTTATTTATTTGATAGAGGCAGCCAGAAATAGAGAGGGAAGGGGGATAGAGAGGGAGAGAGACAGAGAGACACCTGCAGCCCTGCTTCACCACTCGTGAAGCTTTCTCCCTGCAGGTGGGGACCAGGGGCTTGAACCCTGGGATCTTCTAACATGTGCGCTCAACCAGGTGCATCACCACCCAGCCCATAATAAAATATATTTTTCTCTGACAGTGAGTAATTGAGATAGGAGAAAGAGGTAAAGAGGAAGAGAAAAAGAGAGACACCTGTAGCATGAAAGAAAGAAAAGCAGAGACTGGCAGATATGGTATGGTAGTAAGGAATGAAACTCAGGAACTCATGCCTATAAGCTTGTTGTTCTAACCACTGCACCACCTCCCAGGCTGCTCTTTTCCTTGTCTAGCATAGTGGAATCAGCACAGAGAAGAAAGACACAATACTTGTCATGTATGGTGCTCCCATATGGTGCCTGGGGCTCAATCCCGGGTTCTTATAATGGTAAAGTGATCATTCTACTGGATGAGCTGTCTTCTTTTTTTTTTTTAATGTTTTATATTTATTTATTTATTCCCTTTTGTTACCCTTGTTGTTTTATTGTTTTAGTTATTGTTGTTGTCATCGTTGTTGGATAGGACAGAGAGAAATGGATAGAGGAGGGGAAGACAGAGAGGGGGACAGAAAGATAAACTTCTGCAGACCTGCTTCACTGCTTGTGAAGTGACTCCCTTGCAGGTGGGGAGCCGGGGCTTGAACCGGGATCCTTACACCGGTCCTTGCGCTTTGCGTCACATGCGCTTAACCCACTGTGCTACCACCCAACTCCCTATCTTCTTTTTTTTTTAATATTAATTTACTTATTCCCTTTTGTTGCCCTTGTTTTTTATTGTTGTAGTTATTATTGTTGTTGTTGGACAGGACAGAGAGAAATGGAGAGAGGAGGGGAGGACAAAGAGGATGAGAGAAAGATAGACACCTGCAGACCTGTTTCACCGCCTGTGAAGCGACTCCCCTGCAGGTGGGGAGCCAGGGGCTCAAACCGGATCCTTATTCTGGTCCTTGCGCTTTGAGCCACGTGCGCTTAACCTGCTGTGCTACCGCTGGACTCCTGGATGAACTATCTTCTGACCCTAAAAGAAATAAATCCTTAAAATAGAAAAAAAAAAGTGAACTTTATTTTTTCCTTGTGGGGGGGGTTAATGGTTTACAGTCAACAATAAAATACAGTAGTTGGTACATGTGTAACATTTCTCATTTTTCCACATAACACTAATCCCCCACCTAGGTCCTCCTCCAAAAAGCCAATGATAATTTACTATTTATTCATTTATTTATTATTTCTTAATTTGATAGAAGAGAAATTGAGAGAAGGGGAGAGAGAGAGAGATACTGGCATTGCTTGTGAAGCTTCCTCCTGAAGGGGGATACTGGGAGCCTGGATCCTTATGCTGGTCCTTGCGCTTTGAGCCACCTGAGCTTAATCCACTATGCTACCGCCCGACTCCCCCCAGGTCAATTTTTTTTTTTAACTTTTTATTTTAGAGAGACAGGGAGAAAGAGAGGGAGGAAGAGACACAGAGAGAAGTGGCAGCACAGCACAGTTCCACCATCCATGGAACTCCCCTCTCCTCCAGTGTTATCCATAGTGATCCCTTGTGGGACTGGGAAATAAACACAGGGTCTCATGCAGGCTGAGGCATGTACTCTACCAGGTAAGCTATATCCCTGCCCCCAAAGTGAACTGTCAAGAACACCCTCTTCTGTTTCTTTCACATCCCCAACCCCATCTCCATAAATGATACTTCCTTGCAGAACCTCAGGCTAAACACCTGAGTTATTTCTTGATTGTTTAAACTTATTTTGTACTTTCAACTTCTTATTTTGGGGAAAAAAAGAACGAAAGAGAGAAGGAAAGAAAGAAAGAAAGAAAGAAAGAAAGAAAGAAAGAAAGTCTCCAGATTTACAAATGAGACTGCTTTGCAGAAGGGATGCTTCATAAGATGTGATCCCTCTCTCTCTCTCTCTCTCTCTCTCTCCCCCCCCCCCCTGCCACCCTCTATCAGGAAAAAAGAAGACCCTAGCAAAAGCCCTGGCCACACACACAAAAGAAAGGAAACAGTAAGTAAGTAGAAATGAAGAGTTGCACAAAGATTACAAAGAAAGTGCATTTGCTCCCCCGTCTCTCTGAAGCAGCATGCTCAACCACAACACAATTATCAAGATGAGGAAATTAGCACTAATCGCATTCTTATTCAGTCTGCATGACTTAAGGCCAAGTGTCTGTCTACTAGGTGAGTTGTCTTTTGGTCCTTGCTTTCTGATTTTTTTTAACAGATCAGTGCTCAGCTCTGGCTTATGGCGGTATGGGGGATTGAACCTGGGACTTGAGAGCCTCAGGCATGAAAGTCTCTTTGCCTAACCATTATGCTATACCCCCACCCGCTTTCTAAATTTTTAAGTGGGGAGGGGGGTGTTTGCCTTTAGGGTTATTGCTGGGGCTCAGTGCCTGCCCTAGGAATCCACGGCTCCTGGAGGCCATTTTATTTCAATTTTGTTGCTCTTGTAGTTGTTATAGCTGTTGTTGGATAGGACAGAGAAATGGAGAGAGGAGGGGAAGATAGAGAGAGGGAGAGAAAGACAGACACCTGCAGACCTGCTTCACCACTTGCAAAGCAACCCCCCTGCAGGTGGGGAGCTGGGGGCTCGAACCAGAATCCTTACACTGGTCCTTGCGCTTTGTGCCATGTGCTCTTAATCTGCTGTGCTACCACCCAGGCCCCCCAAGTCAAGTGTTTTTGTTTGTTTGTTTTTTAATTTTTTAAATGTATTTTTATTTTACCAGAGCACTGCTTAGCTCTGGCTGATAGTAGTGCAGGGGAGTGAACCTGGGACTTTGGAGCCTCAGGCATGAGAGTCTCTTTGCATAACCATTATACTATCTACCCCAAGTCAAGTTTTTTAAAAAATATTTTTATTTCAGGGCCAGGCGGTGGGGCACCTGGTTAAGTGCACACATTACAGTGTGCAAGGCCAGGTTCAAGCCTCTGGCCCCACCTGCAGGGGGAACGCTTCACAAGTGGTGTGTCTCTATCCAATAATAAATAAATAAATAGTATTTTTAAAATATTTTTTTATTTTATGTTATGTAAAAGATACAGAGAAAAAGACCAGAGTACCACTACTCAGCTGTCTTTTTTTAAAAAAAAAAATTTATGTTTATTTATTCCCTTTTGTTGCCCCTTTTTATTGTTGTAGTTATTATTTTTTAATTAAAAATATTTTATTTATTTATGAGAAAGATAGGAGGAGAGAGAAAGAACCAGACGAACTCGGGACCTCGCGCTTGAGAGTCCAAAGCTTTGTCACTGTGCCACCTCCCAGACCACTGTTGTAGTCATTATTGTTGTTATTGATGTCATTGTTGGATAGGACAGAGAGAAATCGAGAGAGGAGGGGAAGACAGAGAGGAGGAGAGAAAGATAGACACCTGCAGACCTGCTTCACCGGCTGTGAAGTGACTCCCCTGCAGGTGGGGACCCGAGGGCTCCAACCGGGATCCTTATGCCGGTCCTTGTGCTTTGTGCCTCAGCTCTGTCTTATGGGGACCTCAGAGCTTCAGATATGAACATCTTTTGCATAATTGTTATGCTCTCTCCCCAGCCAGAGTTCTAATTTTTAAAATAATTTATTTCTTTTTATGAGAGCCCAGACAGGGCTTGGTTATTCTGTACCAAGGTTTAAATTCAGGACCTCACATGTTCAAGGAACAAGCTCTACCTCATGATCCACCTCCCCAGTGCGTATCTCTCTCTCTCTCTCTCTCTCTCTCTCTCTTTTAACCAGAGCACTACTCAGCTTTGGCTTATGGTAGTACAGGGGATTGCACCTGGGACTTTGGAGCCTCAGGCATGAGAGTCTCTTGCGTAACCATTATGCTATCAACCTCCTTTCCTTTCTCTCTTCAGAGCACTGCTGAGCATTGGCTTTTGCTCCTTAGGGGATTGAACCTGGGACCTCGGAGCCTCAGTCAGGCATAAAAGTCTTTGTGCATCATCATTCTACTATCTCCTCTAACCATGTAACCTGCAGGGGTGGGAGCTAGGCATATTGGATGTCCCTAAAGGTCTGTTAAATGACTGGATGCATTTTTTCCACCAGCAAGGAGGCCCCCTTAGTGAAAACCAAGGCTGGTTTCCTGAGAAGAACCTTCTGGGCCTACAAAGCAGAAACCTGGGCTAGGTTTTGCTACCTGAGTTACCATCTAAAGAATGAGCCCGGGAGTCAGGCGGGGTTGTGCAGTGGGTTAAGCGCACATAGCGCAAAGCACAAGGACCAGCGTAAGGATCCTGGTTCGAGCCCCCAGCTCTCCACCTGCAGGGGAGTGGCTTCACAGGTGGTGAAGCAGGTCTGCAGGTGTCTTTCTCTCCCTCTCTCTGTCTTCCCCGCCTCTCTCCATTTTTCTTTGTCCTATCTAACTATGATGACATCAATAACAACAATAATAACTACAATAATAAAAATAACAGGGGCAACAAAAGGGAATAAATAAATAAAAATTTAAAAAATAATAAAAATATTAAAAAAAAAAAAAAAAAGAATGCGTCAGGACAAATTCCAGGCCCTTGAAGAGCTTCCCTTAGAGGCCCCACTCTGAACCTTGCCATGCATTTCGCTCTAACCTCCACCTGCTGTTGTACCTCTGAACCCAGAAATGGCCTCCCCACCACGGTCAGCCCTGCTCAGTATCTCAAACCAGTTTTTCCACCTGGGGTTTCCAGAGAGAGCTTCCACAGAGCTGTGGAATTCGAATACTTTACATAGGAATGCTGGGGGCAATGTCCAAAGGCGCCCCTAGAGAGACACTGGTAGTCAGCAGAGACAAACTCTGCCCTCTGCTTATCTTTGGAAAGGGTCAATCTGATCTAGCCACTTCCATTCACACCTCCCACCACCTGCAGACTAAAGTCCAGTCTCCTTAGCCTAGCTCACAGATCTTTACTCTGGGGTCCCAGTCTCATCTTCTCTCGGCTTCCGCCCCATCTGGAATACGGGGTCTTCTAGATAGTCTAGGCCTGCACTGCCCAGTGTGGTAGCCAAGAGGATCTGAATGAATTTCAACTAAGTTAAACTTCAGTTCTACATAATTCACGTGGCCAATAGCCATGTGTGGCTACCTACTGACTAGACCAAAGAATATATCAGGGAGTTGAGCAGTAGCACAGCGAGTTAAGCGCATGTGGTGTGAAGCTGCTCCCCACCTGCAGGGGAGTCGCTTCATAGGCGGCGAAGCAGGTCTGCAGGTGTCTCTCTTTCTCTCCTCCTCTGTCTTCCCTTCCTCTCTCCATTTCTCTCTGTCCTATCTAACAACAATGACATCAATAATAACAAGGGCAACAAAAGGGAAATTAAATTAAAAAAAAGAATATTTCAATCACTGGAGGTGATTATACATAGCAAAATAAGTAGAGATGAGAGATAACTACTGGACAGTTTCATTCATATGTGGAATCTAGAGAACTGACACACATGAACTTTCAGGAAACAAAAACCAGAAGCAAGGAAGCTTTCTAAGACTTCGTGAGACTATGGGAGATGGGAGGCTGGTCCACACACTTTGGACCTGTCATCTTACAATCTTATAACCCACTATTAATCACAAATAACAAGTGGAAGAAGACAGAGAAAACATTTGGACCACTGCAGGAATTTCTGATAGCATCATTTTGGACAATAAGATCCACTTATCTCCTAAAAAAAAAAAAAAAGCAAAACCTTTCCAGGAGGCAGGTGATAGTGCAGCAGGTTAAGCACATATGGCGCCAAGTGCAAGGACTGAGGTAATGATCCTGGTTCAAGCCCCCGACTCCCTACCTTCTGGGGGTTTGCTTCACAAGCAATGAAGCAGGTGTGCAGGTATCTATCTTTCTCTCTCCCTCTATGTCTTACCCTCCTCTCTCAATTTCTCTTTGTCCTATTCAACAAGAACAACAGCAATAACAACAACAACAAGGGGAACAAAAATGGGAAAAATGGCCTCCAGGAGCACTGGATTCGTAATGCAGGCACTGAGCCCCAGGGATAACCCTGGAGGGAAAAAAAAATTCTCTTCTCACCTCCTCGAGTCAGGACATTGTGTATGTGCAGTCCCATCACTCTGGGATATTTTTTCATCTACATAGAGAGATCTCACATGGAGGGTAGAATTGTGCCGTGATGCCACTTTTCTCTCTGTCTCTCTCGTTCTCTTTGTCTCTCTAAAATAAAAAATAAAAAACACTGGCCTGGGCAATCTGCTCAGTGTTGGTGTTACTCGCTGGCACTGCATTGCAGACAAGATAGATTAAGCGCACTGTGCCAGCTCCTGGACCATCTCATTGTAAACTTAAAAAAATTTTTTTTAAATGTATTTTAATGAGAGAGAGAGTGAGAGAGGCAAGACCAAAGCACTGCTCAGCCCTGGTTTATGATGGGGGTACTGGGGGTTGAACCTGGTAGTTGAGCCTCAGGTATGAAACTTTTTTTTTTAAAGAATTTATTTATTTATTCACGAGAAAGATAAGAAGAGAGAAAGAACAAGCCATCACTCTGGTACATGTACTGCCGGGGATCGAACTCAGGACCTCATGCTTGAGAGCCTAGTGCCTTAGCCACTGTACCACTTCCTGAACCACAGATTTTTACATAACCACTAGCTATCTTCCCACCTTTAACTTTCTAACAGGACAATAAGAAAAAAAAAAATCTCCATGGCTATTTCTAGACTTCTCCTTAGAGATAACAACTGGGATCATTTGGTGCATCGTCTTTGAATATTTTGTGTCCTACACTTGGCTTTTTTCATTCAACAGTGTCTTGAATGTCTGAATTATTTTTAAAGATTTGTTTATGGGCTGGAGAGACAGCATAATAGTTATGTAGAAAGCCTTTCATGCCCGAGGCATAAAATATCCCAGGTTCAATCCATAAGCTAGAGTTGAACAATCCTCTGGGAAAAAAAAAAAGTTTATTTATTGCTACTAAGAAAGAAAGGAGAGAAAGAAGCAAAGCACCACTCTGGTACATGCGAAGCCAGGGAATCAAACTAAGGATCTTGTGCTTAAAAGTCCAGTGCTTTACCCACTGTGCCACCTCCTGACTTTTTTTTTTTTTTTAGAGAGAGGGAGCCACAGTACCAAAGCTTCCTTCAGTGGAGTGGGATCTGGCTTCCAACCTGGGTTGTGCACATGGCAAAACAGCACACTATCCAAGTGAGATATTTCCCAGCCCAGGCCGAATGTATATAAGAACACACCTCTATCTCCTTTTTTCTTTTGCCGCTGTGGAATAATTTATAGCTGAATGAACTCTAGGCTATCTGCTGCCCTCTTGATGGACATCTGCTTCCCACTTTCTCCTATTTTGAATGACATAATATGCAAACACCCTTGTGCCTTTCTTTTTGAACTTGTACTCTGTTTGCCTAGGGTCGAGACTAAAAAGTGGAATTGCTGGGTCACCAAGTCATCTGCCACCACCACCTCTGGGGCTTGGCACACCCTGGTGCTCCAGCCAAGAATGTCTTTCCACATGACTAATCCTGCTCATCAAGGCCAACCAAGCAGTGCTGCCTTGTGGAAGGTGGCCTTTTCTGCCTCTGCCTTCCCATCCACCCTTGCACCCACACCGTGTCATCACCATCTACCTGCAGCTTTGCCTTGTTTATCTCTGCATTCCCAGCATTTGGCACAGGGTCTGAATGTTCACATGTTCCCCTGATGGCACAAATGAATGAACAAACAAACAACTGAAGGCACAGTGGTTAGGACACTCCAGAAGCTCAAGGTGAGGTGTGTTGGGAGCTAAGCCTCTGGGTTAGTCTTCCACTAGGAGCCCAGAGCCAATCTATATTTCTGGGTTTCAGTCTCTCCAGAACTCTGACCTTGGGGATCGCATCTGGGACCTGCTCTAGTTGGGTGTGGTACTATAGAGGTGTGTGTGTGTGTGTGTGTGTGTCCTGGCCCTAAAGAACAGACACACCTGGGGTAGCACTAGCAGAATGCTCTCCTACGTTCATGTTCATTTCTCTCAGCTCACCTTTCCTTTGAAGCACCTTTCTGTCCTCTGGGTTTTGGTTTATTTTTCCTCTCTCTGGCACCTCAGGGGCAATTAAGATCAGCTGCAACATTCCTGCCTTTGAACCCATGGGAAGCCAGATGTTTTCCCCTCAGCACCCCCTTTTGCTTGTGGCCTGGTGACAGCCCTGTTTTCTGAGCTCCCTGTAGTCTGTTTCCCCCAGTGCCCAGAGCCTGGGGTTTTAAGAGGTGTCAGTTCTAATTATTTTATTTTATTGTTTTCTTTCTTCCAGAGCACTGCTCAGCTCTGGCTTACGGTGGTGCTGGGGATGGGACCTGGAAGCCTCAGGCTGGAAAACCATTTGCATAACCATTATGCTGTCTCCCCAGCTCATTAATTTCATCCTTAAGTCTTCTTTCTGTCCAGGTGCCTAGTGGCATCCTGGCACTAAGTTAGACATTCCTGTGAACTGGTTTGAAATAATGCAAAACCACAGAGAAGGGCTGCTGCAAGACCCCACCCCACCACTAATTATCTGGGGTGATGGCCCATGAAGGAGGTCAGCCAGGTCACCTGTAGGGTCTTGTAGAGGAAGAGGCCAAGTGGTGCAAAAAATGGACCTGTCCGAGTTCGGACAGAGTGGGCGTTGACACTGGTTTTGATGGCAGCCTGCAGGGCACAAGCTCCAGAGAGCACCCAGCCTGGGATCCACTACTGGGGCGTGAGCTGCCTGCCGGACCCCTTTTAAAGCCATATATATATGCCATATATATTTATATATTATTACATATAATATATTATATAACATTATATATTATTTATATATATTTTAAAGCCATATATATATATATTTTTTTCTGCCTCCAAGGTTATCGCTGGGACTCGCTGTCTGCCTGCACTACAAATCCACCGCTCCTGGAGGACATTTTTTTTCCTTTTTGTTGCCCTTGTTGTTTATCGTTGTTGTTGTTATTATTGTTGTTGTTATTGCTGTCGTTGTTGTAGGATAGGACAGAAATCCAGAGAGGAAGGGAAGACGGGGAAAGAAAGAAACACCTGCAGACCTGCTTCACCACTTGTGAAGTGACCCCCCCTACAGGTGGGGAGCCAGGGGCTGGAACCCGGATCCTTAGGCCAGTCCTTGAGCTTCGCGCCATGTGCACTTAGCCCGCTTGGCTACTGCCCGACCCCCTAAAGCTATTTTTAAAGCTACAAACCCTAGTTCATGTCCTCACGCTCCTAGGGGAGGTGGGGGGTGGGGTGGGCAGGAGGAATGTGTGCGGGAGAGAATAGAGCGGCTCCCCAGTTCCCCAGAACAGAGCGGGGCACCGCTCCCTCCCCTCCCCCTGGACGCTCAGGAGGCTCTCCAGCCCCCACCCCCTCTGGCCCGTGCCCCTGCTCGCTGCCTTGCCGAGGGCACCGCTGCTGGGTCTCCCTGCCCCGGAGGGAGTAGGCTGGGCGCGGAGGCCGAGCAGGTGGCGCTTAGGTCATCCTGGAACATCTTGGATGGCTCCAGTGGATATAAATAACAGTCCGGCAGGCTCTGAAAATGCCCGAGGTGGGGTGGGGTGGGGTGGGGTGGGGTGGGGTGGGAGTAGGTAAGGAAGAAGCAGTTTATTAAGTGAGGATATCCTGGTGATCTGGAAAATTGTACCACAGCTAGTGCCTGGCAAAGGGGGTGGAGGAGTGAAAGGATTTGAGAATGAATCGTGGTGGAAAATCTGGGAAGACCGCGGGGGTTGGGGGGGGGGGGAGGAGGAGCGCATGGTTTTCTGACCCACCCCCACCGCGCGCCGGTCCCAGGGCTCCGGGCGGGCACCCCTAGGTTGGCAGGCAGCACTGTGCACGTAGAGGGCACCATTTTTGGTGTCCTGTCTAACTAGAGCTCTCATGTGAGCAGCTGAAGGAAGGGTTCTGTGCCTCAGTTTCCCCTAGGAATCATAATGCTTACAAAGCGATGGCTGGAGTCTCACAGGAGCTTATTTTTTTAATTTTAGCTATTTTATTGAGAGGTACAAAAAGAAAGACACACAGAGAAAGACCAGAGCACTGCTCAGCTCTGGCTTATGGTGATGCTGGCGATTGAACCTGGGATCTCAGAGCCTCAGCCATTAAAGTCTTTTTGCAGAACCATTATGCTATTTCCCCCAGGCCAGGAGCTGATTTCTAAGAAGGCTGCACAAAGGGTAAAGGCCTGTAGTGCGGTGTGCCCCCCACCCCTCCGCCCCCTTAGAGGGGGCTGGTCCCTTCCAGCTCCCCAGTCCTCCCAGGCTCTGCAAAGGCTGGGAGGAGCAAAGCAGAAATCTGACTCTCCAGACCTGGTGCGCCGCCATGGGGGAGCCCTGGCGCTTCTCACGCAGGAGCCCAGGCCCGGAGACCCGCGCCCCGGGAGCCGCGATGCCTGCACCCCCGCTGGCGCTGGGGCCGCGGCGGGGAGGGCGGGGCCGGGGGCCGGGCTTCCCGGGGGAGGGCTCGCGCGCTGCGGGAGGCGGCGGCCCCGCAGCGGCAGGACTCGCGCCGGAGCGTGGCCGGATCCTCACCCGCGGAGGCGCCCGGGAGGACGCGGTGAGTGCAGTGGTTGCGGGGCCCGTGGCTGCATGCCGCCCCCTCCTCCTTCTCCCGCGCCTCAAAACTCGGCAGGGGCTAGGGGTGGGGAGAGACATCCGCACCGGTAGCCCCCGCCACCCCGGAGAGAACTGCTGCCGAGCCCATCGGGTTCCAGGTAACCCGCAACTTCCTCGACAGGCCGGAGAAAGCGGGGTGCCGGGCCTGGAGGTTCACCCCATCTTCTGGGGCCCCTCAAGGACCCTAGACTTTCCTCGCACCCGCCCTGGGCGCCCCCCAAAGGGGCCTCGCTCTTTGGCAAACCCTCGCTCTCTTGAGCGGAGCCCCAACTCCTGGGGGGTCACCATCTGGAGCGCCCCCTTCCCTCCGCGTTGACCGGTTGGCCCCACCCCTACCAAGACCAAGTTCAGCAAGTTTGGCGGAGAAGTCCGGGAGCTTCCATGGCTAGGCCGGGGCGCTTTGCGTGCGCCCCTCGGACTCCGGGTCGTGCAGCCCCCGCCACCACCCGGGCCGGTCGAAGGGCGCCCTCCGGGAGAGCTGGGGCGGGAGGCGGGCAGCACCCTGAGCTCCGAGGCTCGGCGTGGCGGCTCGGGGTGCGGAGTGCGTCAGCGTGAGCAGGCACCTCAGCCGGCAGGTCGGGTTTCCAAAAATGCCCCTTTGTTATTCCCCCCCCCCCCGTCCGCCTCCTCCCCTTCCCCCAGCCTTCCAGGCGGCGGTTGCTGGTTCCAGTCTTTCCCGCCTAGGCTCCGCTCCCTGGACCAGCCAGGGGCCCGTCATCCTCTGGCCTTGGAATCCTAGGGCTGCAGCCCATGACCTCAGGAGGGGTGGCTGGGAGCAGAGGCCTTGGGGCTCACACAAGCGGCTTGTGACTCAGGACAGAAAATGGGCAGGGCTAGGTGACAGCCTGGGGCAGGGACTATCCCCAGCTTCTGGGAAGGGTGGGGGCAGGTTTGGGGGTACCTGTCAGCACTGTTCTTTCCTGAACTCCAACCCTCGGGAGTCCCCGCCAAACCCCAGAAGATTCCTCTGGGCCCAGTAGCTTTCTGAGCCGTTGTCTGTGCTGGAGCATGTTCTGGGGTTGCATCTGGGTCTCTGGGGAGGCCAGGGGGCACATGGTGCTGACCGTCCTCAGAAGGGGCTGGTGTCTCGGAACCCACCCCCTGTAGCATGGTGGAGTGGGGCTGTGGGACCTGGCAGTGCCTGGGGCCCAGGCTTGTGTTTGCTCTGGGAGGCCCAGGGAGCAGTGCCAGCCCTGCATACACAGCTCACTCTGTTCTGAGGCCAGAGAGAGGGGAAGGGTAGGGGGGCAGCTTTCCCGGGAGCCCTCAGCCCTGGGCCCTGGATGCCTGGCCCGGCACAGCCCCACAGGCCGCGTAGGTGACACAGGGCTCCTCGACATCAGGGTGGCAAGTCCTCTATGGGCAAGAGGCACCCACCCTGGTGAGGCTAACTGCCCTTTCCTAGGCACCTCCTCTGAAGGCCTGCATGACCTGGGGGAGGCCCACTCAGGCCAAGCAGGGCCAGCAGGTGCCCTGGTCTTCAGGTGGAACGCATTTTCATTCAGTTCTCAGTGCTAATTCCAGGCCCCCAGAGAGTCTCTGTCAATTACAAGGGACAGATTCTATCCTGTCATCACAGCCCAATGGGATGTGTACCTTCAAGGGAACCAAGGCTGAGGGCATGGTATGAAGGAATATGAAAAGGATGCCTGGATTGGAGTCTGAAGGGGAGCGCTGTGACAGAGCCCCACTGCAGGGACAGTGGACACACTCTGTCCTCCTGGGCCTGGCGCTGACCCCTGGGTTTGCTCCTGGGAGGAAGAGATTTTCTTCCAGGCGCTGGAGTCCAAGCTGGGGACAGCTGCGATTCTGGGAGGGGAGTGGCCGCATGCCACTAAGTCATCCTCTAGCCCCTGGGGTGGTGGCTCTGGGGTTGGCATCCGCCTTGCTGTAGATTCCAGATCCTTCAGGACCCTGGATAACACTCATAACAGGCTGGTCACCAGTCAGACACCCCATGGGACTGCCCCAGACTAGGCTTTTTTTTTGGGGGGGGGCAAAGTGTGGGGGAGGGTGCTGAGTTGCCTGTCCACAGAGCCCCCCTGGGACCTCAGTGGAAGTGGGGGGCCAAGCTGAGTGTCTCTTTGCGACCTTTGGGCCTCAGGTGTCCCCTTTCCTGGCTTACTGTCATTGGCACCCAAGCAGACAGGAGCCCAAATTTCCAACTTGGGAAGCAGATGGGGCTTCCTGGGGAGAGAAAGGTGAATACACTTGTTCTAGCATCTTTGCCAAGATGGGGCTAAGGTCTCCTGGCTCCAGTCCACTCTCCCAGTCTGGGGAGCTCCTGGGGTGTGGCTAGGCACCTTGGACTTGGCCTGGTGTATTAAAGGGGTGCCTTGTTCAAGGAAAGCGAGCAGGGCCTGCTGTGGGCAGGCGCTTTGCAGCCAGGGGAGTGGGGCCCTCTGCCCACCACCCACCCCCGCTGGCCAGCTAATCCCAGGCTGGATCGTGTGACCTGATTGGCATCCTCCTGGCTGGAATCTGGTGCCTCTGACAGCACTTGCTATATCGGGGGAGCTGGGCACCGCCCTGGACGCTCCAGCCTCCCTCCCCCCCCACTCACCCCCTGCTTTGCTTTCATTCGCTTCCAGGCAGAGTCACAGAGGCAGCTCTGAGAGTTGGACACTTGGGTCCCTGCTGTGATCTCGAGGCCCCAGGTAGGTGGGGTGAAGTGGGGTGGGGGGTGAGGAGGGACCCAAGGTAAGAGGAAGAACTCTGTAGATGCCATCCTTGCTCTAGTCGCCAGCTCCCTCCACCCCCCCTGAAGCTTCCAGACTCCTGCCTGCTAAGTCCTGGTGCTGGTGGCTCCTTGGTTGGTGGAGACGGCAGTGGTGGCAAAGCCTAGGGACAGGAAAGGGTTACTTCCTACCGCCTGTACCCCAAAGCATTGTCTAGTTCTCTGTTTACCCTTTTGTCCTCCACAGCTACCAGCCTGCCACCATTCCGTGCTGCGGGGACACCATGGCTCCGGAGGAAGACGCTGGAGGGGAAGCCCTGGGTGGCAGCTTCTGGGAGGTGAGAATCTGGGTCCTAGATTTGGGATCTCCCCTCCCCTCCCCCCCAGCCACCTGTCCAAGGGAGGAGCCCAACTGTCTGTCATTGCTAGCCTAGGAGGTGGCTTTTCCCTGTTGACACCCCCCTTCTTGTGTGCGCCCCAGGCTGGTAACTACCGGAGGACTGTGCAGCGGGTGGAGGATGGGCACCGGCTTTGTGGGGACCTGGTCAGCTGCTTCCAGGAGCGTGCCCGCATTGAGAAGGCCTATGCCCAGCAGTTGGCCGAGTGGGCCCGCAAGTGGAGGGGTGCCGTGGAGAAGGGTGAGCCTGGTGGGGTGTCCCCTGGGGGTTGGGGGACTAGGAGCTGCCAGAAGGGTGGCTTCTTTCTGCACCTCATGTGGGAAGTTGCAGTTCCATTGGTGGCTGGCTTTCCCATGGATGGGACACCTTCCTGCTATTAATATTTACTCACTCAGTTGTGCTGATAGCATTTGCAATGTCCAGTTTGGGTTGTTTTGATTGCTAAATATGTATATAGTTTGACCACCAGGGCTTTGTGATTTCATGATTCCACCACTCCTAGTGGACTCTTTTTTTTTTTTTTTAATAGAAGTTGAGAGGGAGAGGCAGGGGTAGAGAGGGAGAGAGGAAGCAAGGCACCTGCAACACTGCTTCACTGCTCATGAAACTCCCCTCCCCTACTCCCTGTGGGGACTGGGGGTTTGAACCTGGGTCCTTGAACATGGTAAAATGTGTGCTCTACCAGGTGCATCACTGCTCACCCCTCTCCATGACTCTTTTCTTTCACTTTCTCTTTTTTTATGCCAGATAAAGAGTGAGAGACAGTGGGGGTGGGGGTGAGAGAGAAAACAAGACACCACAGCCCTGTTCTACTGTTTGTGAACCTTCCTCATTGTGTGGGGCTCCCTTGTGGTGGGCTAAGGGCTCAAACTTAGGTCCTTACACATGACAAAGTATGCTCAAATGGTCTGGGAGGTGGCGCAGTGGATAAAGCATTGGACTCTCAAGCATGAGGTCCTGAGTTCAATCCCTGGCAACACATGTACCAGAGTGATGTCTGGTTCTTTCTCTCTCCTCCTATGTTTCTCATTAATAAATAAATAAAATGTAAAAAAAAAAGTGTGCTCGACAGGGTGAGCCATTCCTGGCCCGTGTTTATATACATGGGGGCCAGGGGCTTGAACCTGGGTCCTTGTGCATGGTAACGTGTGTTTTTCCCAGTGAACCATCCATCCCGCCACAGCTTGGGCTTTTTCTGTGACCTTCTTGAGGCGGGACACGGGTTCTTTCCACTAAGGCACAGAGTTCAATGGCTTATATGACAGGCTTGAGACAAAGCTTCCCCTGTTGCTGTGAGGCTTGGGGCCTTAACTTCACTTCTCAGGGCTGCCACTTTCTCTAGTACATGGTTCATGGTGGGAGTTGGGCGGTAGCGCAGTGAGTTAAGTGCATGTGGCGCAAAGTGCAAGGACCGGTGTAAGGATCCCGGTTGGAGCCCCCGGCTCCCCACCTGCAGGGGAGTCACTTCACAGGCAGTGATGCAGGTCTGCAAGTGTCTGTCTTTCTCTCCCTCTCTGTCTTCCCCTCCACTCTCCATTTCTCTCTGTCCTATCCAACAATAAAGACAGACCACAATAATAACTACAACAATAAAACAATAAGGGTAACAAAAAGGGAATAAATAGATCAATAAATAAATATTTTTAAAAAATGGTTTGGGAGTTGGGTGGTAGCACAGTGGGTTAAGCATACGTGGCGCAAAGCGCCAAGGACCGCCTTAAGGATCCTGGTTCGAGCCCCTGGCTCCCCACCTGCAGGGGAGTCGCTTCACAGGTGGTGAAGCAGGTCTATAGGTGTTTATCTTTCTCTCCCCCGCTATCTTCCCCTCCTCTCTCCATTTCTCTCTGTCCTATCCAACAACGACATCACCAACAATGACGACTACAACAACAATAAAAACAAGGGCAACAAAAAGAAAATAAATACTAAAAAAAAAAAAAAAAGTTCGTGGCGTAGAGTAGCTACTCCATAGCAGCCCTCTGCAAGCCCTCTCTGTACATGGCACCCAGAGCAGGCCCGGGTGAGGGGTCTTACCCCCGGCTTGGCCCTAGTATGTCCCCTTCCCACAGGCCCGCAGTACGGCACGCTGGAGAAGGCCTGGCACGCCTTCTTCACCTCTGCGGAGCGGCTGAGCGCGCTGCACCTGGAGGTGCGGGAGAAGCTGCAGGGCCAGGACAGCGAGCGGGTACGCGCCTGGCAGCGGGGTGCCTTCCACCGCCCAGTGCTGGGGGGCTTCCGAGAGAGCCGGGCGGCCGAGGACAGTTTCCGCAAGGCCCAGAAGCCCTGGCTGAAGAGGCTGAAGGAGGTGAGCGGGGAGGGACGATGGGACCCCACGCCTCTCCCTGGGTCCCCACGGCGCTAGAGGGCTCTGGGGTCCAGAGCTGACCCCCAGGCCCCCAACCCTGGTGTGCCAGGTGGAGGCTTCTAAGAAGAGCTACCACGCGGCCCGGAAGGAGGAGAAGACAGCACAGACCCGGGAGAGCCACGCCAAGGCGGACAGCGCGGTGTCCCAGGAGCAGCTGCGGAAGCTGCAGGAGCGCGTGGACCGCTGCGCCAGGGAGGCGGAGAAGGTAGGACCTGGCTTCCCCAATGCCTTCCTCAGCCCCTGCTCTCTCCCCTGCTAATCCGGATCTGCCTTGCTTGGTCCAGATGGTCATTTGATGGAGGAGCCAGAGGGTGGGCGGCGGTGCACCAAATAGAGTGCACACCTCACCATGGTTCCCCACTTGCAGGGGGGCTTCAGGAGCGGCGGGGCAGGCCTGCAGGTGTCGTTCTCTCTTGCCCCTCTATCTCCTCTCCTCTCAATTTCTTTCTTTTCTTTTAAGATTTTATTTATTTATTAGTGAGAAGGCTAGGAGGAGAGAGAGAACCGGACATCACTCTGGTACATGTGCTGCCTGGGATTGAACTCAGGACCTCATGCTTGAGAGTCCAATGCTTTATCCACTGCACCACCTCCCGGACCACACTCCTCTCAATTTCTATCCTGTCAAATAAAAAGAAAGGAAAAAGAAAGAAGTAAATAAAAAGGCCACTAGGAACAGTGGATTAATCGTGTAGGCACTGCATCCCAGTGCTAACCCTGGTGACGATAAAAAACCAAACCCAAGTGCAGTAGAGAAGCAATTACTCCCACCTTTTGCTCCCTTAAAGAATTTTGGTGGGAGTCGGGTGGTAGCTCAGCGGGTTAAGTGCAGGTGGTGCAAAGCACAAGGATTCGGGTTCGAGCCCCCCCCCCCCAGGAGTCACTTCACAGGCGGTGAAGCAGGTCTGCAGGTGTCTTTCTCTCTCTCCCCCTCTCTGTCTTCCCCTCCCCTCCCCATTTCTCTCTGTCCTATCTAACAATGACGACATCATCAACAACAACAATAATAACTACAACAATAAAACAAGGGCAACAAAAGGGAATAAATAAATAAATAAATAAATATTTTTAAAAAAAAGAATTTTGGTCCAGGGACTGGGTGGTGGTATACCTGGTTGAATGCACATGTTACAAGGGGCAAGGACCTAGGTTCAAGCCCCCATTCCCACCTGCAAGGGGAAAGCTTCACAAGTGGTGAAGCAGGGCTGCAGGTGTCTCTGCCTCTCTTCATCTCTGTCTTCCCCTTCCTCTCAATTTCTGGCTGTTTCTACCCAGTAAATAAATAAAAGTAATAATAATAAAATAATTTTGGTTCACACTCCCAGAGGGGTAAATGTTCAGGGAAGATGACTAGAAAGCTGTGAACTCTAATTCCATCAGGACCCTGGAGAGAGAAGGGGGCCCGGGGAGGAATGGCACTTGCTGTTACTTAAAAGGAAGAGAAAGGGGAGTTGGGCGGTGGCACAGTGGTTTAAGCGCAGGTGGTGCAAAGCGCAAGGACCGGCCTAAGGATCCCGGTTCGAGCCCCTGGCTCCCTACCTACAGGGGAGTCACTTGACAGGAGGTGAAGCAGGTCTGCAGGTGTCTGTCTTTCTCTCCCCCTCTCTGTCTTCCCCTCCTCTCTCCATTTCTCTCTGTCCTATCCAACAATGACAACATCAATAACAACAATAAGTACAACAACAATAAAAAACAACAACAAGGGCAACAAAAGGGAAAATAAATAAATAAATATAAAAATATTTTTAAAAAGGGAAGAGAAAGCAAGACCATAGAGAAAAATGAGCAAATATATAAAAATATAGATAGAATAGATAGATAGTTATAGGTAGTCAACTCACATCTTTGATCTTGGGAGAACTAATGCAGTTTCCAGTGGAGGGGGTGGGGACACAGGTGGTGGGAAAGGTGTGTGGAATTTTACCCTTGTTATCTGGTAACTTTGTAAATCAGTATCAAATCACTAATAAAAATGTCTATAAAAACAACAAACAGTGGGCCGGGAGGTGGCGCAGTGGATAAAGCATCAGACTCTCAAGCATGAGGTCCTGAGTTCAGTCCCCAGCAGCACATGTACCAGAGTGATGTCTGGTTCTTTCTCTCTCTCCTCCTATCTTTCTCATTAATAAATAAATAAAATCTAAAAAAAAAAAAAAACCAAATGGGCCAGGTGGTGGCACACCTGGTTGAGCACACGTGTTACAGTGCCCAAGGACCCAGGTTCAAGCCCCTGGTTCCCATCTGCAGGGGGAAAGCTTCACAAGTGGTGAAGCAGGGCTGCAAGTGTTTCTCTGTCTCTTCCTCTCTATCATCCCTTCCCTCTGATTTCTGGCTGTCTAGCCAATAATTAATAAAGATAATAATAGAAAATTTAAAAAAAGGTCCCCAGCTGCAGGGGGAAAGCTTTCCAAGTTGTAACACAGGGTAGCAGGTATCTCTCTGTCTCTTTCCCCCTCTGTCTCTCCCTTCCTCTCGATTTCTGACTGTCTCTATCCAATAAATAAATAAATAAATAAAGATAATAAAAAATTTAAAAAGAAAGAAAAAAAAAACATAATGGAGCCTGTGGTCAGGAGATGGCACAGTGAATAAAGCATGGCCTCTCAAACATGAGGTCCTGGCTTTGCACCCAGCCAGCACCACATGTGCCAGAATGATGCTCTGGTTATAAGTAAATAAATATATAAATAAATACAAACAAAACAAAACCAAAAAACCAAAAATAAACATAAATGAGACATTCAGGAAGGATTCATTGTCAGGCGCTGGTGTGACTTTTAGCAATGAGGACATCTTCCCTGATCCTTTTTGGTCTCACCACATCTCACCTTTCTGCTCAGCTACAGAGACTACTTTCTGCTTGGCATATGCAATAGTCTCCTGCCCTCCTTGCAGCTCAGTTCACACCTCCTCCATGAAGCCTCTTCTGATTTCTCCCTCCTTCCCCAGGGGTTGATTTCACTTATTTCTCTCCATGAGACTCTCACAGAAGCTGTAGCCAAATGCTGGCTCCCTTAGGAGAGTGCTAGGCTCCTTGGGACTGATTGCTTCTGGTGCTTGGCCAGGTTTGAGCCCATGGCAGGTGATCAGTAAGAAGTATTAGAGTCCTGTGGCCAAAGAGGTGGCTGGTGGTAGAGCACAGGACTTGCAAATGTAAAGTCCCTAAATCTGATCCCCAGCATCATATATGCCAGAGTGATGTTCTAGTATTCTTTCTCTCATTACTTAAAAAATATTTTGGTGGTCCGGGAGATGGTGCAGTGGATAAAGCACTGGACTCTCAAGCATGAGGCCCTGAGTTCAGTCCTCAGCAGCACATGTACCAGAGTGATGTCTGGTTCTTCTTCTCTCTCCTCCTATCTTTCTCATTAGTAAATAAATAAAATCTTTAAAAAATATATTTTGGGGGCCAGGTGGTGGTACACATGGTGAGCATATATGGTAGTATGCTCAAGGACCCGGTTCGAGCCTCTGCTCCCCCTCTGCAGCAGAGATGCTGCATGAGCAGTGAAGCAGGTCTGCAGGAGTCTATCTTTCTCTCTCCCTCTCTGTCTACCCCTCTTCTCTCAATTTCTCTCTGTTCTATCAAATAAAAAAAAAATTGATGGAGTTGGGGCCTTGTGCATATACAATTCCACTATTACTGGACTGACTTTTTCATTCAGAGAGAAAGAGAGAGAAGCACAGGAGCTTCCCCCATGGTTATGGTACCCCCATGTGGTGCTTGGGCTCAAATGGGCAGTCTGAGTGGGAAGGTCTAGCGCTCACCAGGGCCTCACTCTGCCCCCTCAGGTGAAGGCCCAGTACGAGCAGACGCTGGCGGAGCTGCACCGCTACACGCCACGTTACATGGAGGACATGGAGCAGGCCTTTGAGACCTGCCAGACGGCTGAGCGCCAGCGGCTCCTCTTCTTCAAGGACATGCTGCTCACTTTGCACCAGCACCTCGACCTCTCCAGCAGTGAAAGGTCTGGCCTGCACGGGGGGGTGGGGGTGGTGTGAAGCTCTGGGGTTCTGCTGGGTCCCTTCCAGTGTGAGATTGGGAGGCGCAGAGCCAGGCTGCTTGGTCTGATGGCTGAACCTGTGGCTGCAGGTTCCAAGAACTCCACCGCGACCTGCACAAGGGCATCGAGGCGGCCAGTGACGAGGAGGACCTGCGCTGGTGGCGCAGCACGCACGGACCGGGCATGGCCATGAACTGGCCACAGTTTGAGGTACGGGCGGGCCTCAGACTGGGAGCGTGGCTGGGACCTCAGGAGAGAGAATAGGGCTTGGGGCAAAGTCGGTTCTGTGGATCCTGCCAGTCACCACCAGAGAGACCCTGAGCACTGTCTCCACAGGAGTGGTCCTTGGACACACAGAAGACAATCACCCGGAAGGAGAAGGGGGGCCGGAGCCCGGATGAGGTTACTCTGACCAGCATTGTGGCCACAAAAGATTGTACTGCATCCCCGCCCCAGTCTCCAGTGCCACCTCGGTGAGAGCCAGGAGCCTGGCTAGTAGGAAACAGCCCTGCTCCTTGTCCTTGTCTCGCTTCTTCACTTCATTCCCGTCCCACCTGAAGTGCTTGAAAATTGGTGCCGGGGGCCTTGGGATCTGCTTAATTGTGTTCATATTTTTTCTTCTTTTAAAGATGTATTTATTTATTGGATAGAGACAGATAAATTGAGAGGGGTGGGGGAGGTAGAAAGGGAAGAGAGAGAGAGATGTACCGACAGTCCTGCTTCACCACTCGTGAAGCTTCCTCCTTGCAGGTGGGGGGGGGGGACTAGGGGCTTTAACCAGGGTCCTTACACTTTGCAACTTGTGCTCTCAACCAGGTGCACTATCACTGGGCCCCAAGATTTATTTATTTATTAACATGAGAGAAAGAAAGAAAATCAGAGTATCACTTTGGCACATGTGATACTGGGGATCAAACTCGGGACCGCATGATTTAAATTCCAAAGCCTTATCCACTGTGTCACCTTCCAGGCTGTATTAGCAGTTTTCGTGGTACTTTAGATTTGTGAGATGTTTCCCCAACTCTCTTGCACCCACAGCCCACACCAGCCCTGAGCTCATAGTCCTGGGTGGCAGGAGTCACACTAGAATCTTCCACTCCTCCTCACTATCTTCTCCCAGGGCTCTGTGGGGGTGAGCCCTTGGCCCAAGTCCTGTGTTCTCTGCTCAGAGTGTCTCCTATGTCCCGAAACTGTCCATTTCTGTCTCTTCCCTCCAGCAGTCAGCAGGAAGAGGAGTGGTCAGATGAAGACAGTCCCCGGAAGGTGGCCACGGGAGTGCGAGTGCGGGCCCTCTATGACTATGCTGGCCAGGAGGCTGATGAGCTGAGCTTCCGAGCAGGTACCCTGGGCCCTGGGCCCCCTTCCCAGTTCCTTTCTATTCCTGTCCCTCTTACCCCCCTTGAACAGCTAGCTGCAGCAGAGGTGTGAAAAAGAAGCCCAGCTCCTGCCACTCAAAGGCCAGTTCTCTGACTCATAAGAGTCCTCTGCGGGTCCTGAGCAGAGTCTATCCTGTGGCCTTATCTCAAGAGCCCTCAGCCCATCCCTGCTTTCTGCATTCAGGGTCTGAGCTGGAGAGTATTGCTTATTTGACCTCTCTCTGCCTGAGTCTTCTTGATGAGCGTTGCTCCAGCCCCCCCCCCCCCCCCCAGTGCTTGACTCAGTTGCAGGAACAGGGACTGGGCCAGGACATCTGGTGGTGACCAGTGCTACTTTTCCCCCAGGAGAAGAGCTGCTGAAGATGAGCGAGGAGGACGAGCAGGGCTGGTGCCAGGGCCAGTTGCAAAGTGGTCGCATTGGCCTGTACCCTGCCAATTATGTGGAGTGTGTGGGGGCCTGATCTGCTCACATGGCCCTTCTGCGGTGTTTCTCCATCTTGAGTTGGAACCCAGCTTCTCAGCAGGAGGACCAGAGAACCCTGAACTGCTGTGTCCCAGCTGTCCCTTGAGGAGGAAGGAATTCTGGGAATGGGAGCAGAGGACTTGCCTCTGGGAAGGGACTGGTAGAGAAGGGCCAACCGAGTGTAGCCTGAGGGCCATATGGGGAGGTCACAAGGCGATAGAAGGGCTCAGGGGTGCCTGGGTCTCCCCAGGATCCATGGACCTAGTTCTGGGTCTCTGTTTTGGGAATTCCTGGGGTGGGCTTGGGGTGAGTGTAGTTCTGGGCTAGCAGCACCTTCTTTTGTGATGTGTTCCAGTGTGTATTAAATTTGGAAGAAAAAAAAAACTGGTACTGTCGAGTTTATGCTCATTTAAAAAAATTATCTTTATTTATTGGATAGAGACAGATAGAAATTGAGAGTGAGAGAGACATTTGCAGCACTTCTTTTTTAAAGTTAATACTGTATTTACTGCTCAGCTCTAGTTTATGGCAGTGCTGGTGATCAAACCTGCCATAAAAAGTCTGTTTTGGGGAATACGGCGGTAGCACAGTGGGTTAAGTGCACGTGGCAAAGCTCAAGGACTGATGTAAGGATCCCAGTTCGAGCCCCCAACTCCCCACCTGCAGGGTGGTTGCTTCCCAAGCGATGAAGCAGGTCTGCGGGTGTCTGTCTCTCTCCCCAGCCCTGTCTCCCCTCTTCTCTCAATTTCTCTGTCCTATCCAACAACATCAATGGCAACAATAACAACAACAACGAGGGCAACAAAATGGGGGAAAAAAATGGCCTCCAGGAGCAATGGATTCATAGTATAAGCACCGAGCCCCAGGAATAACTCTGGAGGCAAAAAAAAAAAAAGTATTGCATAACTACTGTGTTATTTCCCTTTCCCTGCATTCATCTTTTTTAATATGCCAACCTTGCCGGATCTCCAAAGGATTGAGGTACTGAGGATTGAGGGGAAGTCCGCGGAGCTAGAGTGTGTTTTAGGGGGTGGGAATTGGGCAAAGGTTTGTCAGTTTGGCACCTGCTCTCGAACTTTAGGACCCTGACCTGGGGTGGAAGGGATCCTGATCAAGTCAAGGCTGGAATCTGCTTGCTGAGTTTGAGCTGGGCGGGAGTTCGCTCAGTGGGCCTGATGGATCTGATCGGTGGGCTTCTGAGCGCTCCGTGGCTGTCAATCATTACTCAGCTGCCAAACGCGGGAGGCAGCTCCGCGTCCCAGCGCGCCTGGAGAAGTTTGGACCAGCCTACGAGCCGTCGTCCCGGTTTCGCTGCCGATTGGCTCCGTCGCGCAGTGACGTCGACTCAGACGACCGGGGCAGAACCGGGCGGTGCTGACGTCAGTGTTCCAGTTCCACCGGCCGCTCATTGGTCCGGATGGGGACACATTACCCCACCCCTCGGTTGCGAGGGCACCGCCGAGAGCGACCCAATCGCCCCGCCTACTGGCCGGGGATTGGCCCGCGGCGGGACCCGTCGATCGCGGTGGTGTTTGGGAAGGAGAGAAAATGGCGGCGGAGCCGAGCAAGACCGAGATCCAAACTCTTTTTAAGAGGCTTCGCGCAGTTCCAACCAACAAAGTGTGTGAGCGGGAGGCACACGGGGTCGGGTGCGGTCGGAGAGAGATCCTGCTTGCTCCCCGGGGCCCGAGGGAGGGCGGGAGAGGGCCGGGCATGGTCTGTTTTCCTGGGATGACAGCACCGGTCTTGGCTCGGGACTAGTACCCATTCGCTCTTCGCCTCTTCCACCCAGGCCTGCTTCGATTGCGGCGCCAAGAACCCGAGTTGGGCCAGCATCACGTACGGGGTTTTCTTGTGTATTGACTGCTCCGGCGTGCACCGCTCTCTGGGCGTTCATCTCAGCTTCATCAGGTGAGGTCTCCTTGCAGCCTCTGTGCTTCTCGGCAGGGACTGTGCGCCCAGACGGGACAGTGGCTGCCTCTACCTCAGTCATCTGAATTCTGTGTTCGGAAACCTCTGGGCCCTCTAGGCACATAGTTGTCTCTGCCTCTGGGTCAGACTCCTTTTTCCAACCCCCCTTCCCGGATGTCCGACTTGATTCTCCGAGCTTGGTTTAAGGGGAGACTGAGCAGCACTGATCAACTACAGTTGATGATATATTGACCAAATCGATGTGAAGTAAAACTGTGGCTACCACTAAGGGGAAACCCAGATTTGAGTGTCTGAGAATTCTACCTACTTTTGGATCTGGGAAAATAACGAGTGCCTTTTATAATTAGATGAATTATAATTAATAATTAGATGAATTACACCAGCCGGAGAGAGGAGGAAATAGGGTGGTGGCTGATTAATGTTTCCTGGGCACCTCTCGCCCGAGGCTAGGTGACAGGCGTGTGGTCTGCCAGGGATGTGTCGCCAAGCGTCTGTGGGTGGATGACACTCAGCCCTTCACACAGGTCCACAGAGTTGGATTCCAACTGGAACTGGTTCCAGCTGAGGTGTATGCAGGTCGGCGGGAATGCCAACGCGGTAAAGCTCCTTACCATCCCCCTGCCCCAAGTGCTCTGCCTGGGTACTAACTCTTCAGTGACTTCCTGGGAACCCTTCTCAGCTTTTCTCTTCAGTGAGCTCTCTCATCGCTAGCAACATTGGACAGTGTGTTCTATACTTGGAAACTGGACACTGTTCAGAGGGACTTTAGACTCAAACAAAATCGGGGTAGATATTCTTGGGACAGGTTGAGGGAGATGGGGGGTCTGTCTAGTCATCTAGGTCTTTCTAGAAGGATAGGCAGAATGGGTAGGGCCTGCTGCCCTCAGGTGGGGTTGTGTGAGGCTGGGTGTCAGTCATTGTCAAGGATGAGATTTTTGAAGGGTTTGCTGAGAAACTTTACTTCTGAGAAAACAGCTGGTGTCAGTTAATAGGACTGTCCTGCTGAAATAATAAGCAGGCTATTTGAAGGGCTTGTATGCCTCTTATTCTGGGGAGAACCATCTGTAGGCACCATTTTCTTTGCTCTTCAGACGGCTTTCTTCCGCCAACATGGATGCACAGCCAGTGATGCCAATGCCAAATATAATAGCCGAGCTGCTCAGATGTACCGGGAAAAGATTCGTCAGCTGGGGAGTGCGGCCCTGGCTAAGCACGGCACTGATGTAAGAGCCCCCCCCCCCCCTTTGGGACTGGGGCAGTCGGGTGAGTGGGAGGATCCAGTGCTTCATGTTTCCAATGTGTCTTCTCACTTCTAGCTCTGGATAGATACAAGTAGTGCTCCCACTCACTCCCCAGAGAAGAAAGACTCTGATTTTTTCACGGAACATACTCAAGTGAGTAGCCGCAAGACTTGTTTCTCTCAGTTACTCCTGATGGGTGGTATGCCTACCAAGGCGAAGCCCTCTGTGATCACGGGCATGGATACTCTACACGGGGAAATGTCTGGGCACCATTGCTGGGTTGTCCTAGGTGCTTCTGTCTCTGGCAAATGGGTCTCCCTAGGAATGAACCACAGTAAATTGAAATTGTAGGGAAGGAGGAAGAAGCACTTTTTTTTCATCTTTGACAGGACAGAGTGAGAGAGAGACACACATGAGCACTACTTCACTGTTGGTGAACCTCCCAGCAGATAGAGACTAGGGGTTTGAGTGCTTTTCTCAAGGGCCCCAGCGTCCGTCCGCGCAGGGAGGGTGGTGGGCCGATAGGACACTGCTCAGCGCACTCACCTCTCGTTCCTGCTTACGCCCCGGAAGCCAGAGCACACACTACTGCCTAGCCCCAGAGGAGGCACTATTTAAAGCCCTAATAGTTGGTAGCAACCCCATACAACTTGTCCTGAGTTCTTCTATAAGAAAGGTAGTGGGGGGGGGGGCAGGCAGTGGCATACCAGGTTAAGTGTACATAGTACAAAATTCAAGGATCCCAGTTCAAGCCCCTGAAAAGGAAAAGGAACAGAAAAGGTAGTGCAGTGGCCACAGAGGTGGCTAAGCAGATAGAGTGCAGGATTTGTTTGCATGGCGCCCTGCTTTTGATACTTGACTCCACAAATGCCAGTGAAATACTCTGATACCTTTCTCTCTCACTAACAGTTCATAAAAAAAGAGGGAGCGAGGGGGCAGGGTTGTTGGGCAGTACACCAGCTGGCGTACTGCTCAACACAGGGTGATGGCACATTTGGTAGAGCGCACATAGTACAATGTGCAAAGACCCTGGTTCAAGCCCCCAGTCCCCACCCGCAGGGGAGAAGCTTTACAAGTGGCACAGCTGGACTGCAGGTGTCTGTCTGTTCTCTCTCCCAATCTCTTTCACTCCCTCTTGATTTCTCTGTCTCTATCCAAAATAAATAAAAAGAGGAGGAAGGAGAAAGGAAGGCGCTGAGGACAGTGAGCGGGTCCCCTTCTAGCACCTTGCCCTAGGAGGGGGGTTGCCATCCCGTTGGCACTGGGTGTCGAACCGCTGCTCCTCTACTTAGCAGGTCTAGGATGGTGGCTGAGTATATAACTTTCCGAGATTTCAGTTTCTGCTTTAATACATATCTTCACAACACAGTACACCCCAGAGCACTGCTCAGCTCTGGCATATGGTAGTGCCGGAGATTGAGCCTGCGACCTCTGGGCCCTCAGGCACACAAGTTGGGTATATTACCACTAATTATCTCCTTGGCCAAAAACTTCAGTTTGTAAAATAGAGATTATATCAGTCTCACAAGGCTTGTTGAGATGATTAAACACATTTACATATGGAAAGCCCTTTAACCTTTGCTTGGCACATGGCAGATGCCCAGTGGTTGGCATTGGTTTGCCAGAAGAAGTCATGACATATCTTCCTGTTCTCCTATGCAAGACTACATTGTGACTCATCCCATAACCCAGTAGTTGTTAACGAAGCTAGTGAAACGCGCCCTGACTCTCTGCTCCCTTTTTCCATAGTGAGTGAGTAACTGATTTTACTTGTCAACCTCCAGTTTCTTTTCCTCATGGACATGGAGTAGGACCCAGAACCTACAAGATACTTTTAGTTTCCTGGTGCTCAGAGTGACTCATTGAGACTTCTGTGATCTGACTTCTTTTTAGCCGACTGTCTGGAACTCACCAGCCACCGACCCAGCAGAGAGTCAGCAACTAGCCCCGTCTGCAGAGAACAGTGGCCAGCCACGTGAGTTCAGTGCACATTCCAGCAGGTGCTCTGGTTCTGACAGGACCCATGGGGTTAGAAGTGGTATCTCTGTGTAGGCTGGGATTCATTTCAGCTCCTTGGCTAAAGTGGTGGCCATTCCTCTGGGCTTTTGTTGGTCTTGAGAAACCGAAACCTCCCAATTCTTTCCGAACACTTTCCTTACGGTGGGGGGTGGGGGGGCGGTGGCCACAGGAAACTGAAACGCACACTTAACTCCCGCCATTGTATTCACAGAGCCTGAGCACGGCCCCACCACAGATCTGCTTGGCACTTCACCCAAAGCTTCTCTGGGTCAGTATGCCAGCCAGTGGGTGACTGGGAGTGCGGAGAGGGGAGGTCTCAGGGTTACTTTCTGCCTGGTGTTGTAGACCGAGGCCCCAGGAGACTGAGCATCTGACCTTTCTAGTTTGGGGTCTGGGGTTGAAATCACGGCTGCAACACTGATTACAGAATCATCTGATGGACCAGAGAGGGCTGATGTCCAGTCTGTGGGTCTTCCTCTGGGTGTGGGGAGGCCAGTGAGGGACTGGACCCCTGATCCAGGGCCTGAGGCGGGGTTGTCCAGTCTGGTCCATGTCGTAGGATGGGAGGAAGGTTCTGCGCTGCTGATGGCTAGAGGGAGGTGACATTATCTTCCTCAGTCAGTCCCTGCCCTGCTCTTCAGTTCTCTCTTCTTTTCCTTAACCTTCTGGGGACTTGACTCCGTGTAGACAGCCTGTTTTTGCTGACCTTAGTTTGTCCTGTTGACCTTACGAGGTCTGGGCAGGAAGTCAGTAGAATCACTGTTAGGCTGACCCTGTTTGAGGGCTGTGTAGCTCAGTCTACAGTGGGGCTCTGTAGAGGCCTTGAGGCTTGGGAGCTGTGTGGAGGCTCGGGACTAGACTCCTTGCTAGCCAAACGTCTTTTTCTCTCCAGAGTCCGTTTGTCTGTCACCTAAAGGGGTCCTTCCTGCCAGAGGTAACCAGCAGCCAGCCACCTGGGGGGGGCTTGCCCCTTGCACAACAGCTCCCTGCTGCAGGAGCTGAGGCTGGTGTTTGCCATCTGCCTCCTGCTCCTACCTCGCAGTCTTTGTCTCTGGTGCTGTGGGCCTAGGTTCTTGTATTAACCTCCGCCAGCCCTGTCCGCCTGTGGCTTGGACTGTCCTGAAGGCCATTAGCTGGAACTAGTGATGGCAGCTTCACCCCCACCCCACCCCCACCCCACTCCCTGCCTGGAGCCATCGTTTTGAGAAGCTCTTGCTAGGAAGCTGCATGGTGTGGACTGAGCTGCCGCCTCTGATCTCTTGTCCTTGCTCACGCTCATCCTCTTTCTCACACAGAACTGAAAACTTCCCTCATTGGCAAGAAGAAGCCGGCGGTGGCTAAGAAAGGGGTATGTAGAAGATTGTGCCTCGGCCCCATCACTGATTGAATGTGTGGTTACACGCAGGCACTTAGCTCCTCTGAGCCTCGGCTCTGATAGGGCTGTCGAGGTGCCTCCTTCAAGGGGCTCCTGTGGCTCCATGAGCGTGTCACACCCAGTGCCTCTGAGTCCTGCCTCCAGCTGGCATCAGCTGCTATCCCCAGACCCTCCGCCGAGTGGGAGCATGTGCACCCATCTCTAGCAGAACCCCTTCTCTCAGCCATGCTGACTGGGTTCCTATTTTCACACTAAAGGTTTTTTTTTTAATTTAAGATTCTCCCTCCCTCCATTTTCTCCTCCTGTCCTTTCTTATCTGTTTTATTATTTTATTGCTAACAGAGTTATCACTGGGGCTTGGTGCTAGAACTATGAATCCACCATTCTGGGTGGGTGGCCATTTTTTCCTTTCCTTTTTTTTTTTTTTTTCTATTTTATTTGATAGGACAGAGAGAAATTGAGAGGGAGGGGGGGAAAGAGAGATAACTGCATACTTGCTTCACCACTTGTGAAGTGTCCCCCTCTGCAGGACAGGAGCGGGGGCTTAAACCAGGGTCCTTATGCATGGTAATCTGTGTATTTAACTGGGTGCCCCACTGACTGACCCCCTTCAGATTCTTTAAAATTTTTTAATTTTAGGATTTATTTTGGATAGAGACAGAAATTTTGAGGGAAGGAGGAGATAGGAAGAGAGACTGCAGCACTGCTTCACCACCTGTGAAGCTTCTCCCCTTGTAGGTGGGGAATGGGGGCTTGAACTCAGGTCCTTGTGTGCTGGAAGGCAGAAGGCGTGTGCTCAACCAGGTGTGCCACCACCTGGCTCCCTCAGGCTAAACTTTAAAGGAAGCCTTTGCTTGTGAGTGTGGCTAGACCACCCGTGTCCGGGAGGGTCAGGCGACACCGTGGTTGGCACAAGTCCCATCCTCGGGCTGTTCTCTCCCAGCTGGGTGCCAAGAGAGGCCTCGGGGCCCAGAAGGTGAGCAGCCAGAGCTTCAGTGAGATTGAGCGGCAAGCCCAGGTGGCCGAGAAACTTCGTGAGCAGCAGGTGGCTGATGCCACGCAGCAGGCTGAGGAGTCCATGTGAGTGCCTGCCACTGCGGGGCTGAGCGGGCAGGCAGGACGGCCAAGGTGGGTGCTGGCTTTGGACACCCCTCTTTTCCCCAAGGGTGGCCTCCATGCGTCTGGCCTACCAGGAGCTCCAGATCGACCGCAAGAAGGAGGAAAAGAAGCTCCAGAATCTGGAAGGGAAGAAGCGAGAGCAGGCAGAGAGACTGGGCATGGGCTTGGTGACCCGAAGGTGAGACTCAGCTCCCAGAGAGGGAGGGGAAAGGCCACCATTCTGGGAACTGCTGCAGGTCCTTGCTAGAAATCCCACGGCATGTGGAGTGGAACAGGAGCAGATGCTCTCTCAGGACTAGGGTGGTATGGATGCTTTGAGTGATGGGCTAAGCCTTTATTTTCAAGAGCTTCCTGAGAATTGCAGAGCTTTTTCTTTTTATATAACTTCATTGATTTTTGTTTGTTTGTTGCCACCACAGTTGCCCCTGGGGCTACACTGCTCCAGGCAGCCATTTTCCCACCTTTTTTTTTTTTTTTAACTAGGACAGAGAAATTAAGAGTGAAGGGGGAGATAGGACAAGAGAAAGAGAGACACCTGCAACACTGCTTCACCACTCATGATTCCCTCTGATGGGGAGGGATCCTGGGCTTGACCTCCCCAACCCCCCATTCATACTTGAGGTTGGGCGGTGTCCTCAGTTCAGGATCACTGAGTTTGTGTTCCTGTGGCTTTCTTTCTTTCTTTCTTTCTTTCTTTCTTTCTTTCTTTCTTTCTTTCTTTTTTCTTTAATATTTATTTATTTCCTATTTGTTGCCCTTGTTGTTTTATTGTTGTAGTTATTGTTGTTATTGATGTCGTCGTTGTTAGATAGGACAGAGAGAAATGGAGAGAGGAGGGGAAGACAGAAAGAGGGAGAGAAAGATAAGACACCTGCAGACTTGCTTGTGAAGTGACTCCCCTGCAGGTGGGGGAGCCGGGGGCTTGAACTGGGATCCTTACGTCGGTCCTTGCGCTTTGCGCCACGTGCACTTAACTCACTGCGCTACTGCCTGACTCCCCTTTTTTAATTTTTATATTTACTTATTTTCCCTTTTGTTGCCATTGTTGTAGTTATTATTATTATTGTTATCGATGTTGTCATTGTTGGATAGGACAGAGAGAAATGGAGAGAGGAGGGGAAGACAGAGGGGGAGAGAAAGACACTTGCAGACATGCTTCACTGATTGTGAAGCAACTCCTCTGCAGGTGGGAGCTGGGGGCTCGAACTGGGATCCTTGTGCTTCGTGCCACCTGCACTTTCCTGTGACTTTCTTAAAAAACAAAACAAGGGAGTCAGGCGGTAGCGCAGCGGGTTAAGTGCACGTGGCGCAAAGCGCAAGTACCGGCTAAGGATCCGGGTTCAAGCCCCTGGCTCCCCACCTACAGGGCATCGCTTCACAAGTGGTGAAGCAGGTCTGCAGGTGTCTATCTTTCTCTCCTCCTCTGTTTTCCCTTCCTCTCTCCATTTCTCTCTGTCCTATCCAACAACGACGACAATAATAACTACAACAATAAAACAACTAGGGAAACAAAAGGGAATAAATAAATAAATAAATATTAAATAAATTAATTAAAACAACAACAAAACAAAACAAAAAAAACATGGTCCGGGAAGTGGCACAGTGGCTGAGGCACTGGACTCTCAAGCATGAGGTCCCGAGTTCAATCCCCAGCAGCACATGTACCAGGGTGATGGCTGGTTCTTTCTCTCCTCCATCTTTCTCATTAATAAATAAATTCTTAAAACAACAACAACAACAACAAACTATTTAGTTCTCTTCTGCAGTTTGTTCCTTAGTAAAGGTCAACATTTAGAGGTTTCAGTAATACTAGATTTTTGATCCTCTGGAAATCATGTGCACGTTACAATGCACAAGGACCCGGGTTTGAGCCTCTGGTCCCCACCTGTAGGGGGAAAGCTTTGCAAGTAGTGGAGCAGGTCTCTCTTTCTCTCCCCCTCTCTGTCTTCCCCTCCTCTCTCCATTTCTCTCTGTCCTATCTAACAACGACAGCATCAATAATAACTACAACAATAAAACAACAAGGGCAACAAAAGGGAATAAATATTTTTTAAAAAATCTTAAAAAAAAAAGCTATAGATCTCTTTCCTCCCATTTCCTTTCCTTCTCTTTCTTCTTCCTTTTTTATTTTTATTTTTATTTTTTATTTACTGGATAGTGACAGAGAGAAATTGAGAGTGGGGGGGAGACAGAGAGACACCTGCAGCCCTGCTTCACCCTTTGTGAAGCCTTCTCCCTGCAGCTATGGACCTGGGGCTTGAACCCAGCTCCTTGCGCACTGTAATGTGTGCGCTTAATCAAGTGCGCCACCACCTGGCCCCTTTTTCCTTTTTTTAAAAAAATATTTATTATTGGATAGTGGCATAAATTGAGAGGGGAGGGGGAGATAGAAAGACACCTGCAGCCCTACTTCACCACTCATGAAGCTTTCCCCCTGCACGTGGAGACCAGGGACTTGAACCTGCGTCCTTGCCCACTGTAATGTGTGCACTTAACCAGGTGTGCCACTGCCTGCCCCCCACTCCCCTTTTTTTAAGAACATTCAGTGCCAGACTCATGCTGTACGTACTTCCAATCTGTGCTTGTCCATCTCAGTGGAGGGTCTGGTTCATGATGCAGGAAGCCTGTGGGTTTTAAGCAATTACTAGATTTGTGGGCTCCAGGCAGGTCGCTTATTGCTTGGTGCACATTGTTGCTAAAATTGTACCAGGAGAATGGAGGTTTGCCAAGGCAGCCCTGCTTTGAGAAAGCTGACTGACGGACCGTTGATGGCATGCTGCCCGGGTCAGCACAACTTCTGACACTTGTGAGCTCCGCACCAAGGTGGTGCCCAGGTCCATGCCAACCTCAGGGTGTCTTCCCCATGTGATGACACTCGTGCTCATCACCTCACTCAGCCTGGTTCTGCTTTTTCTTCACAGCTCCGTCTCCCACTCAGTGCTGACTGAGATGCAGGTGATTGAGCAGGAAACCCCAGTGAGCGCCAAATCTTCACGCTCGCAGCTGGACTTGTTTGATGATGTTGGGACTTTTGCCTCTGGACCCCCAAAGTAAGGTGGTTTGTAGACCCAAGATTTGGCTACCTTGTGCCTCCTCAGCCTCCTCTGAGCTGCCCACTGTCTCCCTAGGTACAAGGACAATCCCTTTTCCTTGGGGGAAGGTTTTGGTTCCCACTGGGATACAGATGCCAGCTGGGGCGTGGACAGGATGGAGGATAAGGAGCCAGAAGTGACCATCTCAAGCATCCGGCCCATTTCAGAAAGGTGGATAGTGTGTGCTGGGGACATTCTGTGACAGTGGATGTGTTCTGTATCTGCACTGCCCCATGTGTAACCATGAGCTGAGCCCTGAAAATGGCGCGAATGCAGCAGGAGCTGAGTTTTTAGTCTGACTCACTTTAAGTAAATTTAATAGCCACATGTCATCACAGACAGCCTAGCAGCCTTTTACGTGAGCTCTGTGTCTGGCAGGAAGGGCCTAGTTTCATGCATCCGGACTGCAGCAGGATGATGCCTCCCCGACCCTCATCTTGTTTACTGTTGCAAAAGACTGTCCCCTTTTAATCTGGGCAACACTTAACGAGTTGCCTGCAAATCTTCCTTTCATAAAGTGAAGACATAAGTGATGACTTCACAGGGCCACTGGCAGGATTAAATAGAATGAGACTTCGAAAACACCTAGTCTAGTGTGTACACGTGTCATACTAGACTTCGAAAACACCCAGTCTAGTGTGCACACATGTCATACTAGGTGTGTACGACACTATGTCTTCATCCCCACAGGACTACTGTTGAGATCAAGGGGGGAACTGTTAGTAGTAGCTCTTCAGGAGAGTAGGTCGGTATAAGCCAGACACAGTGAGGCACAGGGTCCCCCTGGGGTTACGCAGTTGGAGCTGGGAAAGGGCTAGCAGCAAGGATGTGATAGATTACATGCCCTAGATGGTGGTGGGGCTGTAGGGAGTGGTCTGGGACAGAAGCCCAGGCTTCTCCAAATGGCTTCTACACAGTCGGGGGGGGGGGGGAAGCTGCCACAAGCCTAGTGGAGAAAGGAGGGACCTCATTCAGGAGCTGCATGCCTGTATCCCAGGGCCACAGTTAGATAGGACCATGGCAAGTGGGGGCTTTTTTCAACCTCTGGTGGACAAGAAAGGGCCAGCGTTGTCCCACATCCATCCCTCAGAGTCACAAACCGGAAAGAAGTGGAGAGCCGGAGCTCAGGTGCTGAGTCCAGTGAAGCACGTCAGAAATTTGCAGGCGCCAAAGCCATCTCATCTGACATGTTCTTTGGGCGGGAGGTGGATACTGAGGTGAGTAGAGTTGTCCACACTGAGCTGGGGGTGGCTGGGGGAGGCAAGAGCTTCCTGCCTGCTACTGTTCTGGGCCTTGGCTCTGAGGTGACTTGGCCTGTGTTGGGTCATTGGCCAAAAGCTTCCCAGGCCTGTCTTGTCCACAGTATGAAGCCAGGTCCCGCCTACAGCAGCTCTCAGGGAGCAGTGCCATCAGTTCATCAGACCTCTTTGGGGATGTGGAAGGAGCCCATGGAGCGGGTAGGCCCCCAGCAGTGCGGTAGACACCAGACCAGGCCTGTGGGCAGAGCCGAGGGCCCCGTGGCCTGAGAAGGCTCTGGGTCACCCTGTCCCTGACTCTTACAGGTAGCGTGTCTCTGGGGAACGTGCTCCCCACGGCTGATATTGCCCAGTTCAAGCAGGGGGTCAAGTCTGTGGCTGGGAAGATGGCTGTGCTGGCCAATGGTGTGATGAATTCTTTGCAGGTGAGGCTGGGCTGTGGGGCTGAGTAGGAGGGATGTGAAGGGCAGCGCTTGGAGTTTGCCTCCCCCCACCCCTCATATCCAGGCATTGCTCCAAGCCAGCCCCAAGCCTGAGAAAGTGTCTCTTTTTGAGGGGTGGAGTTGGAAGGGGTAGCTTTCCTTGGAGCTCAGCACCAGGGCTGGCCTCTCCCTTGGGTGAGACCACATCCACGCTGCTTCCTCCATCCTGTCGTCTGTACTCCCTCCTCCTTCCTCCCTACTTTCCATGAAATGGGCCACAGCCCCTTTCCTGGGTCATGATAAAGTGGTAAAGCAGCCTGCCATGGTGGGACTGGTGCCCTGGTCCCCACCCCAGGACCCCCAAGTCCTGCAGCCAGGAGGGTGCATGTGCTGGGTGCTGCCCGGTAGCGATTCTGACTCTGTGTCATGTCATATCTCGCCCCCCACCCTCCACTTCCTCCAGGATCGATATGGTTCCTACTGAAGAAGCTCCGCCGTGGCTTGGCCATACGGTGGTGACGAACCCTGTGATCCCCGGCTGGGGAGGCTTGCCCTGTGGCAGTTGGGGAGGATTGTTACTTTATGTGTGTGTGTGTGGGGGGGTGGCCTTTGAGGATCTTGGGTGAGGGTATGGGCAGTACCAGCTCCTCGTCCACTGCCTGTCGATTGAGCCCTTGATTCTCCTTCCCTCATGGCCCTCCCCCTGTGTGCTAGATTATTGTCCTTCCTGCCCTGTCCCCAAAGCTGCTGCTGACTTGTCCTGCCGCACGGGAGCGGGGGAGGGGGTCTCCCTCAGGGTGGCTTATGCTGGTCCAGCCCTTCCCCGGGGACCCCCCAGGGAGAGGAAGGGAGATGCGTAAGGCTCTTGGATCCTTGGTTGTTTGGGAGCTTGGCCCTGTTCTCAGGAACGGGAGAAGGTCTGGAGAGAATTCTGCTGTAGGCCAGTACTTGGGGGAGGGGCGCCCTGGTTTGCTTCAATGGCAGTTTCTGTGCGCCAGGAGAGGAAGAGGAGGGGAAGGACCGACATCTGGGTCTGTCTAAGGGCTAGAAACTTTACCTAGTACCTAAAGGTTTCTTTTGGGGTCAGACTGGAGGCCTGAGCGATCTTCTCCTGTCTCAGCACCCCTTTTCAGTGACCACTGGTAGGATGGCTTTTTCCGGGTGTCTTGGAGCCCTCCCTCGCCGGTCATTGTGGACCATGGGAGCCTCTGTCCCTCCCTGAAACTGTCCCTCTTTTCCTGGTGGGTGGCCTTGCTGGGTCTCCTCTGACCTCTGCCTGCTCTGGATGCTGTGAGCCAAATGCTGGCTAAGGGGGCAGAGGACGTGAGGGCCAGAAGCAGCCTCCAGGGGCTCAACTTCCTTCTGTATCACGGGGCCCTGGACAGCACCCCACCACTGAGAGCTTAAGGCACCTACAGAGCTGCAGACCTTGCACTTGGCTGCTGGGCCACACTGCCCTTTTTGGTGCCATCTTCCCCTGCCAAGTGGGCGGTCGGCCCACCCATGGGTTGTGGGTTGGGCTCCTGAGCAGCACAGACCACTCTTCCCAAAGCCCCCTCCCCCAAAGGGACATGACTTTCTTTCTGGACTGTTTGTATTGAAACAAAGTGGTGTCAAATAAAGCCCCGTCGGGGCCCGGGGCCCTGGGCCCTGCTGGTCTGAGTGAAGTGGTGTCCTCCTGGGTCCTGCCACCCTGCACAGCGCAGGCCCCTCGCCTCACTCCCTGGGCTCCCACCGATACGGGTAGGGCGTTGCTGCTGAAGCTGAGGACACTCTCTCCAGGGCCTCTGGCTTGTCTCTTCTCTGAAAGCCGAAAGCCCCTGGCTCCTCGGCCCTGTGCTGCCGCGAGGTCCGGTGCAGCCTCGACCTCACCACCCTGTTGCACGCGGAGGAAAGAGCTGGTATTAGTTGGCCCTTGAACTCATCTGCAAAGCCGCGTGACTGCAGGCGGGAGCAGTCTCGGCAGCCCTCACCTCCTCCCAGCAGCAGGTGGACTGGGTGTGTGCTTCTCCGTGATTAAAATATTCTGATCTTGACGGAGCTCTTTTACATCTAGGGGAGTGGGGTATGAGTGTGAGAGAGAAGACTCCTCAGCCTTTTTCTCCAGAGGCTTCTGTAAACTATTGGTTGGGGAGGTGGATAGATTTTCAATAAAAATGAGTGATTTCCAAAGTGGGAGGGTCGGGTCGGTTCACAATTCAGATGTCTGTGCCCTCGCCCCCTGCTCCCTCAAACTGCAGTGTGGGGTTTATTAGCATGGGGATCCAGCTTCCCATGTGACTACTGCCTGTCAGCTGTGTGTGTTGGGGAGCGGGGTTTACTGTGGCCTCAAGAGCTCACCAAGCAGCCTGGAGCTCTAGTGAACCCCAACTCCCAGTCCCAGCACAGCAGTGCTTTGGGGCTTTGTTCCTGTCCCTACTTTGGGGGGATGGTCCTGCAGGGACAAGCCCAGAAAGACGCGTGTGCCTGGTGGTGCTGGCCCCCGACTTCAGTCAGCCGTCTGTTCCAGGTGGGTCTTACTCCCTGCAGTATCCCTGTCCAACTCAAGGAAGACCTTACCTTCCTCCAGTCCTGGCTGGAAGTATGAACTGCCCTGGCCTGTCACAGCTGTGTCCCCACTGCCCTGTTCTGAGCTGGTGCCTGGCCAGGAGCCCCTGCCATGCTGACCTGTGGCTGGGCCTTTGAACTCAGGCAGCTCACCCTGGAGCCCTTTGAGCTTGTCACCCAAAGGCTGGTTCCAGCTGAGAGCACTTTGCCCTTGAAAGGCTGCTGTCCTGTGGGAAATAAGTCCCTGTTTGTCTTTTGTTTTTAACTGCTGAGAGTAAGTTCCTGTTTCCCCCACGGAGCTGGTCTGTCTCCAGGCTGGGAGTGGCTCTCTGTCCCCCACCCCGAGTCCTGCCAGAAAAGCTGGGGCCCAGCACCCAAAGCTTTAGACTCACCACTTACCAGACACAGGGACTTTATTCATGTCAGAGTTCACGATTAGACAGATGACTTGAAACAGTTTTGGAATGAGTTGTCTTGCCCACCCTTCCCCATCTTATGACTGGAGACGCTCAGCAGGCCACCGTGGTAATGTCCCCCCACCGGCATCACAGGCGTCACCCCGACCATGGCAGCTTCTGCACAACTACTTGGGGTACTGCCCTTCCTGGAGTTGCTGTGAGATGAACTTTATGGGGTAGGCGGCGGCGGTGTGTGTGTGTGGGGGGGTTGTCAGCAAAAGAGCAGAAGGCCAAGTGACCTTCCCGGCAGCCTCAGCAAATTTGTTGTTGGCCCAGGGTGACTTTAGGGCAAAGGCCCAAAGTGGGCAGGGGAGAAAGCTGTGAAACACTGCTGATCAGAGCCCTTGTTGGCAGGTCTCAGATCACTGCATTATTTGGCCTTATTTTTAACTGGCAGAGGGCAGCATGGCACAGGAACCAGGGAGGTTGGGCAGCAGCCCCCATGGCGGAGTGGGACCAGCATCCCGTGTGTTGTCAGCAGCACCCTCCAGCCGCCTCAAGTCTCGGACTCATCTGTCTCTTCAGTAGAGCCATCGCTCTCCGCATCCATTTTGCGGGTGTGATGGAGGGGCCTCCAGGGGGAGCCAACTCTGGGAGTGGTCCGGGAGGGCAGGCTGCTGGCCTCTGGGCTGCCAGTGACCGGGTTGACCAGGCCCGGCACCTGGGCTAGCCTGGAGGAGGGAAGAAGCCCAGAGGGCAGCGAGGTGCCTCCTGTCCAGAGACTGGGACCCTTCATTCTCACAATGCATTTGGATATAACCATGGGGTATATTCCCCAAGCCTCTGTGGGTCCCCAAACTCTTCTCTGACCAGTAGGGGGTGAGACAGGCTCAGTGAGCAAGCCACCCGGGCGGGCATTGCCACCTCTGAAGTTTGGCCTCCACGAGGGGGCAGCATCGTCCCACCTAACACTTACAGTCGTTCCAGCTCCTCGTCCATGGCTGGGTCGTGCATCAGGTCCCCTTTGTCGGGCAAAGCTCCTAGGAAATACAGGGGGTGGGTGCAAGACTTATGCTGACATCAGCCCATTCAGGGCAGGTGTCTCCAGGCCCCCCACCTCTCAGGCTGCCTCTTCTGCTGGCTCTGCGAGGGGGTGAACGCTTAAGAGAATTTTGAGGGGGCCAGGTGGCGGCACACCTGGTTAAGCGCACACTATATAGTGCACTAGGACCCAGGTTCAAACCCCTGGTCCCCACCTGCAGGGGGAAAGCTTCAAGAGCGGTGAAGCAGGGATGCAGGTGTCTCTGTCTCTTCCCCTCTCTTACCTTCCCTTTCCCTCTCCATTTCTCTCTCTCTCTCTCCAATAATAAACGAATTAAAGAATTTTGAGGGCTCTGGCGATGGCACACCTGGTTAAGTGCACATAGTACAAGGGTATGGGTTTGAGCCCCTGCTCCCCAACTGCAGCAGGATGCTTCCCATGTGGTGAAGCAGATCTACAGTTGTCTTTCTCCCTCTTTCCTCCACCCCTCTCTATATTTCTCTGTCCTATTAAATGGAATAAAAAGAATTTTGCAAGGACTGCTTGGGGGCAGGAACTCTTGGGCACTGCTCCCTACCTTCCCCCTTGGGGCAGAGAAACCAGCCAAGGAGGCATCCCCCAACCTCAAGGTCACTGCACAAACAGGGCAAGCACCTTCCGAGACCAGAAGGTGGGTTGTGAGCCTGTACTGGGCCTTTAGTAACTCCGGCCCTGGACACTGGGCTGAAAAGGAGTCGACGCAGGACTAGCTCAGGCTAACAACAGAGACTAGAAAACACTTAGCTCCATGCCTCCAAATCAACTTAACATTCACTTTTGAGAGACTTGGTCAAAATCCATCGTCAGCTTCTCCCAGGAAGGGTCCCAGGGGAGAGGAGAAGGCTGGATCCCCGGGATTAGACCCAAACTCTTCTGCGTGGCCAGCAGCCATCAACAAGGTCTCTGGCAACTCTAGTCTCTCAGCTGCTTTCCCTTAGCTATAAACGGAACAGGGAAGGAGAGGGGGAGAGGGTCAAGGCTGCCTGGAAGGAAAGTGAAGCTCAGGGGTGGAGGGCAGATAGCATAATGGTTATGCAAAGAGACTCTCATGTCTGAGGCTCCAAAGTCCCAGGTTCAGTCCCCCGCACCACCATAAACCAGAGCTGAACAGTGCTCTGGTAAAACAAAGAAAGTGAAGCTCGGGTGTGCAGGCAGATTCTGACCACCCAAGAACTGAGGGAAAGAGCTGGCTGGCTATGAGAGCCACGCCTGGGGGACCGTCCATCAGCAGGGCTGGTCTCGAAAAAGTCTCAGTCATAAAATTACCATGCCACCATACCAGCGCCAGTTCAATTTTAGACTTTGACAAGGCCTTTTTTTCTCTTCTTTTATTTCTTGCCTCAGGACACTTTTTGCCCTGGGTGAATAGCTTTCAGTCTATGTCCATGCAACCCTCACACCTTGGGGCTGAGGACAGCAGGACAACCCTCTTCCATAAGGCCCTCCAGATTCCTCCTCTGCTCTGCTGAGGGTGAGGGTGGAGACCCTCTCTTCCCCCATCCCACCAGCACCAGTGCGCCATCCCTGCTAGGAGCTCAGTCCTCAGCCCTTACAGGAAATAAGAGGGAGGACAGGAGGTTACTCTGGGCTGTGACCTGGATGCCAGGTAGTGTTCCTTGTCCCTTCCAGCCTGGAGGGTGGTCAGTTAGCTGGGAGTGAGGGGCAGCCTGAGTGAGGCTCACCCACCACTTGCTCCTGACTCTGCTTTCTCCTGTCGGGTCAGAGGCTGCGGCCACCAGCATCTAGTGCACCGCTTGGTCTACCGGTGGCTTGCGCATAACAACTGTAAATTTCCTTCCCTTCTCCGCCTGTCCTCAGTGGCAAAAGGGAGGGGAATGCCCGTCTCGTAGACATTCGGAAACCTGGGGTCCTGGTACATCTGCAACCTCTTGAGGGAAAACAAGTGCGAAGCAGCCAAGCTCTGGTGGCCTGGGCAGCTGTGCCTTGGAGCAGCAGGGGCTGCAGTGCTTGAGGGGGAATGACTAGAACTGCTGGGCAGGAAGAGGTGGGCCAGCACAAGTCTGCCTCTTTCTATCAAAAATTTTTGTTCCCTTTCAGATTAACCAGAACCCCCCCTCCCCCCAGCAGCTGGGAATATAAATTCTCCCCAGACACACCTTTGTGCTGTTTACAATTGGGATTCAGGTCTCTTTGATACATAATCTCTGGGGCTGTTGAGTAAACACCCCTGTGTCTGGCCGGCCTGTAGGCCACACCTGCAAGCAGAGCTGGGGGTTCTGGGGAAAGGCAGCACCTCATGTTGGGGCGGGGCTACAGGCGCTGACTGTGGACACATGAGAGGCTAGGCCAGCCTCTGAGAGTGTTCCAGCTCTTCAGGACTCAACTGGCAAATGCTAGAAGAAGAAGGACTCAACTGAGCCCCAGTCAAGGCAGAGGCACTTCCTGGTGGCAGCCCATCTGCCCCAGAGGCTTGTATGCACATGGCGTTGTGTTTTGAGGTTGGGCTTCAGCTGGCTCTGCTTACCTAGGGCTTGGTTGATCCCATGATGCTTTGAGAGAGCCACAAGGAATCCATAGAAGGTCAGCCTCTGAACGTTGCTCAGGACTTCCTTGACAAATGCCGGGGGTGGGCAGCTGGTGGAGGGGGAGGTGGGGGCACAGATGTCAGAGTCAAGGACTGGCAGGTCTGTCGCCATCTTTCTCTGCACATCTTCAGGCTGAGGAGATGCGCCGAGCCACCTATCTGCCCTGCAGGCCTAAGGCTGGAGAGAGCTTGTGAGCAGGAAGAAAGCACAGGCCCTTCACTGCCCAGTGCCTTCAGGAGGGTGCTCAAGGGTGGGGAAGTGGGCCCCGGGCACGATCTCCTCTGGTTGCTCCATCTCTAAGGGGACTCTTGTCACACAGGACACACAGTCCTTTGTACAGTGAATGCTTTCTGCTCTAAGAGGCCCAGCCAGTCTGCCTCCTAGTGAGATGATCATCTGTGGCCGGTCCTGTGCGAGAGCCACCCTCCCTCACGAGCACCTAGGCAGGCTGAGGACACTGACCTCATTCACATCGCAGCCACAGAGGGTTCTGGAAGCCCTGGGCCAGTCAGGACAGAGCCAGCAGTCCCCATGCCCGGCCCTTACCTGTACTTGTGCCGGTCACACAGACTCTCCAGGCGCTGGTAGAACAGAGCTGCCTCCACACCCTCCAGCATGCTGGCCTCGCCCAGGGCCGGCCGCTGCCGGTGCTGCCCACTGGATGACGTTGGCACGATCACTGTGTTGGGATTCTTGCCCGATAGCAGGTCCTGGTAGATGGCAGCCACGCTGTCCAGGAATTCTGGGAACCAGCGTGGAAAGGCCCAGGTCAGGTGGGGAAGGGGGTGCATTTCACCCCTGCACTGTGACTTCCATGTCTGGGAACAGGGCTGAACCCAGGACCTCACTTCAGTGCCAAGCCCCATCCCAGGTCCCCAGATGCTGCCACTGGTTTGGAGAGTGTAGGCAGACATGCACCTGCTCTCACCAGTGAGCTTTGTCAGGGAGGCCACTACCTTCCCGACCCAGCAGCAGTAGAGGCCTGGGCTGCAGCTCATAACAGAAGCTTTGCACGGAGGAGTTCCACCCCTGCACAGAGCCAAGAAACAGGACAGGAAGGGAGGCAGGTGGAGGGGAGGGAGGCCTGGTGGTGGCACACCCAGTTAAGCGCATACATGGCCACATGCAAGGGCCTGGGTTGGAACCCCTGCTTGGCACCCACTTGGTGAAGCAGGTCTGCAGGTATCTTTCTCTCTTCCTCTCTATCTCCCTTTCAATTTCCCTCTTAACCCGGTGCACCGGGTTAAGCACACATGGTGTGAAGAGCAAGGACCGGCTCAGGGATCCCGGTTTGAGCCCCCAGTTCCCCACCTGCAAGGGAGTCACTTCACAAGCGGTGAAACAGGTCTGCAGGTGTCTCTTTTTCTCTTCCCCTCCCTATCTTCCTCTCCTCTCTCAATTTTTTCTCTCAATTTCTCTCTGTCCTATCCAACAACAACAATAAAATGGAAAAAAAAAAAAAAAGCCTCCAGGAGCAGGGGATTTGTAGTGCAGGAACCAAGCCCCAGTGATAACCCTGGAGGCAAAAAAAAAAAAAAGGATGAAAAAGAAATGGTTGCTGGGAATGGTAGATGCATAGTATGAGCACTGAGCCCCAGAGATCCAGTGATGATCCTGGTGGCAAAAAAAAAAGGGGGGGGGGGAGGGAAAAACATGTTAGAATCCTTCATGGAAGAAAAGCACACACACAACTAACTTGCCAGACAAATCTTGTGGCTGAGTTATTATGAGTCACCACTGCCATGTTATACCAGGCAGGGGGACACTGCTGTCCCCTCTTGGAGGTGCTGTGAGAGGCGGCCCAGGGAGGCAGTGAGGGGCAAAGTTCCTCCCGAACAAGGCTGCTCCATCCCTGGGCCCTGGAGCCTGGACAGCAGGGAAGCTTGATTTTGGGGGCTGCCGAGTGCAGGTGCCCAGTGCCGCAGAGGGCCCTCGGCTCCAGCTCCTGCTTGCCCAGCCCATGAAACAAGGAGAATGTGGTGCCTGAGTGAGGCCGGGGTTGGCTGGAGTCACCAGCTGGCAGGAAGGCCGTGCCGTGCCCGGGCTCCCCAGAAAGCCTTCTGTTTGCTGGAGAGCCTGTTTAGAATGAGCCTGTTGATGGCCATGGTCAGCAGTTTCTAAATCTCACATTGCAGCTGCTGTTGCTGTGAGTATGTGCACGTTTGTGTTTATCCCTCAGTTTTTATTCCACCTGATTCCAGAAGGGGTTCTAGCACACAGCTGGTGTGGGTGGAGGAGCGTAAGGGTATGCACTTACTGAAAGCTGGCTGGGTAGAGAGTTGTGGTCCCACTTGCGGGTCAGAGCCCAGGGAGTAGCCCTGGCTGTGGAGGGGGGGCCCTTCCACTCACGTCTGGGCACAACCACCCACCTTTGTGTGAGCTGGATTCTTACAGGACCTACTGCTTAGGGCTGTTAGATGAATTCACCTCAGAGTGGCAGATGGGCGACATAGTTCACCTGAATAGTGTGCTGCTTTGCCATGGGCACTGCCCAGGTCTGAAGCCGGCCCCCACCGCACTGAAGGAAGCTTCACTGCTGTGGTCTACCCCCCATCTAAATAAATAAAATATTGAATATAAAATCATTGTGATATCTGGGGAGGGGACTTGGAGGACAGAGAGGGATTTACCTGCATGTGCGAGGCCTCTGGTTCTATCCCTAGTACTTGCATGTGTTAGAGTGGTGTTCTAGTTCTTTCTTTCTCTCTCATTCTCATAAAATAACCAGATAAATAAAAAAAAATCCCTTAGGCCTGCCTGGCACATAGCATATTATTGCTATTCTCCCCTCGCTCTCCCTCTGTGCTGGGGAATGAACCCAGGGCCTCCAACATGTGTGATGCCACAGCTGGGAGCCATTCCTGGGCCAAATTTTCCCTCTTTTCTTGGGAGGAGGGAAGGAAAGGCTTCACAGAGTGGGGCAGGTAGAGAGAGAGAGAGAGAGAGAGAGGAGAGACATCCTAGGACCACTCCACCAAGCTTCCCCCAGTGCCTTTCATATGGTACAGGATTCGATTCTGGAGCCTGGTACAGGGCAAGGCAGCACTCTATCCTGTGAGCTGTCTCCTGGTCCTTGTTATCGTCTCTGAAATGGACTTGTGCCACTGACCAGAAGCACTATGGTTTTTCTTCTGCCTGGAGGAATGTGGGCAACTAGGCGCTGCAGGTTGAATCCCTTGGCCCAGGGTGAAGTCTGCCACTGATGGGGAGGGGAGCCAGGTGGGAAGGGACATAGAGTCCCAGCAGATCTTACCTGAGTAGTAAAACTGGATCTGGAAGGCGAACAGGAAGTCCGAGAAGGACATGAGGCAGTCCATGGCATCATCCATGAGTACAATCCTGGAGGGGAGAGGGGGAGAATGTGTATAGGCATAAGCAAGACAGGCGGGGGAGGGGGGTAGGAAGAGGCTCTCCCCATTCCTCCCAGCCACCTCATTTCGCCCCCATCAGCTGGCTCTGAGTGGAGCACACCACCCAGGGCCGGCGCTCGGCTCCTCTCAGCGCCACCAGTCTGTGGTCAGGGTCCAGGGAGCAGGGAGGGGCGGCCACGAGAGGGTGCGACTGTCAGGCCGCCAAGATTTCTTTTCAGATACTCCAGCAGTAAATCTTTTCATCCTGCAGTGAGGACCGTTTAGTTCTGAATAAATACTGCTGATCAGAAAAGGCTAAAAGAACAGCCAAGAGGTTTAAAAGGGTCTTGGCAAGTGGGACTGAGATTTAATAAGCTACCCAGGGCCAGAAGAGCTCCAGGCACTTCCATCTTGGGGCCCAGATGGCAGGCCAGGGGAGCCGAGACGGAGCCGTTGGGACTCTGCTTTGCAGCCTGTGACCTGTCCCCCATCTTGGGACGCTGTGGTGGCCACTGCAGTCTTCTGCTGTCCACTCACACAAGCAGGCCACCTCCTGGCCATCTGTCCTGCTCTCTAGCGCCCCCCACTGCACCCCACCTCCCAGGGAGGGAGCCATGGACCTGCTACAGGCCTGAGCTCAAAGCCACGTTAGCCTCTGCTCAGGGCCTCATGAAAGAGCTGTCAGGAAGGGGAGGGAACGAATGTGGGCTCCCTCCATGTGCCCACCAGGGCACCAAGCCTACCTTTTTTTAAAAATGTTTCCTCTATTATTTTTCATTTTCACTCTGTTTTGCTCTCTTGTATATTTTCGTCCATTTTTTAAAATGTGGAGCCCTCTCATGTATTTTTTTTCCTTCAATATTTTATTTATTTGATAAGAGTTAGAGAGCTATCAAGAGGGACGGGGGAGGGGCCAGGTGGTAGTGCCCCTGGTTGGGCGCACATGTTGCAATGCACAAGGACCTGGGTTCGATCCCCCATTCCTCACTTGCAGGGGGAAAGCTTTGCGAGTGGTGAAGCATTATTGCAGGTGTCTCTCCATCTCTCTCCCTCTCTATCACACCTCCCCTCTCAATTTCTGGCTCTCTCTATCCAATAAATAAATAGAGATAAAAAAATTAAGAGGGAAGGGGAGACAGAAAGGGGAAAACAGATACCTGCAGCACTGCTCCACTGCTCCTAAGACTTCCTTTCTGTGGGTGGGGACTGGAGAGCTTGGACCTGGGTCCCTATGCATTGTAATTTGTGTGATCAACCCTCATGTATTTTTCTTTCTTTTTCTTTTTTTTTGTTGGATAGGACAGAGAGAAATGGAGAGAGGAGGGAAGACACAGAGGGGGAAAGAAAGACACCTGCAGACCTGCTTCACCGCCTGTGAAGCGATTCCCCTGCAGGTGGGGAGTCGGAGGCTCTAACTGGGATCCTTAAGCCAGCCCTTGTGCTTTGTGCCACTGCGCTTAACCCGTTGCACAACTGCCCAGCCCTCTCCTCATGCATTTTTCTAAATCTTTCTCCATTTCCTTGTATTACACTTACCTCGCTGGCCCCCTAACTGTTCAACGAGTGAGCTCTAGAGCCAGCTGGCATCACTTACTGCCAGGGAAGGTGGGCAGTGTGAGCAGTGCTCCTTGGATGGTTTGGGGCAGCTGACCTCAGCTTGGCTCTTCTTGAGGAGAGGAATGATTCCTATTAACTGTGAGCCTGCCTGCCTGCCTACCTTTGGAACTGCTCAGCTTTGGTTTATGGTGGCACAGGGGATTGAACCTGGGACCTCTGGTGCCTCAGGCATGAGAGTCTCTTTGCATAACCATTATGCTATCTACCTACCCCTATCCCCAGTGGATTCTTTGTTTTTATGTATTTTTTTGCATCCAGGCTTACTGCTGGGGCTCCGGTGCCTGCACTCAAATCCACTGCTCCTGGAGGCCATTTTTCCATTTGTTGCTCTTGTTGTTTATTGTTGTTATTATTATTGTTGTTATTGCTATTGTTGTTGTTGGATAGGACAGAGAGAAATCGGGGGGGGGGAGACAGAGAAAGGGAGAGAAAGACAGACACCTGCAGACCTGCTTTACCACCTGTGAAGCGATCCTCCTGCAGTTGGGGAGCTGGAGGCTCGAACCAGGGTCCTTGTGCCAGTCCTTGAGTTTTGCACCATGTGCGCTTCACCTACTGCTCTATTGACCGACCCCCCCTTAATTATTATTATTATTATTATTTGAGATTTAAAAAAATCTTTATTTGTTGGATAGAGACAGCCAGAAATTGAGAGGGAAGGGGGTGATAGAGAGGGAGAGACAGAGAGACACCTGCAGCCCTGCTTTACTACTTGCAAAGCTTTCCCCATGCAGGTGGGGCCCAGAGGCTCGAACCCGGGTCCTTGCGCATTGCAACATGTGTGTTCAACCAGGTGCGCCACCGCCCGGCCCGATTATTATTATTATTATTTTTAAGATAGAGGGTGAGAGACGGAGAGGGAGAGAGATACAGAGAAAAGGAGAGACACCATAGCACCATTCATGGAATTTCTTCTGCTTGGTGTCATGCATGGTGCTCCCATATGGTTCCGGGGACTTGAACTGGTGTTCTTGCACATGGCAAAGTGTGAGCTCTACCTGCTGTGCTACTTCTTGCTCCCCTGCATTTATTTGTTTATTTATTTATTACCAGAGCACTGCTCATCTCTGATTTATGGTGGTACAGGAGATTGAACCTGGAACTTTGGAGCCTCAGGCATGAGAGTCTCCTGAATAACCATTATGCTGTCTACTCCTGTTCCCCTGCATTTCATTTATTTTTATCTGTGACTAGTTGAGGACCTAGAGGGAGCTGAATTCTTATGTGGAAAACTGAAAAATGTTACACATGTACAAACTACTGTGTTTTACTGTTGACTGTAAACCATTTATCACCCCAATAAAGAAAAAAAAATTCAGTGGCCAGGTGGCGGTGCACCTAGTTGAGCGCACACATTACAGTGTACAACGACCTGAGTTCAAGCCCCCGGTCCCCACTTGCAAGGGAACTTTACAACTGGTGAAGCAGGGCTGCAGGTGTTTCTCTGTCTCACCCTTCTTCTCAATTTCTGCTTGTCTCTATCCAATAAATAAATAAATACAAGAAAAATTTAAAAAAATCTACAAGGAACAAAATCACAGAGGGCAGGAAGAAGTAATTCTGTTGGTGGCCACAGGGAGGCAGCCTGGTCCCTTTCAGTTGGTGTCCAGCCACAAGCCAAGTAGCTACCCCATTTCTCACAACCTGAGGAGAACCCAGGCGGGCAGAAAAGGAAGGGAGAGAGCACCAAGCCCAGATTCCTAATTCTTGGGCGGGGAAGAAGAGGCAAGAGAGGCAGAGAGGGCAGGTGGGGATGCTCAGGGGAGCCGGAGAGAGAGGTCTAGAGGAGCCATCAGCAGCTCTGAGCGGGGCCTTCCGAGGAGCACCAGGGATGGAAGGAGCCGAGGAGAGACACCTGCTCCCAGGACAGCTCAGACCTGGGTCTGAGGCCCCAGCACCACAGGAGAAGCCCCATGTGTGGCAATGGGTGCGGGTTGTGAATGGAGGAGAGGTGCTGTGGTATCTCGTCTATTTTTTTTTCCTATAAAGAGGCAGCGAGGAAGAAACCACAGCACCCAAACTTCCTCCAATTTGGTGAGCGCCAGGCTTGCAGCTGGGCCCTGTGTATGGTAAGGCAGTGCATTATCCGAGTGAGCTATTTCACTAGCCCTCTCTGAAATTTTTTAAAAAGGAAAAAAAAAAATCTGCTGGGAACAGTGGAGTCATACAGGCATGGAGCTCTGGTGCCAGAAAAAAGAGAGGTGGTGGGAGAGAAAAAAAGCAACCGTGGGGGTAGGGGTCAGAGTTGTGGGAAGAGTCTGCAAATGCTGACGGCTGACAAATGACGGCATTCAGGACCTGTGGTTTGGAAGGGAAGTCGGAGGAGGATGTGAAGTCACAGACCTGATGACGGAAGGGCGGCACTGAGGATGTGTCACAGGGACCTGGAGGTGGACGCTAGAAGACACTTTCAAGCTGCCTAGTCCTGAGACTCTGGCTGCTTTGTGGTGGTGGGAGAGCTCCTATTTGTTGGGGATATTCCAGGGGAAACCTGAAGGCTCCCACTTCCCCAAAGGCTGAGAAGAGAGAGCTCTTGGCATCTGGGGGAAGAGTAGCTCACCTGATGGACTACTGTTGGATTTTCATGCCTGAGGTTCCTGGTTTAAGTCCTTGTAATCATTTATCAGAGTGATGGCTCTGGCTTCTGTCTTTCTCTTTTCAAACTTTGTTATCTTTATTTATTTATTGGCTAGAGACAGTCAGAAATCAAGGGAAGGGGGAGATAGGAAGAGAGACATGTGCAGCACTGTCTCGCCACTTGTGAAACTTCCCCCCCTGCAGGTGAGGATGGGGGAGACGAACCCAGGTCCTTGCACATTGTGTACTCAACCAGGTGCACCACTGCCCGGCTCCTCTCTTTCTCTCTATTTCATACGGAACTCTCTCTTGGGCTGGGGAGACAGCATAATGCTTATGCAAAAGACTCCTGCCTGAGGATCTGAGGTTCCAGGTACAATCCCCAGCACCACCACAAGCTAGAGCTGAGTAGTGCTCTGCTGTCCTCCCTCCCTCCCTCTCTCTCTCTCGTTCATTAAAATATTAAAAAGAAACTCTCATATGTAATAAGTAAAATGAATCTTAAGTGGAAACAAAGAGCTCTTCTGGCTCCAGCAGAGTGTTGTTCAAGGTGGGGAGAGCTCCTGTAAGCATCAGTTCAAGGGAAAGGGCTTGACCTTTGGGGCACTGTGGCTGCGGGACAGTTGGACACCCCTAAACAAGGGGCTTTTAGGAACAGCAAGCAGTGCGTTGTCCAGTCCTGGGTGTGACAGCCATGGGTGTGAGTGTCCTAGGCGTGTCGTGATGGAGTCTTGGCTGAACTGTGGGAAGAGGCAGGCAGCACACCATGTCCCTTCAGTTATGGTGAAGGCTCCAGATTGGTGGCATTCCACACTCCTGCCAGATCCTTCACCCTGAACTTGAACTCAGACCACCTCCGGGGGGCGTGAGAAGGAAGCTCTGGGTGATGAGGTCATCCACATGTGCTGTTTCCCAGTGAACTTGGCAGGTGGACCGCCAACTCCCTGCCAGAGGCCCTCTGCTGCTGTGCCAGCTGCTGCTGCCACCTGGGCCACCTGGCTTTGAAGTGGGGCCAGCCGGGAGCTGCTGCCAACAAGAATCTGCACAAACCCATTAGCTCCTGTAGGGGGCCTCGTGGGCCAGGCCTCAGGGCCTGTAAGGGAGAAGCAACGCTGAGCAGAACCATGTGAAGGGTGGGGTCCAGGCAGGCATGGAATGGTGAAAGAGTGCTTGGCAGGGGCCTAGCTAATCCCCAGAGGCTGGCCGGTCCCTCCCTTCCAACAGCTGGGCTGGGCTGGGCTGGGCTGGGCTGGGCTGGGCTGGGCTGGGCTGGGCTGGGCTGGCAGGGATACAGTGGGTGCCAAGGAAGCAAGAGCTTCCAGCCTGAACCTGCTGACTTGCTGACTCGCCCTCCACCTCTAGAGGGCAGTCTCTCTGGTTGCACCCCTGCTTCCCTGCAGCCTTGGGCCCACACTCCAGCTCCCCACGACCTAGCCACCTCTTCTCTCTGAGCTCCAGTCTCCTCTCCAGTCCAGAGGGGACCGTCACAGCTCCTACTTCACAGCGTCCTTGAGTGTGATGCTGACGTGCGCCTGGTGTGTGAGAATTGCTGAAAGTAAGTCTCAGCTACTGTCAGTAGTGTATTCTCTGGCATGATGTCCTGGAGAGCTCAACATAGCAAGTAAAAATAGAGCTTGGAGGAAGCCAGTGGTGCCAGCATTCACCAGGCAAAGGCTCTTGGGCGGAAGCTATCTTGTTTCCAGTCTCCTTGGGGGAAAACCAATTTTCAGCCAGGGCCAGGAAGAGCCGCCCTCCACAACTGCACCTCTGGGGGGGGGGGGAGGTGTCACATGAGCACTGTTCTCCGTGGGAGCAGGTGCAGCATGTCCCTGAGACTGTGGCTTCACCTTCGCAGGCTGTGTTTCAGTGCCAGGGCTCTGCTACTTTCTGTGGAGGCAGGAAAAGATGTCTCAGGTGCTTCCGAGGGCTCCCCCTCTTCTGAACCAGGCTGGGGCTGCCCAGCTGCTCCAAATTCAGGCCATCGCTCTCCCCTGGCTCCAGCCTGCCCTCTGGCCCCACCTGCCCTCTAATGCCTGAGAAGCTTGGGCTGGAGAGAGTGGACACCACTACCATGATGCCAGTAATGGTCAGTATTCATTAGGGGCTTACTCCTGAATGATTTTCTCTTATGTTAATTCTTTTTAAAAAAATTTATTGCCACAAGAGTTATCACCAGGGCTCAGTGCCAGCACCATTAATCCACTGCTCCCAATAGACACCCCCCCCCTTCTATTTTACTAGGTAGATCAGAGGGGACGGGGAGGGAGCTAGGGAGAGGGAGAGAGCTAGAGCTAAAGAGACACTTGCAGCACTGCTCTAGCACACTTGTGAAGCCCCCTCCCCACCTGCGGGCAAGGGGCTTTGTCATGCTAGCTTCGCAGGCAGGAGAGAGAGACGACCAGGGACTCATGGCTGAGCTGGGAAGCAGTATGATGCGGTTCAATAATCTAATCTCTTTTAATCATAACACAATTCTGTCCTGCATCCCTCCTGAGGCGAAGAGTCAGGAACAAGGAAGTAGGACAGGGGGCAGGGTGAAGGGGAGGATTAAAGCAATGTCCTGCAGGCAGAGGAGTGCTTAGTTAACAGTGGTTATGTAAATAGAATACTGGTAAGTAACACAAGCGAACCAATGTTATGATCAAAACAGAAGGTCTTATAAGCAGGATTTAGAAGCACACCAACAGGGCTTGAACCTGGGTCCCTGCACATTGTAATATGTGCACCACCGCCCAGTCCCCTCTTGTGTTAATTCTGTGAAGTAAGCTCAGTGAGTATCTTCTGTTTTTCATTATTATTATTTTTTAAAATGTAGCTTCAGGGAATGAACCTAGGGCTTTGTGCCTGCAGAATATCGCTAAGTGGCTGTCCCGGGGCTAACATTTTCTGGTTTTTGTTTTGTTTTTTACTTTAGAAAGACAGGGAGATGATACCACTGCTCCACCAGCCATGCAGCTCTTCCTGGTGCTGTCTATGGTGTGCCCATAGGGTGCCAGGCTCCAGGCCCAGGGCCTTTCTCACGGTTAGATGCACACTTTACCAGATGGAAAAACTCCCAGCCCTTCATTGAATATCTTTATTGAGAACTGAGGTTTGGAGGAGTTTAAGAAATGACCAAAGTGAGAAGCTGAAGTGAAAGCTGGAATTTAAACATAGGTCTCTCTGGCTGGAATCATGTTGTAATAGTTCTTAGGCCTCCTGCAGCCACACCTGGGAGAAAAGGGACAAAAGGCTCCCTTCTCTACTCTGCGTGCTGTGTGCTGTGAGCAGCTGTCCTGTGGCCTGGAGAGATGAGGTCCCATGCTGCTTAGGGCCCAGCTCAGCCATTTAACCCCGAGCTCTGTACTCCCTTCAAGAAGCCTGGCAGTTTGGGGTGAGCTGTTTCACACTCTTAGAAAAATACCCAAACCCAATGCACATACTGTGAGGCTCTCCTTTCCTCTCCCTGCTCTCCCAAGCTCTTCAAACTTCAGACCCCCACACTCCTCCCAAGTGTCTTCAGAGCTGGGGTAAGAAGCCTTTTGTCTTGCCAAGGGCCGTTTGCACTAGGGCATGGCTGGTGAGAGCACTGAGTTCTTTTCCAGGCTGCTGATTCTCCCCCAACTGTTTTCCCCTTCTCACTACTCCCTCCCCAAGTCCTACCCATTCTTTCTGCTTTAAATGAAATATTAAAGACTTCAGAAAATCACACAGACTAACATAGCAAATGTGGTGGATCAACTCCAT